>NC_136495.1:154977440-155154940 GCF_053919585.1 Euprymna scolopes | reverse complement strand
GGAGACAATCACACCACAAAAATATCTCAATCTATTCCCATCTTTTTACTGAAGGAAATCCACTCGGATCAGTTTTGGAGTCTTAGGTGTTCTGCAGCACTCGACCCTTGGTATATTACGGACCCGACAAAACACAAAACACGTGGAAGGCTACAGTTCAAAATAATAATAATAATAATGTTTTTTAATGTCCCAGAAGGTTGCCGGTAGTCGTAACTCTATCGACTCGACTTGTATTTTCACTTTGTAATAATATTGTAGCAGATAGTTGAGCAGAATTTGGACTTGGACTGATCATATGAAAACAGGACAGAAGCACAAATGTGCATGTGTTTGGGGAAATCCTAAACTATTAAGCTTATTATTATGAATTATAGAATATGAGGATGTGTAATGTGAGTACATTATTTTTATAATGCTATACCATTTAGGGGAGTATAATGACATACCATTTAGGGGAGTATCACAGAAACCATACCATACTTCCCCTCAAAGAATTAAAAAAACATAAACATTTTAAACAAATGCTTTATTTATTGCTTATATTTATCCTGGAACGAATATGCAACTCTCTCTCTCTCTCTCTCTCTCTCTCTATTTCTCTCTCTCTATTTCTCTCTCTCACACACACACACACACACACACACACACACACACACACACACACACATATATATAACATACTAGCAGAGAGATCTGATGTTGCTGGGATAAATGATAATCAACGAATGTTTCACACGCACATATTTTCTTGTCATCAAAATCGGTGAATTTCAATCAAATCGATTATCGATTGATTGTCTGCTATAGCTGGGGGTTCTCGACGGTGCATCGAGAGGAAGCTTCACACGCCTCCCCGCAGTGACTTCCTCAAGAATACATTCTACTCTACATAACACAATAGTAAAACTGCTGTGTATTTCATATATAAATTATATAATGGCTTGAATGGAAGTTTAAATTGAAAAAGTCAAGTATCATGGTACAATAATTGTGCTCTAAACAGAAACATTAATTTCGAACGAGCCCCTGTCATATCAAAGAACCTACTGTTGATTTTATATATCGGGCCTTTCGGCTTGTGTGGTAATAAAACTTCTAAAATACACTTGTGATGTTAGGCTGTGTAAGGTGTTAACTTTGGTCCAAATCGCCCGTTCTTTCTTTCATCGGATTATTTCGATTATCGACATGCATCGAAGACATTCTGATACAAAACTTATCTAAGAACACTGCCAGATACATAAAGTACCTTCCTGTGAAATTTTATAAAAATCGGCCCAACCGATTTGAAGTCCATAGGGAACGAACTCACAGACACACAAAGTTACTTTTATATAATAGGAGAAAAAGAGATATGCGTAATGCAGTTGGGTTATCAAAGAGTATAGCTTTAACAAAAACTTATCAAGATACAAAAAGCTCAATATTGTAAAGAGGAACAATTAAATCTATTAAGTAAACGATCAATAAAAGTTACAAATAACTTAATTATGAGATCAGAACAATAATGAAAAGTAAAGTGAGAAAAGAAGAAAAAAGAAACCTCCTAAGACCATGATATTTTAAAGCTAAATGCTTCTCATCAGAAGAGAAGAACCAGGATTATAAATAGGGATCGAAACTAACTTAATAACATTTAGATTGGACATGAGAATGAATAAGAAATTCAGAAATATTAAAAGTAAATTAAAAGTACAAGTTAGCGACCTTTGAAAAAAGAGAAAATAATGGAAAATAGCATAAATCATATAAATTAGAGGAAGGAGATAATTATATGAGAAGAAGAAAGGGGGGGGGTATGAGAAAAAATAGAAGACTAGAATATATGTAAGTAATATTGAAAAATTAAAAACAAAATAGGGGTCACTATGAAGTAATGGGGGTCATTAAAGAAGAGTAAACAGTAAAAGAAAAAAGAAAAAATCGAAGAGAAAGGAGAAAGTGAACACCAAGTTTTTCCTCCACTCACGGATGGAAAGTATAGAAACCGTAATAAGAAGACACTGTCTACACTTGCCGAACCAAGCAAGCTTTTTACTCAGAACCGACCGCGCTTTAAATGACGCTTTAAAGGTCAGCTTAAACCCACCTTTACGGGAGCCAAAATTTACACAAACAACTTGGAAATCAATGCAATCAACAAAGAGATGGAGAAAATATGGAAACACCAAAATCTTCGAAAATAACAGAAAAAAGAACCCAAAGAAAGCCGGAGCACAACCTGTGAACCCTTCTACTGTCTGTCTGTCTGTCTGTCTGTCTCTCTCTCTCTCTCTCTCTCTCTACACACACACACACATATATATATATATATATATATATATATATATATATATATATATATATATATATATAATTATTGTACGGTTGTGGGTTCCTAAATGTAAAGCCTAGTTTCATTATTTTTACCAAAAATTCGCAAGAGACGCAATAAAAACCAAATCTATATTCTATTTCTCTTCATCTATTTGTCTTCCACTTTTTTCCTAAAAATTAATAGGCTGATCTGGCTGAAATCCTTTGCTATGATAAGTTGCAGCGAACTAAGTATTACGGTAGCCGTTCGATCTACAGTTAGCGAATAATAGGGATAATTTTGGATGAGTATTTAGTGCAAAAATGAACATAAATTTAAACCACATTTCCCCATCAGTTTGACATAAAGCAAACATTTGAAATCAACAGGCTATAACTTTCGCCCGTTTTCAACGCCTAAAAAGTCTAGTAATAGCAACAATTCAAATACGCTATTTTCAATTTGCATAGCACTACTACATAATAAAACGTCGTAACAATGCTTTTTAATGGGATAGTTTTATATTTCGTTTTATATAATTTAAATTTTGGTAATTAATGTGTTTAATGCAATTTTCCTAGCATTTTACTGAAATTTTGGAATCGAGATTGTTTCGGTTTTTAGCCCCTTTTCTTGTAGATTTTCGCAACTAAGTGTAACTCGCGTTTATTTTCCACGATGCTAACCATAGAGATGTGTATTTTAAGTAGAAATATAGTAATCACTTGACCCTTCTTTCATAGCAGTCTATTTGTCGACTACGCTGTATTTTTATTTTTTTTATAAATACCACGCTCTTTCCTCCTGTAATGGTCGTTTCTATTAAGAAGAAAGGACACACAGGTCGCTGGTCGTCTGTTTCAGTGTTCTGCCTTTCATGAATAGCGTTTATACATGGTAAGACTTGACAAGTAGGCTAAAATGTTTTTTAAAGAGTGTATGTATGTGTGTGTGTGTATGTGTGTGTGTGTGTGTGTATAAGAGAGATAGGTGGAGAGTGGGGGAGAGGGAAAAGGAGAAGGTAAGTGAAAGAGAAGAATGAGAAACCGACAAACAGGTGCTTGTTCAGATAGAAACACAGGTAGGTACGTATTAAAATCTCGAAAACGAAGGACGACCCCTGGTGTGTGTTTTTAGTATCAGGGTGAATGAGAACTCTAGCTAGGATTAGCATAAACCAATCAAAGGTACAGTGACGAGGATGGCTATAGACGCCCCTCCCCAATTTTGTGATTGGAGTTTTGCCCAATTTTTGGTTTTGTAAATTTTTGTCAGAATAAAAAATATATAAATCAAAGTGTAGTACAGGGTGTCCAAAAAGTCACTGAAGGGTTTTTAACTTAAATAGATTATTTATTTTTGATTATATATTTTTGTCATTTCGACACACTCTGACTAAGACATTGGGATGTGTTTTTAAATAATGCAAAATTCAAACATTGAAAAAATTCAAGCAATGAAAAAATTCAAACAATGAAAAAATTCAAACAATGAAAAAATTCAAACAATAAAAAAAATTCAAACAATGAAAAAAATTAAACAATGAAAAAATTGAAACAATGAAAAAATTCAAACGATTCATGAAAAATAATGCCTTAAATGTTGCCCATTCTCAGCTTCGCATATTTGTGCTCTTTCCAAAACATTATTCGTGACAGATTGCAGAATCTCTGGATTGTGATTTAGCTCCCTTATTTCGTTCCTGATGTTTTCCTTCAATTTTGGCAGGGCATAGGTTTTGACGTTTCGAGGTCTGCCACCTCGCGGAAATAAGGGAGTTAAATCTGCAATCTGCCATTAATAATGTTTTGGAAAGAGCACAAATATGAGAAGCTGAAAATTGGCAAAATTTTAAAGACATTATTTTATTATAAATACAGATTACTTAAATTTTGCATTAAAATGCTTTTCCAATATCTTAGACAGATTTCATTAAAATTACAAAAAGATATCCTCAAAAATAAAGAATCTATTTAAGTTCAAAACCCTTCGATGACTTTTTGGACATATTTGTTTTTTCTCCATTAATGTCGGAAAAATCCTTTTCGTGTTTAGTAATAGATTACCTCAGTGTAGATTCTAGACGGAGGTAATTATATCTTTATTCCATTCCACTGCTCACCTGAGGAACTCTTTACTGTGAACGGCTTACTAGCTTTTGTTTTCTTACATGATAGTCACCCCTTATCAAGGCCAGAAACCACTCGGGGATAAGGGTTATTGCGTGTACAGTAATCAGTGGGATAATATCGTAGTAATCGTTGGTAATGGAGATTTGATAAAGTGTCTTACTTAAGTTATCAGGAATTTGTTTATGTTGGACTTGAAGACACTCAAGTTGTAGTTTGGTGGGAAACTGTAACATGGTCGTATTCAAGTCAGTCAGGTGGGAGACTGTAACATGGTCGTATTCAAGTCCAATAGAAACAAGTTCTTGCTGAGCCGTCCATTTAAATAATAAAATTCGACTTAACTCCATTATTACCGATTACTACGCTGTTGTCTCAACGACCACCTTGCACCCATTAATCCTTCTGGCCTTGATAAGTCACTTACTTGAAAAAAATCCAGAGTTCCCCTGCTTTGTGGTCTGGATTATTTCAATATCAAAAGCCCACCCTGTGTCAAAGTTTACCCTTATAGGATGGCAAGTAAATAGTAACTGTTTTTTTTATGTATGGGTGTTTGTGCGTGTGAGCATGTGAGTATATATATATATATATATATATATATATATATATATATATATATATATATATATATATATATATATATATATATATATATGGACGGCATAATCGCGTTGACACAGTTTCTTGTCAGATCACGGAAGTTAAGCAACATTGAGCCTGACTAGTACCAGATGGGTGACTATTTGAAAATTCTACGTGCTGTATGTACTCTCCGCTTATCTCGGCATTGTTTCCAGTCGTCCTGAACCTCCACTTGCCACTGATATTTTACAACACCGACTCAGGAGAGGTGTAGTTGGAGATTCCGGAACTCTTGCCACAAAAATTCCACGCGCAGGAACCCTTACGATGGGTAGATAGCATATAAGGGAGGAAGAGAGAGAGGGAGAGAGAGATAGAGAGAGAGGAGGGGGAGAGATCGTGAACATACTGATCCTCGGGATTGAATAACAGAGGGTTTATTGTCTTGCTTCCCCACAGATAAAAGAGCAACACGGACTAATGACAATAAATTCGTTTACACTCTCCGAAAGAAAAGGCAAAGCTCGGGAGGATGATCACGTACTCATGAGAATAGGGTGAATGAATAATAAAAAAAAAAAACTCAAACGCACAGGATGAAAAAGAAAGGCCAGTGATTGGATCAGCTGACTTCATTAGACAAAGCTGTTCCCGTTAATTAATCTGTTTTTAAAGACCAAATGTTTGAATCCAAAGTTCAATAAATACAATATATTCAATGCATTGTGAATCAAAAGCTACATTCCAAACATTTAGAAATTTACATTTTTATAAAATGAGGCATTTTACACTTGATCCAACATAATATGACCAGAGGGTATAAATCCTATGAAATTTTATGAAAAGTGTATGAAAACATTCAGCAACCAAATTTAATAATGCGTTCTACCTCCACTGGTTTTGATGACTTCCAAAATTATTTTGAGGCATGTTAGAAATAAGTATTTCTATCAAAGTGTGGAGAATGTTGCTTCAGCTTCTGAAGATGGCTTTACGAATTATTGAATATTATTTCCCATTTCTTGTCATCCATCACCAAACAGTTTCAATTGGGTTCAAGTCCGGTGAGCATGTACGACATCCCAAGAGATTAACCCTATTTTCTTGCATACAAGTCAAGTTCTGTCGTGTAGCATAGATTGCGGCATCCACACCACACAAACGATTGTGCTCCGTCATCAACGATGCTGTTTTGTAGCATGCTAACATAACCAGCAACGGTCTGACAACCCTGCACCACCTGGAGTTCCATTGTCTCTCTGTAAGAAAAGGCACCCCATACAATTAGGGACCCTCCATCACTATGACGTGTGGAGAAAAGTTCAGGAACCATGTTTTCGTTATGTCAATATCATTAGAAGCGGGCTGCCTCGTGTGGTTTGAATTTTTCCCACCAGAAAACAAGACTTTCCTCCACTTCTCAACGTCCTATGTTTGGTATTCATGACCAAACCTTAACCGACCCATCTTACAAAAACTTACTTAAAAATAAAATTTCAGTTAAAGAAGGGGGCGTAAAAGGATAGTCTTGGAGAAGGATTAGAGAGAGTTATAAGAAGGGAATGGTAACAGAGATATAGAGGGGGTATGAGTTCAATAAGAGGGAGAAAGGAAGAAAGGAGGGGCGGGAAGGAGGACGTACAAAAGAAAAGAGTTGACATGTAAGAACGAGGGTGTCAGGAGGCGATATTTGCTATTTTATAATTCAAGTCATTTGACTATGGAAAATGGTTAACTGAGTGGATCATATTGTCTATCTATAAAACACGACGTTTGTCGTTCAGTTTTTTAATTATTTATTTAGTTATTATTTTATTTTTTTGAATTGTATCTTTTGTTTTGAAATTAATTAATTGATCTTTTAATATGAGATCATACCTGGCTTCCTAATTAGACTTAATATTTTTATATATACTTTCCAGTTATAACAAATTGAATATTTATTTCTTTAATTTATATGTTAATAAGTTAATATATTTAAGCTTATCAAATAGTTATTATTTTAGTTTATATTTTGTTTCTATATATACACATACATTCATACACATATGTACATAGACACGCACACACATACATATGTATACATGCATATATATATATATATATATATATATATATATATATATATATATATATATGCCTGCACAAACACACGCATACAAGCATATGTACGCACATATATATTGTGTTTGTAATTTTTATTTATTCATATTAGCATTAATGTATTTATTTTTTATTATTTCTATTTGCTAATTTATTTTAATTCATATTTACTATTATTTACTTATTTCTTTTCTTAGGTATTTATATTAATGAGGGTGTTCTAGTAATATTGGTTTGATGTAATTATGGAAGTTGGTATTTTAGGTGTATCTAGTTGTTAGTGGTAGATTTAATCAAATGAAATACTTAATTTTATAGGTGTATTAGGTATATTATTCATATACACATATACACACGCATAATACTAATAGACACATACATACAAATACAGACACAATATTAAGACTTATACAATATATATATATATACACACACACACACACACACACACACATATATATATATATATATATATATACATATATAAGAGCAAATAGTTAATAAAAACATGTTAAAAACATTTTGAAAAAGAGTTAAAACATATTTAATCTGAAAAGGAAACACTTAATAAGTGGATAGTCCTTAATTCGCGGAGTTTATATATATATATATATATATATATATATATATATATATATGTATACACACATACACACATAAATCATATATAAATATATATATACCCTAACCCATGCAACATATATGCATACACTTGCACAAGCATATATGGCCCTCGACGAAAATACCCCCAACAAACCCGACGAGCATCAAAGTCTCACCCCTATACAGTAGAGATCCCTAGATGTAAGAAAACCTTTTACTCTATTAGCTTCTTCCCCAGAACCGTAGGGCTTTGGAATTTTCTTCCAGTTTCCTGCTTCCCCAACTGTACTGGCATGCAGAAGTTCAAGTGTAATGTGAACAGACATCTTGCTGCTAAACTCCCTATATTGTAGCCCTGCAACTTAGGTTCCTGATAGTAGCCCCCCTGCATCAAAGTGGAAACGTGCCTTTTTTGGGGTGAAAATGTAATATACACAAAAAAAAACACATATATACGATATTCCATCGTCTTCGTTAAGTTATGGTTTTTTAATTTTTTTTACTGGTTGTATGAAATTAATTATTAATTTGCATCATAATAAGTTAATACATTAAAACTTATTAAATAATAATTATTATAACTTTTAATATGCTTAACTATGTACATATATGCATATATATATAAATATACATGATGATTGCAATGTCTTGTCAGACGAGTGCCGCTCCCTCAGACACTTAAGTCCATAAGCCAAAAAATGACTTTTTTTTTTTTTTTTTTAGTCCTACCGGTGAATTCACACGTTCAAGCAGGCATGACACTGAAAACGGTCATTGAGATCAATTATTAAATGCTTCCAGCATTTCAAGCCTCCACACGTCACAACTATTCCGTCGCCACAGGACCATTTTTATAGACAAATGCATGAGGGAGTATCTATACACAGATGATGTTACAGAGTCTTAGTTTTGTACGACAGCTAAGTCTCTCTCTGGGTTCAAAATGTTAAGATCCAGCAACAAGCAAGAGCAAGATAGCCAGCAACAAGTTAAACTGAAAACTAGCTTAATGCGGTTACTGGTATCCCGCTTTATGGTTTTTTAAATCAGAGAAGGTTGCCTTCACCACGACTTACGGGAGCCCTCTCCACCCCAACACACTCATGCATACACACAAACACACACGGTGCTAGTTTTCTTATAAGGAACATGTTCTCGTGTGGTCTCGTAACAAAGATTTCCAAAAAAAAGGGTCCATTCGCCCTTTGGAAGGTCTTGTTTTTAATCCTTCAGGGAGACTAGCCACCCTCCTCACCAAACAAGTCTGGTGGGGGAACCAGTTTAGTCGCCGGTGACCCGACTATAACGCAGGTAGTGCTGGGTTACATGGTACCAGTAGTATATGACATGACCTGACATAAATATATTTTGTGTGATTTGTGTGATGTCTTTCGGCGGTCAGAGCCCTCCAAGGTCACTGCGGCAAGCGGCCTCCAGTTGGGACAGTATAGGCGGCGTCGAATCAATAGACCGCTGCACCGTTTCGCTGTCCCTCTTTACACAGACAAGCATGTGGCGTAAGCTATTGGATTCACTGCGTCTAATAGCGGTATAACCGGGGATCTGAGGTTCGTCTGGTACAGACTTCAGCCAGGTATCCAGCGCCGACTTGAACGATTCTGTTTTGCAGTTCGTGATCTCTCTGATGTTACGTGGTAGGCAATTGAAGAGCATAGGACCCCGGGAATTTAAACTCGATTCCCTGAGCCGTCGGATCCAGTTGTCCCTAGCACTGGTTAGGGGTGGTACCACACACCTTCTGCCACGTTTTGAAATATGGTGCTGTATACCAGCGTTGAGCACCTGGTTCTCCATCATACGCCAGGTATAGATGATTGAATATCTTTCTTGCCTTCGTTGAATCGATTTGATATTCAACGTATCCAGCAGTTGCCAATAATTCAATTGACTATAACCAGTTATCTTTCTTAGAAACGACTTCTGGATGGCCTCTAATGCTTGAATATGACCTTTTCTGTCCGGAGTCCACAGCTGACAACAGTAATCAATGTGCGGCAACACCAGCGACTTCCAGAGTGTCAGCATTAGGTTTTTTGTCTCGTTTTGAAAGTGCGTAGAATCCAACTGGAAAGGCTCCGTGCAGTTGAACAAACTTTGTCGATCTGGGAGGTGAATGTACCAGATCGCGTACAGTATCTTTGGTTTTAATTAGCTTCCCGTCTTGGGTCGAGTACTTAGATGCTTCTCTCAGGTCCTTCCTTCTACCGTATTTGATACACTCGAATTTCCAGGAGTTAAACTGCATATTGTTGTCATCCGCCCATTGGTAGATAGCGTCTAGATCATCTTGGAGAGCTTGTACATCAGAAGAATCTTTTATTTTCCTGCCAATCTTGGTGTCGTCGGCAAAACTTGAGACGAAAGACGATTTGACTTTTCGTCTATATCGCCGATTAGTACAAGGAACAGCAGCGGACCAAGTACTGAACCTTGGGGAACGCAAGATAGCACTTTGGTCGGGGGAGATGCAGAGCCATTTACTACAACTGTCTGGTAGCGATCTGTTAGGAATGATTTAATCCATAGGATCAATTTACCTCCAATTCCAAGATGTTGGAGCTTTTCGATGGTTACTGCAAAGTTCACTTTGTCGAACGCCTTTGCAAAGTCTAGGTATATCACGTCGACATTACATTCATTGTCTAGAGTATTAATGATCCTATCATGATGGATTAGAAGCTGACTTAAGCAGGATCTTCCGGTTCTGAATCCATGCTTCCCTGGATTGAACAGACTGTGGTTGTTGAGGAATTCCACCAAGTACTTTCGAAGGACCTTTTCGAATACTTTTGTAATGTGGGATGTTAGTGCCACTCGTCGATATTGCTTGGGGAGAGATCGACCGTCACCTTTGTATATTGGGATAATGTTAGCGCGCTTAGAGTCGGCTGGGACTATCCATTTGTCCAGTGATGCCCTCCATAATATGAATAGTGGCTTAGCCAGCTGCTTTTTACATTCCTTAAGGAGTAGCGCTGGGAAACGGTCGGGACCTGCCGCAGAGTTGGCTCTGAGTTCATCTATCGCGTCGGCCAGGTCTCTTTGTGTAAACGTAACATCAGTAAGCATTGGTTTAGTGTCGTCATCTTGTTCAGGTTCAGGTTTTGACGGTATTGGTCTAATGGGCTTACTAAAAACCGATTCGTATTGATCAGCAAGTAAACTGGCCATTTCAGCACTATTAGCGGTTAATTGCCCGGCATGATTAATGAGAGGACCTATCGCTGACTTAATACTTGAGAATTTCTTGGCATAATTGTAGAAATATTTAGGGTTGCGCTTTATAGCACCAACAGCTTTGTACTCGTCATTTTCGCGTGACTTTTGAAGAGAACTAATCAGTTTCTTTTCAATTTCAACTAATTCGCTAAGAATTCGCGTTGTTTTTTCATGCGATTTGGACTTTTGCAACTGTTGCATTTTTCTACTTCTTTTACGCATGAGGTTCTTCCGATCCCTCGGTATGAGTTTACTGACCGGAACGTTTATGATTTTTTTCTTATAAGGAACATGTTCTCGTGTGGTCTCGTAACAAAGATTTCCAATACGATTCAACATTTCATCCGGTTCAAGGTGTGAAAGCTCATTTGCCCAGTCTACTTCCGATAACCGAGCTCGAATGTTGTCCCATTTATATATAAACAAGTATATGTACACATATATCTTGTGTTATGAAAATTATTTACTTATTTATGTATTTATTCTTTATTATTTATTCTTTTATTTTTATTCGTAATTATTATGATTTACTTATTTCATTTCTATTTCTTTTATTTTGTTAACTTTATTTATTCATTTTTATTTATTTATGTGTATTCTTATCAAAATTCCACATTCGAAAATTATTTTAAAAAGTTTTCCTAGGAAATGTAAAATATGTTTACGACCATCTGCAATTTCTACAGTTTGAAAGTCTTTTCTAAAAGTCTATAGTGCTTTGTTTTTATCGACTTAAATTAATTTTTTTATAAAAACACCATTATTTCTTAATTCTTTGTATATATTTGAAAGTATATTCTTTAAATTATACTATGGGGATCCTCAAGTCGGATATTTTCCAATATATGTTAGGGAATAAGAATAGTTAACTATTTAAATCAATTTATTCAGCGCTAAAGTATTACCACATAAAACGTGTTAAGAGAAAAACCCCAGTTTGGGTATTTATTTTATAGATGGTGTTTTAGTTGGCTTGGTCTATGTAGGTACTTGGTATTTTAGGTTTATCTAGTTGTTTGTGGTAACTTTAATCAATTAGGATATTGTGCTAAATGGGTGTACGAGGTACATAACTCATTCACAGAAAAGAAAGTATATACGTATTCAAAATTACAAATACAGACCTAATATTAATACTTACATATGCATATACATATATATATATATATATACATACATATGCATACATATACATATTTATATATACAAAAATTATGCATACAGTCATCCATACAACATATATACATATATATAACATATATAACATATATACATATATATACCAATACACAAACGCATAGATATACACAAATATACATATACATACAAATATACATATATACAAATACACACACACACACACACACATATATATATATATATATATATATATATATATATATATACATATACATATGAACCTAACAAACATATATATATATATATACCTACAGCATGCATATTATCTATTGTCTTGGATAAGTTATAGATTTTTTTCAAATATAAATACAAATGAAATCAAGCAGTAATATTAAGATTACTAAGAAGATATCTGAAGTTTATAGAAGTTTCTAATCTTTTGCTGAGTAACTTATCTCTGTCTTTAAACCTTATGATAAATAATTGTTCCGAAAGAGAAAGGTAACATAGGGAGCTTAGTGAGGGGCATATTTTAGCTTTTTTCAATATATTTCATTCTATCGTTGGTGTTAGATTTTTTTTCCAATAAGTTCCTTATAGTATACTGAAAATGACGTATTAATTTTACTGTTGGGATCTTCAAATGAGCTTTTGTGACCTCTGAACCGTTCCTTGTATGTATTATCGGCCATACCAATATAGTATTTACTACTATTTGGGTTTTCTTCCGTGGAGATTTTCGCACTGTTTACTACTGATGTTAATAAGCAATTTCCATTCAATGGCATTCATTTTTGTTTCCACAGTTACAAGATTTTGTTGTGCTATTTTCATTTGATTCAGACGTATTATTTAAAATCTTCATATTATGTTTATTTATTATTTTTTCTGAATTTTCGCTACAGTAATTGTTTAATTCTGTCGTATTTTTATTAAATATTTTGTTGAGAATATTATTAGGTGGTAAGTGTTGTTTTATTAGGTTAAGGAATTTTTTCCAAGTTAGTTTTGACATTTAAATTGACCGGGGGGGGGTTAACCACATAATTTTCCTTCTTTTATTTCTGAATGTTTTAGTATTAGATGTCTTTAAGTGCTTTAACATAGAACGATTTGTGAGTGTTAAAAATGTCTACATTAGAAGAATTATTGCATTTTCTTTTGTTGATAGAAAATGAATGCGTTTAATTGTAGATTTTGGTTGGTTTGAATTTGGGTTTACATATATGGAGTATGTGTTATCCTTTTTATATGGTGCATGTATTTTGTTTTTTAAATCTAGAGTTACATCCAAAAAATTGACAGTTTTTGTATTTAATACTATTTCTACTTTTAAATTAATTCTTATCAACCCCTTGAGAATTATGTTTTTCATTTGTTTAACATTTAGGTCTTTTATGATCACAAGTCCATCATCTCTGTACAAACCTATATCTTCTATTTCAATGTCTTTTGTTAAATTATACAAAATATATAATCCTACTAGGTCAGTCATTTCAGCCGAGTCCAGGGACCCATAGAAACATAAAAAAGGACAACCTGATCTTTTTTAATCCATTGTTCTCCGTTTCTTAGTTGTTCTGCATCTCTTTATAATTTCATTATATATATATATATATATATATATATATATATATATATATATATATATATATATATATATATATATAATCTTCTAATAAGTTTATCAAGCTATATCATCATCGCAATGTTGCATCCGTCTGTTTGTTTTACATATACTTGAATAGAATGTGCTCCAATGAACTTGATGCACTGGTGCTCATTCGACGTAAATCCTCCCAACCAACGCAACAATTGCCAAACTACTTCAGAGGTTCTTAGTTACCGGATGGATTTCTACTCTAATAGCTTCTTTCCTCGAATTGCTTACCTTTGGAATTCCTTCTCTGCCCCCTGTTTTTCTGTTTGCACTAGAAATTTAAATGTAATGTGAATTAACATCTCGCAACATTACTCCTCACTTAGGATGCTCCTATGAATCTGTCTGCTAATTCTTAGTAGCTCTTTATGTCTCAGCGGTAGTGTGTTTAGGTTGAAGGTAATCACGAAAAATATGCATAATCGTACAATTGTAAAAGTTACTAATCGAAATGTTGCAAAGAGAGAAAAATAAACTGGTGTCTGCAGTAAAATATAATGGTGGCATTTATTGGAAGAAAAAAAATCACGCATTCAGTGAATCGACAAGAAATATGATGGATTGTTGCCGTAGGATAATTCTGGTTGAAGTATCTTGCTTTTTTTTTTCTTTGTGAGCTGTTGTAGGACCTTGGCCAATCGGAGAAAAAGCTGCATGTGTTATTGTTGTTGTTGCTGTTGTTGTTGTTGTTGTTGTTGTTGTTGATGATGATGATGATGATAGCCTCGAACTAAATTTATTTGTTGGTTGGAAACGATTTACGATACTGATGATGGTCATGATGATGATGATGATGGCAAAATGCCGTTCTGTCCAGCAAGGGTTCGAGGAGAAAAGGTTGCTGCTCCTTAGAATAGGAATCAGTGATGCCGCCATTTTCCAGGGAGACAGAGGCTGATAAGGGTCTGGCTTAGGAGACCAAATATAGGTCACCTTTGTTTGCATTTGAAACTGACGGTATCGATGTTGTCCTAGTCTTTTGATATATATATATATATATATATATATATATATATATATATATATATATATATATAGTTTTGCCGGTGCTACTGCATCATTGTCACTAATACCCCGTACAAAGGTATATGTACAGGTGTGAATAAAATAGTATGAGAACTTCCATCTAGCGGCCATTATATGAACTTCAAATATAAACAGTGTTTATGATAACGCAAAAATATGACAATCGAAACATTTATAAAAAAAAGGCCTTTGATAAGGTATGGCATAAAGGTCTACTTCACAAGATATCCAATCATGGTATAGCTGGAAATGTCTTCTCAACTATTAAATCATTTCTCTCTGATAGGTTCTTAAGAGTAGTGGTTGATGGGCAGAAATCAGAAGCTTTCAGCATTAATGCTGGAGTCCTTTAAGGGTCCATCCTGGGTCCAACTCCCTTCCTAATCTACATCAATGATCTTCCAAACCACATCTTTAGATCATTCGTAGACATTTATGCTGACGACACTACCATCTATGGTTGCATTTCGAAGACGGTAAACGACTAAGTTCTCTCTGACTCTCTCTTCTCTTATCTTGAGCACTGATACAATGGGGAAAAACGTGGCTGTTACTTTTAATGCATCTGAAACCAAGCTTCTATCTTTACATCATCAATACTCTGTTGCCCAGCTGCCATCAATCGAAATGAATGGCTCTCGTCTTGGGGTGGCTTCATGTTTTGACAAGCTTCTGGGCTTGACCTTTACTCCCGATTTGAAATGGAACATGTATATCAAATCCATTGCCGAAGTCGCTGGAAAAATGGTGCGATCCTTCTACCGCTCTAGTAGATATCTCACTCCTGATGCAATTCTCTACCTATATAAAAGTCAGGTTCGGCCTCGATGGAGTACTGTCGCCAAATTTGGGCTGAAGTTGCTTATCCTACCTTGACAGAGTTAAAAATAGACTTCGTAGCTTAGTGGGGGATGCGCTTTTCTCTTCCCTGCAACCTCTTTCCTACAGAAGAGACGTAGCGAGCCTGTCCCTGCTTTATCGTTATTTTCATGGCAGGTACTCATCTGAACTTCAATCTATGCCCCCCCTCGCCAAACGTTCACAAAAAACACTCGTCTAGCTAGAACCACTATCAACAATTTCCCACGCTCTTAATCTGTGCCTACACCTAAATGTAGATTCCATGAACAGGGCTTCTTTCTTAGAACTGCTCGCCTGTGGAACTCTATTCCGTTTGTCTGCTTTCCAGCTGACTACAATCTGATTGTCTTCAAGTCCAACGTGAACAAGTTCTTATTGAACCATACCCCTAAGTAATCCAAATTATAAAATTCCCACTAATGCTTACTACGCTAAAAGCACAATGACTAATGTATACCCATTAACCCTTATCCTCGAGTGGCCCCTGGGCCTTGATAAGTGGTGACCCATATGTAAAAAAAATGTATCAAAATATTATTTTAATGTATTAATATATATTTCTTTAATGAGTGATTCATAACTGAAAATGAAATAATAAATATAATAAAAACATGAAACATTTTTAATTGTTTTAAAAATTTTTTAATTGTTTTTAGAATTTTTTAATTGTTTTTAGAATTTTTTAATTGTTTTTAGAATTTTTTAATGGTTTTTAGAATTATTTGTTTTTCGTTAAAGTTGTATAAAAATGTAGCAAAATATTAAAAAAAATGAAGCATTTATAGAAGTTTAAGAATAATTTGTTTTTATTTTTTTTACAGAAAGATTGTATAGAAATATATAAAAATATAATTTTAGTTTGCACTAACTTTTAAAAATGGAATAGTTATCGACCCCTGACAAGCGAAATCTGTAGGCGCTTCTTGAAACTAAAATACAAACATTCACCTCATGCAACTGTCATGCATAAGTGCCAAATAGTATGGTAAAGTTTCTGTTTGCTTGTTTGTATACGGCATTCGCCCTTGGCGGGTAGAACGAGCCTACTCCGAAGGAGGAAGTGTCAAGGAATATCAAATTCACATATCCTCATCAGGGAAGATGACGAGGTTAGGTTTGTACAGTTGTTGCAGGGAGGTGTCTAGATCCTCCTTCATACAGCGCCTGGTATTCTCAAATGATCATCCATCTGGAACTGACCAGGTTCAACGTTGCTCAACTTTGGTGATTATACGAGCACATTTTGTCAACGTGATCATGCTGTATTTAGTATAGACTCCAAAATCTCGGTTGTACAAGTTTAGGGTGAGGAAAACTCCGAAGTACGAATAGTCTTCCTCTGCTTACCACGGCATTGTTTCCCGTTTTCATGGATTCTCTTATTATTGGATGCCGGTTCAGGAGATAAACAATTGGAGATTGTGCAACCCTTGCTGCATATAGAATCTTCCCCCAGACACAATTATATATGACATCTATTGTCTCTCGATAGCCGTGAGTACAATCGTATGATAACTATGTTTATTATTTCACTCCGTTTAAAAACGAAAAAAAGTGGGGATGAGGGGAAAAAATGAAAAAAAAAAAAAATGAAATAAATGTAAAGAAACATATAATATGGAACGAATCTCCCCCCTCCCTTAAAATAGACGTACAAAGAGAGATGGGGGGAAAATACATTAGTTATTGCTGTGGTAACGAATGTCGCTACGTCGGCGTGAATAACAGACATTTGTTTGACTGGGCCATCTGGTGGCAGCAATGGGAACTGGGCAGCGGTGAGAGACCGCCCATGGCGCCATTTGAATGTGACGGGGTGGCAATGTGACGGCTATGGACAAAAAGCAGTAAGGACAACCGAAAAGAATGGACGCATTCTTAAGATACGGCCGTTCACTCAGTGCGTTTTACGAGAAAAATGTTATTTCAAACTTCAATGGGCAAAACCGATGAACGGACAGAGCCTTACATAGAGACGCATGGACGCTTCTAGAAACGAAAATAAATTTATGCCAAATCAGGCAGACAAACATAGTCAATCGTCTTAACACTGTTCAACGAATCACGTGGAAAGGGTCTTGAATTTTTGTTACAGAGCGCGGACGCGTGTGTGCAAATGCGCACGAAATGGGAAATGACGTCACTGCAAGGAAAAAGACTACAAAAAGGAGAGAGAGCACGTTCAAGAAGACGATCACGTGTGGTGGGAGAATGAGAAAATAAATGTTGTTACAAAAAAAAGTGAGTTGAGTTATTATTCGTCTTCTGTTCCTTGCGACGTACTCTACATACAACGTGTCGGTTCCCTTACAGCGTTACATGTTTAGCTTTAATTAGACGGCTGATATTATTTTCCATTAAAGCACCTTGCTTAAAGGGACCTATAAATTAGTGATAGGACGATTCCAATATTTTTCCCGATTTCGATACAATTACCGATTCCGATTCTGTAAAAATCTCTAACTATTCCGTTTCTTTATAAATCTCTAAATATTTTACTATAAAATAGATATTTTATCCCGATTACTGTAAAAAAAAAAGACCCCAAAAACAAAAAAACAAAAACATCTTAAATGTGCATGTATTTTCTCAAACGTAAAAAACACACTTGTGACAGTGTGATCTAAAGATTTCAAGTCTTACTGGAAGTTTAAATCGATAAATATTTATTATTTTATTATTACTACAAGCAATGGAAGACGTTTTATAAAAACAAAATCAGATAAAATAGATAATTAAATGAATCGGTTTTGGCATCGGAAAATAGGCTCCAATTTTTCTGATTCCAATACCGATTCCGATACCCCCCAAAGTTCCGATTTTTCCGATTTCCGATTAATCGTCCCAACACTACTATAAGTAATTATTTAATAATAAATATGTACTTATTAGTCACATACATATGCATTTCATTCTTGCGAAATTTTTCACGTAGAGATGACAGTTCTAACCAATCACACAATTCAAACCTTCGGAGCACGGCCCAATTTCAATTGTTACACAACGCGTAGATAAATGAACTAGTTATGTTAAACCAGGCGGACAAACAGAGTCAACTGTTTTAACAGTGGTCCAGGAATCAAGTAGAATAGAACCGGCAATTTTAGCTTACATTAGCCCGCTAATATTATCTAGATAATTATCAAACCATGTGGACCGTCTGGGCATCTGCTTGAATCTTGTATAAAAGTTTTATTTCTGTCTGTTTACTTGTTCACAATTTGATTAATATGTACAAAAGTTACACAGTTTCCCGCATTAATTTTCGTACTGAAAACGGAGATATGCACATTTATATTCCAGCATGATTTCTATATATACTATGTATGCAAAGGCAATCTACATTCAAAGATTTACGTCATTTGCATATTGCATTAAAGAAAATCTATTTTAATAATTAGCCCCATGTTATTAATTATTTGTGGTAATGAAATTGTCTTCATTGTTCTATTTAGAAATATTATTTAAATTTGATTTATTGTATTTGTTTTTAATTTATTTTATTTTTTAAATTTATATTTGATTTATTTTATTTTTTAAATTTATATTTAATTTATTTGATTTTTTAAATTTATATTTAATTTATTTTATTTTTTAAGTTTATATTTAATTTATTTTATTTTTAAAATTTGTATTTAATTATTTGATTTTTACAATTTATATTTAATTTATTTATTTTTTAAATTTATATTCAATTTATTTTATTTTTTAAATTTATATTTGATTTATTTTATTTTTTAAATTTATATTTAATTTATTTTATTCTTTGAATTTATATTTAATTTATTTTATTCTTTAAATTTATATTTAATTTATTTTATTTTTAAAATTTGTATTTAATTATTTGATTTTTAAAATTTATATTTAATTTATTTATTTTTTAAATTTATATTCAATTTATTTTATTTTTTAAATTTATATTTAATTTATTTTATTTTTTAAATTTATATTTAATTTATTTTATTTTTTAATTTTATATTTAATTTATTTTATTCTTTAAATTTATATTTAATTTATTTTATTTTCAATTATTATCCGACGACACCAGTTGCCTTTTAAAACGGAAATACGTTTATGTATTTAAGCTGTGAAAGTTATTTCCCCTTTAAGCTATTTCCCATTTAATTTTCATAGACAAAAATTGATGTATTTTATGCTTCCATAAATCTAAAATATGATCTACTTTCAAGAAAATTGTAAGAAGTTAGGATATTCGGTGTATCTTACATCGTATGTGACCAAACTATATTCCCGCTGATATATTTCAATCTGGCAACGGCGGGTATATACAGCTAGTTTCTTATTAAAAGGTTCGGCCAGAAATTATAATGATAATAAATATCTATTTATCATCCACAAAGATATAGGATCGCATATTTAAATTTTTTTTTCATTTTCAGAATTATAAAATAATTTTTACGCTGATTCTTACACATGCACAAGAGTAATATTAGAATATCGCATTAAAAATTTTCCCGGGAACTGTTATTATTTGAATCGCATTAATTATTTTTGCGATTCTATTATTTTTTTTAGGAAAATATTGAATAATCGATGCATAATTCAATGATATTATCGTTAGTTGTTTCGTGCAAACCGACGTTAATATTTTTTGGATGAAGAACTAAGACAGTTGTTAAATAAGAATAGTGTTGAGAAAAAAAGATACTACTACTACTACTACTACTACTACTACTACTACTACTACTACTAATAATAATAATAAAAAAATAACAATAAAAAAAAATAATGATAAAATTTTGTGTGTCACCAAAATCTAGCACCACATTAAAAGAAGCGACGAGGGTCGAGGAGGATGGAAAGACCGAGTAGAGAAAGCACTAGCTAGATCTCCGCTGAACAGGTGCAAAGAGTACAAGAACCTTGGGGAGACTTTTTGCCACCCACTGGAATTTGGGTGGCAACCCCCCAAGATGATGATGCCGCCAACGAGAAATCAATTGTAAGCAGCTGTTACAATAACGCAAATTCACCTGCGAAAGAGGTGGATAGTACCGGAAATCTTGTTGCTTGTTATTCAAACTCCAATTTGTTCTCAAAGCGCAATCTTTGATGATAACTTGTGTGACTACTCCTAGTGAGTAACTACTACTACTACTACTACTACTACTACTACTACTACTACTACTACTACAAATAATACTAATACTACTACTACTACTACTACTACTACTACTACTAATAATAATAATAACCGGAAGTCGTAATAATTAACAAGAAAGGAAAGTCCTGGCAAATCGTAGACTTTGCTGTTCCAGCTGACCACAGGGTGAATATCAAAGAAAAGGAAAAACGGAGCAAATACACAGAGCTAGCCAGAGAGCTGAAAGGTATATGGCAGGTGAAAAAACAAATACCTATAATAGTAGGAGCACTAGGAACAATTCCGAAGAGCTTGAAAAAAAGAATTGGAGAAATTGGAATCAGAGGAATGGCTGATACAACAAATAACAATAATGAAAACAGCTGAAAGATTACGAAAAACCCTTGAATGTGTAAACTAATACACATGAGCCACATGAGCGGATCAGACAAACTGCTGCAAAGGCAAAACATGAATAAACGTCACATGGAACCAAGATCAATAAAGCTGCCTGTTTATAAGTTCTCTATCCCCTTACCCTCCCCTACCATAGCCAATCACTGCCCCCCCCCCAAAAAAAAAGAGTAATACCAAATAGCCGAAAAGGATCTATGAAGCTGGAAAGACTGAGGAGAGAGCACTGACCAGACCTGAGAAGAGAACTGGGACCTTATGGAGGCTTATCGCCACTCAAATTTCCAGCAAGAAATCAGTGATAAGCGACTATTGTGATAATGCAAATCCATTTTCAAATGTTATCGAAAGAGGTGGAGAGTACTGGAAATCTGGGGAGACGTTGTCAGCTGAGGGTTGAGATTGCTAGATTGTGGAATAAGAAAACTTTCATCGTGACAGATGTCGTAACAATAAACAAGAAAGAAAAATCCTGTCAAATCGTAGACTTTGCTGTCCCAGCTGACCACAGGCTGAGCATGAAAGAAAAGGAGAAACGAAGCAAATACACAGAGCTAGCCAGAGAGTTAAAAGGGATTAGGATGATGAAGAAAATCAAAATAGTACCGATAATAGTAGGAGCACTAGGAACAATTCCGAAAAACTTTGAAAAAAGAATGTCATAAATTGGAATCAGAGGAATAACTGCAAAAACACAACGACTAACAATAATGAAAACGACAAATATTAAGGGAAACCCTTGAATGCGGAGAATAATACAAGGAGACAATATAACAATTAAGCGTTACAGGGAATGAAGAACACCGAAGCTGCATATCTACAAATTCTACACCCCCATCATGCACCCCCATTGTTTTATCACCGCTCCCCCCCAATAAAAAAGTGATACCAAAGAGCCGAGAAGGGTCAAGAAGGACTGAAAGACCGGGGAGAAAGCGCTAGCCAAACCTCGGCTGGACAAGTGCAAAGAGAACTGGGAGCTTGGGGAGGCTGAGTGCCACTCAAATTCCAATATAAACCAATGGCCACTGCCAGCGAGAAATCAATGGTAAGAGGCAGTTGCGATAATGCAAATTCATTTGCAAATGCTATCGAAGAATGTGGAGAGAGCTGAACGTCTGGGGAGACTTGTTGTCACTCAGCTTCCAGAGAATAACACAGGTTTCCAATCAGATCGTTTGTTGACTTGTGTGAAAGCTCCATGTGAGCCAATAATAATAATAATAATAATAATAATAATAATAATAATAATAATAATAATAATAATAATAATAATAATTCTGATTTCGTTTATCAACGTCTTTCTGGAAATGAATGATATTCATTTCCAGGGGATTTCCCTCAATTCCGGCTCCAAACCAGGAGCTTCAAAGATCAAGGGGTTTTCTAAGGATGTTGGTGGTACCCACAATTGCAGAGGTCTGAAGGCCACCTAAAACATTGGGGATTTGTAGTTTTTTCAATTGTCCTTCCAGACGACTTGATACTACTCCTAGTGTACCAACTACAACCGGGATTATTTGTGTTTTAACCCCATGTATATGCCTCATCTCCAAGGCCAATGGAGCATAATTGCTCCATTTTTTTCTCTACTAATTCGCACTTTTTATTTTAAGATTCAAATATTAATAACTACATTTTATTTCAGTATTTAATTTATGTATTTCTGTTGTATTAAATGCTAGCTTCTTTTCTTTTATTTTATTTTTATTTTTTTTTCTCGTCCATAAATGTTTATCTACCAAGTTGATCTTAAATATTGTATAATCAATCCATTATATTATCATTTTCAGTCCCCCACCCCTAATTTCTGGCTCCCATCTTATCTCGCAATTACTTATAACGTCACCAACTAACTTCGGAAGACCCCCCCCCATCCGATTTTGTTTTATATCATAAGTTGCTTAAAACGTGATTAGTTAAAGTTCAGAATAAAATCACGCTTTCTCTTAACGGTTAATTTAAAAAAAAAAAAAAAAATCTTCTGAACGCTATTAAAAGTTAAATTCTTCACTAGTTTGGAGACGGAATGCGTTGTTGTGATAAGTGATTTTTTTCTCTACTAATTCGCACTTTTTATTTTAAGATTCAAATATTAATAACTACATTTTATTTCAGTATTTAATTTATGTATTTCTGTTGTATTAAATGCTAGCTTCTTTTATTCTATTTTATTTTATTTTTTTTTTTCTCGTCCATAAATGTTTATCTACCAAGTTGATCTTAAATATTGTATAATCAATCCATTATATTATCATTTTCAGTCCCCCACCCCTAATTTCTGGCTCCCATCTTATCTCGCAATTACTTATAACGTCACCAACTAACTTCGGAAGACCCCCCCCCATCCGATTTTGTTTTATATCATAAGTTGCTTAAAACGTGATTAGTTAAAGTTCAGAATAAAATCACGCTTTCTCTTAACGGTTAATTTAAAAAAAAAAAAATCTTCTGAACGCTATTAAAAGTTAAATTCTTCACTAGTTTGGAGACGGAATGCGTTGTTGTGATAAGTGATTTTTTTCTCTACTAATTCGCACTTTTTATTTTAAGATTCAAATATTAATAACTACATTTTATTTCAGTATTTAATTTATGTATTTCTGTTGTATTAAATGCTAGCTTCTTTTTTTCTCTCGTCCATAAATGTTTATTTATCTACCGAGTTGATTGCAAAAATAGATTACCTAATTGTACTCATTTTTAGTTCGTGGGAGGGGAATCTATCACCATACTTTCCCTTAAACACGTCTGTTGGACTTTTATTAAGTACAATACTTAATAGTTTTTTTGTTTTTTTTTTAATGGAGAGTAGAAAACGCATTGTGGATGCGTTATCGGCAGCTCCTGTTACTCTCGCTTCTTCTTATTTGTCCCTCAGTCCTCATTTTTTAAATGAGTGATTTTTCTGACAAAGGGAGAAGAAAAAGCTGTTTTCTAGGTTGGCAGTATTTTTGCGCGAACAGTTGGCAGAGTTGGTGGAAATTTTCTGTTTCTATGTCTATCCTTGTAGCCATGTCACTAGTAAGGGTGCTGGAGGTAAACGTTTTGTCTGGGCTGACGTTATCCGCCTGATAGTCAGGGACCCGAACCTTGGATTAACCACTAAGGAGGCTGTCCTATCAGCAGGTGCAAAGTACTGGGGCTGCTGTATTGCCATTTGGTGAATGGAATCTGGACCATGCAGTAGCTTCTGGTGGGGCCTCTCGATGCCATACTAGTGGGTAATTGTTACGGCTTTACCTTATCATGTGGTACAAAAAAAAAAAAAAAAATTCTTCGTTTCTTTTTCTCTCTTAGTTTCCCCTCTCTGTCCTGCTCTAAGTAAATCTGTCGACCTAGTCCACAAATTCCAAAATTTCATCATGACAAGTTTCAAGAAAAAATACACGATTAAACCCGGTTCTCCAACTTCCAACGTAGACCCCTACTACCATGTCTCCTTCTCCAACATCAGGGGTCTACGTTCTAACCTTCCAGAGGTTGAAACCCAATTACAGGAGACTAAACCAGACCTTTTATTTTTAAGTGAAACTGGCATTGGACAGGCTATTTCCCTAGATGAGTTTGCAATTACAGGATACTCTAACTTAACTTCTAAATCTGACCCCCAAGATCGCCATGGGCATGGAATATGTGCCTATATTAAAGATAGCTTTCCATGTGGGAGGGACATCTCCAGGGAAGATCCTAACTTACCCTATATGTGCTTCCGGGTTGCTTTAGCTCACACTACTGCATTTATATTTACTCTCTATCGCCCCCACAACAGCGGAGTTACTATCTTTCAAAGCATATCTGAGAAAATTGACCAAGTCCTTTCTACTTATCCTTCAGCTAACATTCACGTATGTGGAGACTTCAATGTTCACAACGTCGAATGGTTGACCCACTCAAACAAGACCGATGATGAGGGGAGGTTCTGTCATGATTTCTCCATTGCCTATGACCTCACTACGATTGTTCAGGAACCTACCCGTGTGCCCGATAATGACGGCCAGTATGCGAGCCTACTAGACCTTTTTCTCACAACTTGCCCTGAACTATGTTCAGTTTCTGTTCTGTCGCCTCTTGGATCTTCCGACCACTCTGTTGTATCAATTAAGATAAAAATGAAATGTAATAAGTCCCCAGACGTACCACTTCATCGTACAGTATATCGATACACTAAGGCTGACTGGGATAGCTTCCGTACATTTATATCTGATCTACCTCTGCATTCCATGTTTAAAAAGGATGTGTCCTCTATAGTATTAGACCTAACTGAATGGTTAATTGTAGGTATTGACCATTTCATACCCTCTAAAAAGTTTCAGCAAAAACCTAACAGCCAGCCATGGTTCTCTCCAGAATGTGCTGCTGCCATTGCGCACAGAAATCACTTTTTCCACTGCTTCAAACGTAATAGATGTATGGAAACTAAAGCCGTTTTCAGGACTGCCAGCAACCATTGTAAGAAAGTAATAAGGAATGCAAGAGAGTTGTATGCTCAATCTGTTAAGTCCAAAGTAGCTGAGCAGCGGCTTGGTTCCCACCAGTTTTGGCAAATAGCAAACAGAATCCTGAACAGAAGCGTGTGCTCCATCCCAACTATTATCAATGGACCTGAGGTAATCTCGTCAGCATCAGACAAAGCCAAACTCTTTGTCAAGAACTTTGCAGCTAATTCTACCCTTTGCGACCAAGACCGCCAACCCCCAATATTTCCTCCTGTATCAGAAAACACGCTATGTGATATACGTATATCTGTACGTGATGTTGCGAAGCTAATCAAAAACCTTGATTCCAGTAAAGCAACTGGCCCTGATGGTATTCCAATTATAGTACTCAAAAAACTTCAACCTGAACTAGCGCCCATACTTACAAAACTGTTTAAACGTTGTCTTAAGGAGAATAGTTTCCCATCTCCCTGGAAAATCTCATCAGTATGCCCTGTATTTAAGAATTCAGGTGATCGCTCATCCCCCTCTCAGTACAGGCCAATAAGTCTCCTGTGCGTCATGAGTAAGTTGCTAGAATCTGTGTTAAATACAGAAGTAATCAGCCATCTCAACAAAAATAACCTTCTTAGTGACACTCAATATGGTTTCCGTTCTGCTAGATCTACAGCAGATGTCCTTACAGTTATATCGCATAGGATTAGCAAATCTCTCGACGGTGGCAATCTTTCTAGGGCAATTGCTCTTGACATATCTAAAGCCTTTGATAGGGTATGGCATAAAGGTTTACTTCATAAGATCGCTAGCTATGGTATAGCTGGAAAAGTCTTCTCAATTATTAAATCATTTCTTTCTGATAGGTTCATAAGAGTAGTAGTTGAGGGGCAAAAATCAGAAGCTCACAGTATTAATGCCGGTGTCCCTCAGGGATCCATCCTGGGCCCAACTCTTTTCCTGATCTACATTAATGATCTTCCAAATCATATCCTTACATCATTTGTAGACATTTATGCTGACGACACTACCATTTATGGTACCACATCTAAGACAGTAAACGAGCAAGTACTCTCCAATTCTCTCTCCTCTGATCTTGAGCATGTAGTACAATGGGGAAAGGAGTGGCTGGTTACTTTTAATGCATCTAAAACCAAGCTTCTCTCTTTACATCATCAACATTTTAATCCACATTTGTCATCAATTGAAATGAATGGCTCTCGTCTTGAGGAGGCCTCAAGTTTTGACAAGCTTCTGGGCTTGACCATTACTCCTGATCTTAAATGGAACACGTATATCAAATCTGTTGCCAAGGCTGCTGGAAAAATGGTGGGATCTTTCTATCGATCCAGTAGATATCTCCCTGCTGATGCTATTCTCTATCTATATAAGAGCCAGGTACGTCCAAGGATGGAATACTGTTGCCACATCTGGGCAGGAGCTGCTAGAAAGGACTTGTCCTGCCTTGATAGAGTTCAAAATAGACTTCGTAGCCTCGTAGGAGATGTCCTTTTCTCCTCCTTACAACCTCTATCTCACAGAAGAGATGTTGCGAGTTTGTCTCTGATGTATCGTTATTTTCATGGAAAGTGTTCAACTGAGCTTCAATCTATGGTCCCCCCTCGCCAAACTTTCACAAGAAACACTCGTCTAGCTGTAAACACTATCAATAATTTCCCCCACTCTTTATCTGTGCCTAAACCTAAACATAGATTCCATGAACAAAGCTTCTTTCTTAGAACTGCACGCCTGTGGAATTGTCTTCCGTTTTCCTGCTTTCCGGCTGACTACAATATGGTTGTGTTCAAGTCTAAGGTAAATAAGTTCTTGATGAGCCGTTCCATATAAGTTATTAAATTTACCAAATTTTCATTACTAATGATTACTATATTGACCAACTTCTACTGTACACTCTTTAACCCTTATCCTTGAGTGGCCTCTTGGCCTTGATAATGTGGTGATGCCTTTGTAAAAAAAAAAAAAAAAAAAAAAAAAAAAAAAAAACTTCTCCTTCTCCTTCTCTCTCACAATTCTGTCCCAGGGTACTGAAAAGTCTACAATCTGCCAGTTTTTTGAGACCTTGTCAATGACGACCAAATCCGGACGATTATGTTCCAATTGCTTGGTCGTTATGACACTTTTGTCCCACCATACCTCTACCTTGCCTCCTCACTTGTTCTCACTTCATCAGGCACCTCCTGAAACCATTTTCCAGTGTACTTCACCCTAACCTTCTTACACCACTCGCAATATATCCGGAGTTCCATGCGATCGTGTCTTTTGCGATACTATCTCTGGGCCAGTCCACTACACCCTGCTACAAGGTGCACAATTGACTCTGAGGTCTTACCACAAATCCGGCATTCTGCAGCAACTTCCTCTCCTAGAACCACTTTTTTGAACAATCGTGTTCCTAATGTCTGCTTTTGTGTTGCACAAACAAAAGCTTCAGTACTCTTAGCCAGATACCAAGCTCTAAGCCATTGCCATTATTCTTGATCAGCCACTTCTGCTATATCCTGGAAGAACCTTCCATGTATTTTCCTCCTCCTCCTCCTCCTCCTCCTCCTCCTCCTCCTCCTCATCCTCCTCCTCCTACAACAACAACAACAACAACAACAACAACAACAACAACAACAACAACAACAACCCACGACAGCTGTTTTATCGTTTACGACTCATCAGTGTGGTTAGACGTAACTTATGTATCCATGTACGAGATTCTAAAACAGAACGGTCAGGTACACCTAACTGTGCCCAACAGCCAAGAGAGAGAGAGAGAGAGAGAGAGAGAGAGAGAGAGAGAGAGAGAGAGAGAGAGAGAGAGAGATAATGTTTCTATATTGGTTTTCGCATCTGTTTCTGCTCTGGAATCTCAATTAACTAACTTATTTTATTCATTATTTATTTATTTCACATGTAAGCCAACCGTTGTGTACGTTACACATAGATATTCTTTATAAAAATACCTGCCAGACAACATTTCTATCCTGGTCATAACCCAGAACTCCAAATGGGTTGTTGGTGGGCTACATCACAGTATGTCTTGGCCAGTCACACCTCGTTGGAGCCCATCCTTTTCACATAGACCAATACATCAAGTTTAATAATGATAGTAAGCAGAAGGTCTTTCAGTATTTTAGCACCGTGATCGTTCCCCTTTTTGAACTTCACATATTTAAAAACTCCTAGACTTTTGGCTAGGAGCAAAGTGTAGTATCTGTTAATATACTTTATCTCATATTTTCTGTTTTCGGTAGTAAAAAAGAAATCTCTTTAGACTGAAGCAATTTTTATTTTCACTCCCCCCCCCCCACATTCTGCCTTAGGAGTACATCAGCGCTTGGCTAAATATATAAAATACGACATACGTATGTATGAGCACCCATAATACCCATAACATTCTCAGTTGAGAAAAAAATTGGTTCATAATTACATATAACCCCCTTTTTTTTTCAATTTTCTTATTTTGTTTTAGCTGGGGATGAGGCATCCTAATCATCCTATCTCAGACATTCCTAAGGGATCTTTTAGATATTATAACCGTATCTTTAAGTACATTTGTTTGTATCTCTTTTGCACTTGATTCACCGGTTATATTTGTCAAATATTTTTTAAAAAATTCTTTCATGAGTCCAGTTGCTTTTACAATTACTGGAATGATGGAGATCTTCCTAAGATTCCAATTTCTTTTCATGCCGTGCATAAAACTTTAGTATTTCATTATATTTTCTCTTTCAGCTCTGTTTAACCAAGCATCATTAAGGACACTAACTTCTACTAAGGTTGCTACTTTCTCTTTCTTGTCCGATATTATTATGCCAGGTTTAACAGCTTCGTTTTCTATGTACACAGCTGTATGAACTGCATAGTCATAGTGGTTAGTGTATGAATTATTTTAAATTGTTTTTCTGTTTCCAAGACTTGCTGCTACATTCGATATTTAACTTTCTACAGAGGTCCAGTGGAGATATTTACACACTTAATTGTGCCACATTGAATAATAACCCGTCCCCCAGCAGAGCATTGCAGCTCGATGCCAGGGGATTTACACTATCAACTTCTGGAAGGCGCCAAAGCGAATATCTAAATCACTAGGATAAACGAAAAAAAAAAAAAAACAAAAAAAACTTCATAGTTATTAATTATGAAAACAAATTGTTCTATGCATTCGGTATAAATGTTTTGGGCTTTTTACTTAATGCACATGTGTCATTCTCTTATTTAGTTATTTCCCGCATTGAAAGGTTGTATTTTTTGTCCTGAAATTTAAATGTAATTAACGTTAATTGCTGTTCAACACAGAGGATCCCTATAACAGTTTTTATAACCTTTAATGTCTTGTTTAAGTGTAAGTTGGTATACCTATTGCAGGGATTAATGGATTTACCCCCAAAATAAATACAATTACATCTAAAACGTCATCAGCAATGATTAGTGGCAGTTATAGTTCCAGAATCATGACGTGTACTTCTGCAATGTACTTTTGCTAATATACATTTTATTAATAGTGTGTTAAATTAATTGTGTGTTGTTTCTTTTTATTATTAATGCAAGGCAGCTATGACACTTTTACATGATATTTCTTAATGTTCGATTTCTTAACCGAACGTTTTTTTTTTTTTTTTTCTTTAGGTTTATGAATTTTTTGGATAAAACTGGTAATTCGTATTGTTAGGATCGTTCTGAATACTGTTCTCACATGCAGTGTCATTCGCACAACGTTTTGATTGATGTAACCCCCACCATCTTCAGATTTATATGATCAAACTCGGGAATTAGCACGGAATTTCGAATGAAACTTTTTTTTTCATCCATAGGGGTAGCCTGCTCTCGTTCCATCAGCTACGACTGGGTAAAAGTCGCAAGAACCAGTGACATAATGAATAATGTATTTAGTAAATCCAGTTGTAAGTTATACTCTTCTGGAGGTTGAAGGTTCAATACTCAGTCCATGCGACACTAAAATTCCATTGCAAATTTTATTAGAACTTCTACCTAGTCATGAATGACGGAACGAGAATATGCTATCCCCCTCGGATTAAATAAAGCATACCGCTTGAAAGTCCGTGCAGATTGTCGAGTTGGACAGAAAAATTCCCGAGTTCGACAAGATATATCTGAAGACGGTCGGAGGAAGGCGGAATTCGGTAAATTTAGCATTAAAAAGGCCAACCTGACAACACTTTCCCCTCTAATTTAACTCGCGTGAACATGGTGAATCGCATAGAACCGTAAGAAAACAATTCTGGAACACAGAGAAGTACGACACTTGAGAAATAGCGAACACTTGATTCCGAGATGTCTGCATATGATTGGTGACAGAGAAGCCTGTCAGCGAAGGTGTAATCCGACCTGCAAGTCGACGCCATATTTCACGGATCTAATGGCTCTTATGTTTTGCACGGGTTTCTTTTGGTCGCTGAGCGGTGGCGATACGTCTTTCTTTTGAGTGTATTTCCTACCGACCAACGTGATGAGCAAATGTTTGAATGCTGGCAACAGAGAAATAAGGAAAAGGAATGACAATGACATGGTGGATTGAATAGAATTATTTTTATAATTAAGTTTTGATTAAAAACTTGAATTATAAATGAATGAATGTGAGAGGTATTAGGTAGGACGATGGCGACGACGGCGACGACGACGACGACGACGACAATGATGATGATGATGATGATGATGGGAGCATTAAATAAGAAAAAAGAAATGACGATAAGATAAAAGTGAGAATAAGAATGAATACAAAAAAAGAAAAAAAAAACGACAAAAAGGAAAAAAGAGGAAGAAGGGAAAAATCAATGTGAAAGAAATATAAAAAAGAAAGCAAGAAGAAAAAGAAAGAGGAAATAAAAAGAGGACATAAGTAAAGGACACATAAGTTGGTGACGAAAGTTAAAAATAACAAGAAACATGAAAAGAATAAAATAAATTATCAAGTTGACAAGAAAGTTTTTGCAGTTTTTAATTTTTAAATTCAGATGAACATATCTCGGCTCAAACAAATATTAATTGATCGAAATAAGCACCATCAGAATCAAAACATGTTTACCTACGCAAAACAAGTGTATTTATGCCAGTAATGTAAAAATCTTGCCTTCTGGTGGCGATGAAGTTGCTGAAGGTGTTGATGATATCGCTTAGGTTTTTGAAGTATTTCTCACGCAGAAAGTTGTCGAGATGCTTGAAAAAGTGGTAGTCGGTAAGTGAGAGGTCTGGTGAGTATGGCGTATGAGGCAGAGTTTCGTAGCCTAATTCGTTCAACTACTGCGGATGAGCGTCGCCGATTGTCGTAAAGAACCCATTTTTCATCGCAAGTCACAGCCCAGTCGAGAAATGGGTCGTTCTGGTTGCATAAAAGATGACACTCATAACAGCCTTTATTTCGGTTGTCGTTCAATTCGTAATAAACACAGTCATGAAGTTTTTTTTTCTTTCTAATCTGTCTCAAGTGATTGGAAATCGTCGTATACGTTATATCTAATACAGAAGCATGTTATCGAACAGTTATATGTCGATTGGCTTCGACTAAGGCTTTTAATTGATCGTTGTCAGCATCCGATTGCCGACCACTACGCTCATTATCTTCAAGACTCTCGTCGCGGTTACAAAATTTCTTAAACCACTATTGTGCTGTGCATTCAGCAGAGTCGAGGTTCCTGGGCCAAACGATTCGTTGATATTCGAGCTTTTAACATCTTTTCAGCCTAGCTTGAATTGAAATGATAAAATTGTGCGAATTTGCTTTTTTCCATAATATATTCAACGATCTGAAAATCAGACGTAATCGTTTTAAAACGATTGTAATTTAGACGATTAGATAGAGCGAAAACACCCTTTAAAATGATATATAAAGTAAAAGGTATTATAGCACAAAATTATTTGAAAATACATCATTTGAATCCAAATACAAAATTCTGAAAAACTTTCTTGTCATAGAAAGTTGCGATTAGAAAGACAGGAAAAGCAATTGCGAAATATGAAATCTAAGAAATACACAAAAAATAATAAAGATAATAAAAATAAAAAATGGTAGAAAAATATACGAAAAAACAAAACAAAAACAAAACAAAATAAAAAGAGGAAAAACAAATGAAAAATGAAAGAGAAACAAAAAGAAAAAAGAAAACGGAAAAAGAAGAAACATTATTTTCATCTCCCCAATTAACCATTTAAGTATATTATAGTATATATTACCTGTGGTCTCTTGGTCTTAGTGGATTCCAGGACAAGAATTCATCTAGTCTGGTGGAGTATCTACATTCGTGCTACTCCTTGGGGTAACATCACTTGGAGAAGCTGCACTATTTCCCGTAAAAGCTAGTGTAGGTTAGTCATACCGTAATTTTCTCCACTCTTTATCTGTGCCTAAATCAAAACGTACATTCCATGGACAAAGCTTCTTTCTTAGAAGTGCACGCCTGTAGAACTCTCTTCCGTGTGCCTGTTTTCCACCTGACTACAACTTGGATGTCTTCAAGTCCAACATAAACAAATTTCTGATAAACCGCCCCCTTAAGTAAGACACTTTATCAGATCTCCATTACTAACGATTACTACGATATTGTCCCGTTGATTACTTTACACGCAATAACCCTTATCCTCAAGTGGCTTCCGGGCCTTGATAAGTCGTGACTTCCATGTAAAAAAAAAAAAGCTGCACTATTCTCCGTAAAAGCTCATGTGGGTTAGTCATACCGAGGAGATCTTAATTGGGCTGCGAATACTATGTGATTTGGAATATTTAGTGAGAGTTTACTTCTCGTGAAAAGTATTCCTGTGCCATGATAGAGTATAGTTTAGCATTCTTCATAACGTTTAAAATGTTTCTGAAACTATTAATGTTATCAACACGGAATTTTGTAGGAATATAGGTACTGCATTGCGAAAAAAGACAAAAAAGAAAACAAAAAACAAACAAAAACAAACAAACAAAAAAACAAACAAAAACAAAACAAAAAAAACAAACAAAAAAATGATACAATAATTTGAAAGAGTAATTAAATGAGTATTTGTTGAATGTTGAAAGGCGATGAGGTGACGTGAATCACGTATGATTGTGACGTCACATGCAAGAAGTGGGAGGGTTAAATGGACTTCCTCCTCGTCTAAACTTAAGAAAAAACAAACATTTCGATGGGAGGTACATCTTAATAGTGATGGGTGTTATTGTCTCCGGTTTTCTTTGGTTATGGATTAATAAAATAATTGGACCATGAAATTGGGTTACATAGTTGTTACAAGGATACTGGTCTGCGACCAAACAATAAGACATTTAAAGATGGCGGGCAGTTTTAGATGGTAAGGATAAAAAGAGACAAGGACGATGCAACATGTTTTGTTTTATCTGTTTCAAGAAAATACATGTATAATATAGGGTACTTATAAAAAATAGTGAATTTGGAAAAATTTCAGGTAAAAAACAAATACAAAAGACAAACAAAAAAACAACAACAAAAACAACAACAACAACAACAACAACAACAAACAACACCAAAAGCAACAACAAAAACCCCACCTATCACGTAGTTACGTATCATGTTGAAATTGATATAAATTCCATAAACTACGAAAAATGATCCAGCAGAAATTGTGCTAGATCTATTTTTCAGCAAAAATCGTAGAGTCTCGTGGTCTGAGATTTTATATTTTTTCAATGTCGGTTTTCAAGAACAGCAAGCGAGATAAATCAGTTTCTCACGAATAACAAGATCAATCACTTAATTATTATATCAATCAGTGAATCTATTTTGCGCTTAGTTCATCATAAGACATATCAAAAGGAAATAAAGTGCGTTTTGACATGATTAAAATCCGAAAATTGGAAGAGAAGCTGTAAATACCTTATAATATGTTTCCATTACGCCATTTTGAATTGTAGAAATAAAGTCACTTAACCCATTTATTTGTACTAACAATTAATTAACTATTAATTTAGGAATATTCTGCCAAAATGCTCCATTTAATAATTAGTAAATTTATTAATTGTAATTAATGTATGCAGACTTATGAAAATAATATCAATAATTATACATGTTTGCATATACGAAACTAATATATATATATATATATATATATATATATATATATATATAAAATGAAATACGAGCAAACAGTTAATAAAACATGTTAAAAACACTTTGAAATGAGTTAAAAACATATTTAATCTGAAAAGGAAACACTAGATAAGTGGATAGTCCTTTACTTTTCTTTCTCATCAGAAGGTAGGAATTAGCAAAATGCGGGATCGGATTTTACATGCAAAAGTATTTGATGAAACAACAAGTAAGTCAATGATCTTACTTAAAAACAAAAAAGTGAAGCAGAGGGAATATGGTGAAGAAAAAGGCGATTACACGTGAATGGATAGTCTGGTGGAAGATAAATAATCCATATATATATATATATATATATATATATATATATATATATATATATATATATATATATATTTATGCTTGTATATATTAGCCGTGCCTGCTTGGCATTGCCGAGGAGTTTGAATTTTCGTTTTGCACCAGCCCATATGTGACATTGGAAAATGGTAACTTTGTAGAGATATATAATATTGTGAGTGTGACTGTGAGTATTTCTCTTGACAACATTTTCTATATATTTGTTGCAATTAATCTTGAATATGAATGTTAGGTCGATGAGTTGGAATGGTTAACTATAAACGAAAGTGATATTATACAGGACGATCGCTGGTTGAAAAGGTTCTTACAATTGTTTGAGGAAAGCAGTTTTGTCTTAGTAGCATTAACTATTATCCTAGGTATGTCCATAATAAACCCGGACATTTCGACCCCAATAGCAGATAATAACAGGAAGAATTTGTAAAAGAAAATCGATTCATCGTAATTTTGCTTAATTCCCAAGAAGAAAGATTCTAAAAAAAATTTCATTTTTTTTATTCTCTGTAAAACTGGTGAATTTTCAAAAAATTCCACAAAAACTAAAAACGGTGGGAAAATGGAAACTAATGTTATTATTGGGTAATTTCAGTTAAACAATTAAAACAACGCGATTTTTAAAATTGTCTCCAAAATCAAACAATTGACCAATTTCACTAATTTTTTTTACAGACATTAAAAAAAATGTAAACTATGTACGAACTTATTTAATGTGAACTATGTACGAACTTATTTAAAAAAATGTGAACTATGTACGAACTTATTTAAAAAATTTGAACTATGTACGAACTTATTTAAAAAATGTAAACTATGTATGAACTTATTTAAAAAATGTGAACTATGTATGAACTTTTTTAAAAATATGTGAACTATGTACGAACTTATTCAAAAACATGTGAACTATGTACGAACTTATTTAAAAAATGTAAACTATGTACGAACTTATTTAAAAAATGTGAACTATGTACGAACTTTTTAAAAAAATGTGAACTATGTACGAACTTATTTAAAAAATGTGAACTATGTACGAACTTATTTAAAAATGTGAACTATGTATGAACTTATGTTTAAAAATGTGAACTTAAATAAAATAATATTTTTTCACCTGTATATCACAATTTTATCAGTTGTTTTTGGGGAAGAGAGTGCTTTCATAGTTTTGTACATATTAAACTATAATTGAATGTTTTTTCATTGCATTTTAACTCGAAACAAGTGTGGTGTGACCGTCTCCGGGAGTAGTAGAGTCGCCCTCCATTGTGTATGTGTGTGTGTGGGGGGGATTAAGACTCTTGAAACACTGAAGAAAGCCGGACAACTATGCTTGTATTAACTGTTAAGCATTATTGCGTGCCCGAGTAGCGGCGGATAATCTTGCTGAAAGGAAGATTTAAGTTATGAATTTATTGTGTCTTTGTAAAACAGACATATACTTTTATTGTTGGAGGAAAATTGACAATTCGATGTCGTTTTGAAATCATCACGAATATGATTTCGGTTCTGGGACCAGACGAGGGGTCAAGAATTAACCTCCATAGTCGTGGGAATTGAAATCTGCGAGCATTCGCAGAATCATCAGCACACACGCATTGAATCGGGGCTTCCCCGGGGATGACGTATTTATTGGCGATTGGTCTAGGAAATAACCTACCCTACCTATCACCTGACTAAATAAGCGAATGCCCGTGTCCAAAATCAGTGAGTTGAAGCTGGATCTTGAGAGAATTTAACATTAATCGAAGATTCGTCGTCACACCCCTTCCCCCACCGTCGCCACCACAAAACACAGAGAATAAGATTCAATAGTGTGTTTTGTAAGATATTAACACTGGACAGTTGTATATAAGTTTATATTATATTTTGTAAATTTGAGTTGTATTAACTCTTAGAATAGAGAAAGCTGAGTTTGTTTTTCTTTTGTGTGCATGAAAATCTCTTCACTTCCAGCGTGATACGGCAATCCAACCCGAAGGTGAAATCGACGCTGAAACCGACCCACCAAATCCCGCTGCGCCGAGAGAACTCATGGAGAATTATCTGTGAAAGACGATCAAGACGCGTGTGTGAGGGTTCACACCTGTTACCAGTGACCCGGGAAGGTCACATTCGGTAACCTGGGACAAGAGCCCATTCACATAAGATACAGTGCCACTTTCTGGGACATAAATTACAGGAATACTATGTAGGGAGTTGAGCAGCAAGATGTCTGTTTACATTACACTTGAACTTCTGCATGTCAGTACGGTCAGAGAAGCAGGGAACCAGAAGAGAATTCCAAAGTCTAGCAGTCCTAGGGAAGAAACTATTAGAGTAGAAGGCTTTCAGGCATCTGAAGATCTCTACTTTGTAGGGGTGCGATTTTGCTGCTTGTTGGGGGTTTCAGGGTATTTACATCGAGGGGATACAAAGGCTTATACCATGCACTGGATAAAGCAAGGGAGTCTAGGGCAGTAACCCTAGATATATCCAAGGCCTTTAACTGGGTGTGGCACGATGGTCTTCTTATAAAAACCAAATCCTATGGTATTACTGGATGAATACTTAACATAATTAAATCCTTCTAAAATGAGAGAAGAATCCAGATTGTCTTCGATGGTCGTACGTCGAAACAATATAATATAAATGTGGGTGTACATAAGATAAAATTATCTCTGAGATGGGTATATTTACTGACGAAACCATGCTCTATAACAAACACGAGGGAGAAACAAATGAACATGTATCCAAGGCAATGGCGGAAAACCTAGAAGAAGACCTCTAATCAGTAGTGGAATCGGGACACAAATGGATGGTAACATTCAATGCTGCCAAAACTAAACTTCTTTCCTTCAATAACTACAAGAAACATTCTTCATCATTAATAGCCATGGGTAATGGTACTTTACATGAAAGTACTTTCAGAATGATTTAATTAATTGCTACATCTATGTTGTCAGATTGATTAGAGTATAGACTTTGATTGGGAGGAGAGGGGCAAAAATACAAGTACCTAACGCTATGTTTGTAAAGTTAGTTTAAAGCACATAAAGCCCTGATCACCTGATTTTAGTTTAGATTCTCTAGTCGTGGGAAGAGTGTTACGAATATAAACTCCAAGTCCGTGCATATGTTTGTCAGAGTCCTTACGACAAATTGGAAGATAACCAGACATGTTAAAGTGGTTAGAGGCGATGAAAGAGTACAAGCTAGTTTTACTTAGCGCTGAAATATTCAGGGAGTTTGCTAGGAAAAATGATTCTACATCATTTAAGTTAGTTCTAAGTCCACGGATATTTGCAATGCGAGTCTCAAGGGAGGAGGCGAATCGTTGTTCAAGTGTTCGTGGGTTCCAATCGTTACGAATTTATGAGATTGTTCTTGATTTTCCGAAAACAAAAATTGGAACATATATTACAATTATGTAAGTTTTACGATTTTTTTTTTATTATTTGTTAATTACATTTGAGAGTTTTGCCTGTGAAATTTCAAAATATTTCTGAAATAATTTCTTTTTTAATGATTGAATTCGTAAAAAAAAATGCCACAGATTGCCTCTAGAAACTTATGAATAAACAGACAATCTTACTGTTAATAATTTAAATAATTCTTATTTTTAAATCTATGCCGTTTTTGAATAGTGAATAATTAAAAATATATTTAGAAATCAAACGTGAATAATGTTTTTATGGTAAGCCGATGACATAAAATGTGTTCGCACTTCGTTGACAAAAATCGTAGCGTTACTTGTTTCTTTTGTCAGAACAAAACTATAATTTCTAAACCAAGTAACCGAAACAATTATGAGTTCAGAATTAATTAAAATTCTTTGTGCATGGCATGTTTTACAATCTCTAATATTAAATAAAAAAGTGACTTTTAGTTTATGAATCCATACAAAAAAGAACGTAATTGTTTAAGGCGGTTGTCTGCTTAAACGTGACATTTTTTTTCTAGATATACACATCTATGTTTTTTTTTAAAATAATATTTCAAACCAAAGGTAGACTTTTACTGTTGTATTTCACTTGAATAATTGAACAAAAACTTTCAAAAGATATAATGTATATTTGTACTAAGTGTTTTTTTCGTATATTTTATAATGTTTTATAAGACCTGTTTTGTGACGTGCTATATTCTCAGATTTTTAATGTATTGGTTATTTTATGACGTTCAAATAAAATTTCGTTCGCTTTATTCAGTAAAAAATCAAAAAATTGTTTATATACGATTTAAAACCTGATCCCTCCTCTTCAATATAAAGTAAAAATTATGATGAATTAATTACATTTTACTAGTCTTTACTGTATTTTTGTTATGGGCGTCGAGAATTGGTGTCATACTTAATGTTGACCAATGGTCAATGTCAAGTTTCTTTTCAGCTCCCTCCAAAAACTTTAAAAGGACGACTTTTATAGGTTTTAGTAAAAAACATCGCCGGTTTTCGGGGGTGCTGAAAACGAATATTACAGTAAAATTTGCTTTATGATATGGACGAAAGGTACTCATGCAGAGAGTGATCCAGACGTAACTCAGAGTCTGCCCGGCTTTCCCCGGAACATGACGTCAACAGCCGATTAATGAATCTCATTTTACTAGTTTTTACTTGTATTTTTTTGTTATGGGTGTCTAATAATGGAATCGTCCCATCACTAACCTAACCCTAACCCTAACCCTAACCCCTAACCCTAACCCTAACCCCTAACCCTAACCCTAACCCTAACCCCTAACCCCTAACCCTAACCCTAACCCTAATTTTATCAAACATTTATGCCCCCATTGTTTGTTTGTCTCTATCTTCTGAATACTACATGTCAAAAACGAAATCCAATTTATAATATTAAGTTACCCTTGGGCAACTTCGTGTGTCTTTAACCGTCTACCCTTTTTGCTAGGAACACAGTCTAGTCTCTATTCTGACACTGGATTTAGTCTATTTTGTCATTGGTCAATGAAGAAGAAGTCCTTCTTGACTGAGGCAATTTTAATTTTTTTTTTCCAATTCAGAGTGTCTCTTTTTTTAGAAGGTAGATTTTCCCCCCACATTAAACATCGACCTTATGTCGAACTTTGTCCTAGTGGGGAAGCAAGTGAATAGTAATTAATCAGCGGACAGATGGACACGTCTGTAATATTAGTAGAGATAAGTATATTTACACACATACATAAGCACGCATGCACACACACATAAACACACATCCACCACACATACACACATTCATCATACACACACGCATATACACACATACGCGCGCGCACACACACGCATATATATATATATATATATATATATATATATATATATATATATATATATATATGATGAAAGTACCTATTTACTATGCCTCCCCACGGGACAGAGTTAGACACCAGGGTTGTTTTTTAACGTGGAAGTAATGGAAATAGTATTCCGACAAAATAAAACGGAAAAAGACGTTGGAAACTAACAGCGCCAACCTCCTCCCTCCTTTTTGAATTTCCAACATCTTTTTCCGTTTTTCTAAAATAGAACTACATCACACTGTGCACGTGGAACATTTTTAAATATTTTGCACTGGTATTTTTTGTTTCTTAATCTCATTCATCCAGAGGAAGTCTCGAAATAAAGACGAAACGTTGATGAACACATAATACGGTTTGCGGTTTGTTCCTTTTTATTTCTCTCTCTCTCCCCCCCTCTCTCTCTCCCTCTCTCTCTCTCTCTCTCTCTCTCTCTCTCTCTATATATATATATATATATATATATATATATATATATATATACGTGTGTGTCTGTGTTTAGGTGTAGCTTTTAAGCAGTAACCGTTTCGTTTGACCAAGTAAAACTGACAGTTGCTCGAAGTGTAACCTGAGATAATTCAAGGCACAGGCGGTCACTATATTGACCTTTTTTCCTGTATTTGGTGGTTCACTTATTGTCCTGTGCACCTGTGCCCTCAACTCAGACGGGTAGGAATAATTCAAATAAACCCTCCCACCACCACAAATTCTCCACTCCTGGTAAAGTTGGGTATAGGAGAAAAAAAAAAAAAAAGAAAAACAAAAAAAAAACGACAACAACAAAAAACAAACAAACAAATAAAAAAAATAAAAACAAAAAAATAAATAAACAATGCCAACGCGTCTAATTTTATTTTATTTCATTTCACTTATCTCTGAAGCTGACTGCCAACATCCGACTTAAGACCTAACACGCACTTAAACAACTGATTATCTATCTATCTACCTATCTCTATAAAATTTTATAAAGAGATACAATATTTTATGTATCGATTTTCAGTATTTATTTCAAAAGTATTCATTAAAGTTAAGAAAATATATATAGTAATTAAGTTACAGAGGATGTTCCGCGTTCCATCCCGAAAGGGATCGTCAGGGTAAAATAATTATGAAAGTACCTGTTATTTTATATATGTATATTAGGGACTGCCAAAATTCACCACAGAATTACCCCACCCTATATGTAACACGATGTAACTTTATTATAAATTAATATTATCAGTATAACTTTTGTACCATTTAAAAGAAGGGCAAAATGAACCAGTAATAATTAAAAAAAATTTTTTTCATCGAACGGAAATAATGAAATTGCGAGACGAAATCGTGTTTACATAATTGGCGCTTTAAAATAACGTTCTCATGTAGAAGACATCCCGAACGTAAAAATATACCCGTGTTTAATAAATCTGGCAAAAATCAACTAGTGGTCAGATTTTCGTGAAATTTTCGATACTTATCCATTTTAGAATGAAATTACATATAAAATGCAGTTTTCGCAAAATATACTAGGAGAAATATTTTTTTTTATTGCGTGCCCCCCATATTTATTTTTTCGAAATTCGAACAAAATATATTTAAATCTATCGAAATTTCTATTTATTATGAAACATAAGAGTTCAAATAAGTAAACAATATTTATTTTTTAAAAGTTTAAATACACGTATTGAACAAAAATTTACCTTGCAGTTTCAATTTAGAAAATGATATAAACTTAATATTATTATGTTTTTTTTTTAAATAGCGTTTTTTCGAATTAATACTATAATCAGTTGTATTGCCAAGAAAAGAAATTGTCAGCTAAAGAATGAACAATACAAATTAAAAATATATTGTAAAAAATAGGTTAGAGTTATATGTTGAGAATTCTTTTGTTGATAAAAGCGTGTTTAGAAAACGTGTGAATAGCCACGTGAATTGGTCACGTTTGAGAAACACACTTGTGACGTCATACCAAAGGGGGATTCTCAACATAGGAGCTAGACTTAGTCAGATCAGGGCAGAAGAGTTGGGAGTCAGTCAGAGAGAGAGAGAGAGAGAGAGAGAGAGAGAGAGAGAGAGAGAGAGAGAGAGAGTCAGTCAGTCAATTGGCAGTCAGTGGTCAGCTAACCCTTTGGAAGTGAAGGGTTGAAAATTAACTATGTAGATCCAAATTTGAATTCCTGACGTCATCAACATTCGACCGATCCAATGAATAAAGAATCATCTTTGCGTTTTTGTAAAACTGTTGTCATGTGTCATCTTTCAACACACAAAAGGTAATGCGTTAAATATCTTAAAATGAATATTGTGTAACCCTTCGAGGATTATACATCTCCCCTCCTCTGTGTTAAGAACTTGTATGCATCTCCAGTCAGTATATATATGAAGTCCCAAGCATCTCAGAACTGCATAAATGTCTTCTCTCCCTCTCATCAGGATTGTTACCTCCATTATAAATGTACCACGGCATCTCTTAAGTATGAACTCACAGTCTCTCTTCAATATGAAACCCCCGCTATACAACAAACCAATAAATATTTATTATTTCATTATTAATACCAACAGTCGACGATTTTATTTTACACAAAATCAAATGAAAATAAATAAACAAAAAAAAAAATCAGATGAAAAGAAATAATAAATCGATTCCGATACCCCGAAAAGTTTCGATTTTACCGATTCCCGATTCTGATTAATCGTCATAACATTAATATATATCTATAAATATTAAAGCGAAAATGTATGTATGTATGTTTGTATGTGTGTTCGCTTTTTCTGTATGTCTACAAAAGGCTTTTTTCAGAGAAGCGGTCGGTCGGTTCACAACTTTTTAAAACTTTTTATATCACATATAAATCGTAATATCTCACAGTTAACAACGAAGCTCGCCTGTCTATTCAATTTGCTCGATTTCGGGAAGATAAATATTCAACATTTGTCGCTTGCCGCATGTGGGTTAGTCTTTCTCCTACAACATCTTGGGGGGGGCGTTCAGCAGTAAATGAAATACTATCCCGCAGTTAAACTTGACCTCATTAACTCATTAAAATGTGCACCTGCCAAATCCAAGTATTTAAATAAATTCAAATGTGTTTCCGTTAGAATCTCGCGGTGGGGCAATGGTTAACATCGCATCTTTTTTTTTCACACTTCAATTTACAACTTTGCCTCAAGGGTTCGGGTTCAATCCTCATACTTACTTTATTTTTAAACCCCACATCACCCCTGGAGTTTCCACACACACCTACAAACACCCGGGCAACGCCGGGTACCCCTCGCTAGTATATATATAAAACACTAATATATATATAACTACTTAATTTACTCACATAAAATTAATATACGAAAGTATAGATTTATGCGTAAACTTTAAGTATTTTCTTCAAAAGTGCTCATTACATAGTAAGTTATAAAATGTATATGGCGATTAAGCTACACTGAATATTCCGCGTTTCATCCACTCTAGGACTCTTCAACTTACTATATATATATATATATATATATATATATATATATATATATATATATATTCATATATATTCATATATATATATACATACATATATATATGTATATATATATACTTATATATATATATTAGTGTTTTATATGTATATATATTAATATATATATATATATATATATATATATATATATATATATATATATATATATATAAATTGAACTACACATCTTTCCATGTTTAATCACCGTAGGGAATCGTCAGGCTAAAATGCATTTCAAAACTTCATAAAAATATCAACGTAACGTTTTCCTGCCGGGATGAACAGTGAAAGACTCTGTGTAGCTTAATTGCCATATATATATATATATATATATATATATATATATATATATATATATATATATATATATATATATAGAGAGAGAGAGAGAGAGAGAGAGAGAGAGAGTGAGAGAGACATAATTCACCATCTCTTTCTTTCTCTCTATTTATCTACTAAGCCACACAGAAATATTGATGTTTTATTATCGAAGGAAACCGTTACTATTACTATGACTGAGCTCTACGCACGCATTGAGCACTGTCGAAGTAAATACTGAAAACAAAATGCAATATATCATATTATCTTATAATATTATGTTGGTATATACTTTAAATGAGGGTTAATTCTACTTATCTAATCTCCAACTTTTTTCACATAATTTATTTACACACACACACACACACACACACACACACACACACACACACACACACACACACACACACACACATAAAACGTGTATAAAAATTCTATTGTGGGTGTCGGACAATATTTACAATATGTCCAAAAAATTTAAAAGAGGGGGAAAAATAGTAAAGCCTTTCAAACATTTTTCTAAGTGTAGACTGACCACTGTTTTTCGGACAATATGAAAACAAACCAGGCGGTCTCTAAATTGGAGTGGGAGATAAGTGGGATTACAAAAAATAAAACAGATTTAGGTGGAATGTGGGAACATTTAGGTCTAAAATAGTATTTTCATTAGTATGTCGTGCTTATATTTCTGATAGCGTTTTACTCGCTGAAAGCACAACATTGTTGTTGTTTTATTATGTTTTTGTGGTGGTTGTTGTTTTATTATGTTGTTATGATTGTTGTTGTTTTATTATGTTTTTGTGATTGTTGTTGTTTTATTATGTTGTTGTGATTGTAGTTTTATTATGTTTTTTGTGATTGTTGTTGTTTTATTATGTTGTTGTGATTGTTGTTGTTTTATTATGTTGTTGTGATTGTAGTTTTATTATGTTTTTTGTGATTGTTGTTGTTTTATTATGTTTTTGTGATTGTTGTTGTTTTATTATGTTGTTATGATTGTTGTTGTTTTATTATGTTTTTGTGATTGTTGTTGTTTTATTATGTTTTTTGTGATTGTTGTTGTTTTATTATGTTTTTGTGATTGTTGTTGTTTTATCATGTTGTTGTGATTGTTGTTGTTTTATTATGTTGTTGTGATTGTAGTTTTATTATGTTTTTTGTGATTGTTGTTGTTTTATTATGTTGTTGTGATTGTTGTTGTTTTATTATGTTGTTGTGATTGTAGTTTTATTATGTTTTTTGTGATTGTTGTTGTTTTATTATGTTGTTGTGATTGTTGTTGTTTTATTATGTTGTTGTGATTGTTGTTGTTTTATTATGTTTTTGTGGTGGTTGTTGTTTTATTATGTTGTTATGATTGTTGTTGTTTTATTATGGTTTTGTGATTGTTGTTGTTTTATTATGTTGTTGTGATTGTTGTTTTATTATGTTTTTTGTGATTGTTGTTGTTTTATTATGTTGTTGTGATTGTTGTTGTTTTATTATGTTGTTGTGATTGTTGTTGTTTTATTATGTTTTTGTGATTGTTGTTGTTTTATTATGTTTTTGTGATTGTTGTTGTTTTATTATGTTGTTATGATTGTTGTTGTTTTATTATGTTTTTGTGATTGTTGTTGTTTTATTATGTTTTTGTGATTGTTGTTGTTTTATTATGTTGTTGTGATTGTTGTTGTTTTATTATGTTTTTGTGATTGTTGTTGTTTTATTATGTTTTTGTGATTGTTGTTGTTTTATTATGTTTTTGTGATTGTTGTTGTTTTATTATGTTGTTATGATTGTTGTTGTTTTATTATGTTTTTGTGATTGTTGTTGTTTTATTATGTTGTTATGAATGTTGTTGTTTTATTATGTTGTTGTGATTGTTGTTGTTTTATTATGTTTTTGTGATTGTTGTTGTTTTATTATGTTGTTGTGATTGTAGTTTTATTATGTTATTGTGATTGCTGTTGTTGCTGTTTTATCATGTTGTTGTTATATTATGTTGTTGTGGTTGTGGTTGTTTTATTATGTTGTTGTTTAATTATGTTGTTGTTTTATTATGTTGTTGTTTTATTATGTTGTTGTTTAATTTTGTTGTTATATTAATATATTATTGTTTAATTATGTTGTTATGGTTGTGGTGGTGGTTTGTCGTTTTCGGTTGGTATGATGGAGAAGATATGAAAAGTCGCATCGGAAGGCCTTCTCTGCCAAATAAATGAAAGTTATCTCTCCGCCGTCACCTCGCACCCAAGCCGAGCTAGCGGTGATATTTTATCGGATCTTTGCCCAATGTCTTGACGACTCATCAATAAACGTGGGGTCCGTTGCACACCGCTGTGTGACTCATTCGGAACGTCCACACCGTTTCACTGCTGACCCAAGTAGCCACTAGAAATCCATCCTCCTCAGAAAACCTCCTCTTCCCCCACCTCGGATTACTAGTGAATTCCTTGCATTCAGTAATGATTTATCGGACTCAATCCTTCTTATTCACATCGTTATCAATCAGACTTGGCCGCCGCTTAAAGCAGCTTTCTCTTCTCTATTGACTGTACTCGGGCACGATGTCGCAAATATTTTGACGATCATAAAATCAAATATTTAACAAACATTTAATTTCGTAATATATGATAGCTTATCATCTAATATAAAATAGGTTTCGATATTACCCCCTAAAAATATTTCACTTAAAAAAAACAAGAAAACTGCGAATTTGAAGAGGAGGGAACACTTAAGAAAAAGACAAGTTGATTATCTTCTATAATATAAATCTCACCACCTGTCTGTTTAAATGTATGCATGTATGTATGTATGTATGTATGTATGTAATAATATGTGAAATTGTCCACATCATCATCATTTTCTACTCCAAAAGTGTTAGTATCAACCAAACTTTTTATTTAAAAAAAAAAAAAAAAGTGTAAGCGTTTTTAATACATGACGGTTGGATTATGTTTACGTTTGATTCGTCGTCGATTTTATTTGTGAAATAATGTGTGAAATTATCCACATCATCATCATTTTCTACTTCAAAAGTGATAGTCTTATAGCGAAACTTTTTTTGTAAAAATAAGAACAAGATGTAAATCCGTGCTTTTTTTTGTCAATCTCCTTTAATCGTGTCCATCATCATCATCATCATCGTCCTGATCATTGAGTATTTAAGACTTTTGAAATGTTCCTTCATGTGTATTATGTGTACGTATGTATATGCATGTGTATGTATATGCGTATTTGTGTGCTACTATGTGTGTATCTTTGCATGCATGCATGCATGCATATGTATGTTGGCATACATCTGTATGTATGCGTGTGTTTATTTCCATGTGTGTGTGGGGTGGAGAGGGCTCCCGTAAGGCGTGGTGAAGGCAACCCCTCTAGGAGAAGAAAATCTCCGATTAAAAAAAAACACAAAACGGGAGACCAGTACCCGCATTAAGCTAGTCTGCAGTTTGACTTGTTGCTGTCTATCTTGCTCTTGCTTGTTGCTGGATGTCAACATTTTGAACCGAGAGAGAGATTTAGCTGTCGTACAAAGCTAAAACTCTGTAACATCATCTTTGTATAGATACTCCCTCAGGCATTTGTCTAGTAAAAAAAAAGTCCTGTGGCGATAAAAAAAAAGCTGTGACGTGTGTACGCCTGAAATGCTGGATTTTTTTTTTACACAGTGGTCACCACTTATCAAGGCCCGGAAACCACTCAGGGATAAGGGTTATTGCAAGTACATTACGTTAGTGTGCAGATTTGATGAAGTGTTTACTTAAGGGGGAAGTTTATTAGGAATTTGTTAACGTTGGACTTGAAGACATCCAAGTTGTAGTCAGGTGGCAAGCAGGCTGACGGAACAGAGTTCCACAGGCGAGCAGTTCTAAGAAAGAAGCTTTGTTCATGGAATCCACGTTTTGATTTAGGCACATATAAAGATGCATGTAACAATTAATCTGCCATCATTATATGTATCTATGTATATATGTATGTATATGCATATTTATATATGTACATGTGTGTGTATATGTATTTATATCTATGTGTATATGTATGTATATGTGTCTGTGTGTATATATGTTTGTGTGTGTATGTATATGCATTTATATATGTTTGTATGCATGTATGTGTGTATATGCATATATGTGTTTATGTGTATGTATGCACATATATGTATGTGTATGTATGCATGTGCGTATGTATATGTATGTGTATATGTGCATGTATATGTGTATGTGTATGAATGCATATATATATGTGTATGTATATGTAGGTAAGTGTGTGTATGTATATATATGTGCATATGTGTACGTATATGTATGTGTATGTGTAAGTATATGTGTGTATGTATTTGTATATGTGTGTGTATATGTGGATGTATATGTATGTATATGTGTATGTATGCATGTGGGTATGTATATGTATGTTTGTGTATTATGCACTGTGTATGTATATAGGTATATATGAGCGTATGCTTATAGATACGTATGTATGCATGTATATATTTATATGTATGTATGCCAATGACCGTCTTGTGTATGTTTGCATGTGTGTGTGTATGTATATGTATGTGTGCGTATTATGTATTGTGTATGTATGCATGTATATATGTGTGTGATATGTGTACATATGTGTGTGCGCGTGCGTGTATATATATGTATGTATACCAATGACCGTCTTCAGTGTCATGTCTGCTTGAGCATGTGAATTCGCCAGCAGGACTAAATGTCTTTATCGGGCTCATGAACATTCAGTGTCTGAGGGAGTGGCACTCGTCTGACAAGACGTTGCAATCATCAGTCATCATGTATGTATGTATGTATGTATGTCTGCCTAAAACTTTCGACAGAGGCGATGGATTTTCAAGATATGGGTATCATTTTAAAGCTTGATCCCTTGGACGCTATTATATCGAAAAATTGGCCCCGAAACATTAATTCCTTCACCCTCAACTGGGCACTTTTCTACAGGGAGGGGTCGCTTTTTTTTCGCCAATATTTTCGAAAGTCATCCCCTCTTTTCGATTGTCTAGCCTTAATTTAAACTACGTCACTTCCGGTTTGGCGATGGGCGCAACAGTAAACACGTCTCATTTTATTTCACGTACTTTTCCTCCTCCGCGGTACGGGTTCGAGCCTGCCTGCCTGCTACAACTTATTTTAGTTCAACACACACCTTCAAACACCTGGGCAACGCCGGGTACCTAGGCCATTTTTTTAATAAAACGATTATTTTTAACTTTCGCTTTCTGTTTAGCGGAAGTTTTAGCAAGTCTTGCTGGTTTATACAGAAGATGAATACTTCAGATTAATACTTACGCAATTCTAGTTTAATTAATTAATTAATAAATTAATTAATTAATCTTCTTTTTTAAAAAGTAGATTTTTGTAAAAAGAAAATTAACCCTAAAGAATTTCAACAAAATATGTATGCACATATGTAGCTAATATTGTTTGTATAAATAAATATACTATAATTGCACCCTGCTTGTCATTGAGAACTCTTTTGATTGGATTTACATACATTTACATCACCAAAGATACAATCATTATATATGCATATATAAATATTTATCTGATTAATCCGTTTAGTGTCAGAATACATCCGGTTAATACGGTATATCTCCAAAATCCTTGTAGGAGTCTGTAACATATTTCCATTGTATGGACACCCGATGCAAACGGAAACCCTGCGATGTCATTATACCGTATTTAGACAGAACAGTTTTACATTGCGTCTTTGGTGATCGGGAGATCCTATTTATTAAAAAGAAAGATAGAAGGTGATAACATACTACGATCATTAAATTAGCGCATTTATGTTCTTACTAGACTACCCGTGACCCGTTGGGTCAGTATGTTATATTAGCTATGGAATTCATGTATTAGCGTGACACTTGTGACGTAAAGAAAATAGTTTTTTTTTTTACATAACAGAAACATTTCTATGAAAGCATATTAAAATGAAAAAAAAAAAGAATATAGATGGATTTCTGTTTATTATAATTGATTATTTTGGAAATTTTTTTTTAAAAGTTACTGAATTATAAGTGGTTGGCCATAGTTATAGGTAAATGTGCACTGAACAGATACCATAATACTTATTATAGTTAAATTCAAATTTTGATATATCTGCTTTTTTTTTTACATCGTTCATTTCAGTATTACGTTTAAGTTATTTTAAACCCCCACTCTTCCCATGTTAAATAATAATTTCGAAATAACAACGTTAATATTTCAGCGTTCCAATTGTTCTTTTGTTTTTGTTTTTTGTTTATTTTAAACCCCACTCTTCCCATGTTAAATAATAATTTCGAAATAATAACGTTAATATTTCAGCGTCCCAATTGTTCTTTTGTTTTTGTTTTTTCGCGTTTAAATTATCCAAATAAACAATTGTTAATACTGTCTGCTTTTTTTTTTACATCGTTCATTTCTGTATTACGTTTAAGTTATTTTAAATTCCACTCTTCCCAAGTTAAATAATAATTTCGAAAGAATAATGTTAATATTTCAGTGCGCAAGTCATGCGCGCATGCGCAACCGGATGTCGTAAACCGGAAAATGGGTTACATACATCGTTACAAGATCATTTGAGTTTTATAATTATACAGATTTAATGTTAGTAACGCATGATCATTTTCTATCTTTATTTTAATAAATAGGATCGCCTGATCAAATCTAATTTATAAAAGGCACTATGTCTGTCTGTCTGTCTGTCTGTCTCTATATTTTTAAGCTGTATCTCTCCCGAAAATCAAAGTCGCAGAGCAGCGCTAGGGTCATCAAATGATTGGATTTTTATGGACCGTTCTTTTACGAACCTTTAGGCGGTTAAAATAGATTTAAAAGGGATCAAAATTGAAAATAAATTGGTATACATTTTGTACATTCATCTTAGTTTATTTTTAATCAGTTCATATACGTGTCACGTTGGTACAGTGGTAACGTTGCCAGCTTTGAATGTCACAGTTTTGCTTTCGGTTTCGATTCTAGGTGATGGCACTCAAATGCCTTTTTATTACTTTTGAAATCACGTCTCTATAATTATATATAAGAAATCTGGAAAAATTAAAATATCATATTTAAGCATATTTTACGAGCGGGCAAAGCCGAGCGCCCGCTCCTCCGCTAGTATCACATAGCAAAATTATATACAAAAACCTTCTGGCCGGATCTCTGTATGTTTGTTCAAAAATAACATAATAATAACATGCATCTGTCTTTTAATAAGTTACCATGCATGCTACGTATATGTTAGTTATCTACCTTTTAGAGATTTAAGAAGAACCACTGATTGTCATCGATAGCTTTCTTCCTACAAAATTAATATTTGATTCCGGTTCGCCATATAACCTTGTACATCATTTTTGCAGATGTCGTTACATTTTAACAGATCAAACACGTTGTAGACTCTGTCGTAAGGAAACAAACTCCAAGCATTTTTTCTTTTTTTAACAAAAGCCTTTATATCTGGTATTTCCAACAATACAGTTTTTATAAATCTGTTAAACAGTTAATTTCTCCTTCTCCGTCTTCGTGTGACTTTTCGTCTCTGCTCCGACGCAACTCACACGTCTCGAACACGTGCTTCTCTCGCCACGTTTTGAATACCACTTTTCCGAACATTCTAGCTTCTTCGGCTACACGCCCTTTTGTCTACTGTTACGCCACTTCGCGCAGTCGGCTTCGTCATTTGCATATCTTTATGCGGCTGCTGCTGCTCCCAGCGTCAGCGGCTATGTTACAGTCATTTTGCTTTTCGATTGTTTTAGCATGTATTTCGAATTACTTCCTTCGAGATAATACTTTGTCCAGGTCGGAATTATTTCAAGTGCCCATCTTAGAGAAACGATCAGAGTCTAAGCTATTTTTGAGAATGGGTTGTTCTCGGTTTAAGGTATGATTCTGATCAATTCTAAGAGGTCCACCTTTATCGTCCTTTAAGAAGGGATTAGTGTATAGCTAATCGCATGAGGCGCCTTTACCGAGAAATAGCGACGGGGATACCCAAGCAATTTTACTCGGTTAGACTGCTATTTACTTAGGGCGCTGGCATTTCAGACCCATTTTGCTGGCCTTGTGTCTAATCTATTCGCTGCAGAAAGGGAAACAAACAAAATCAGGCAGCTACATCAAGTTTGAAATGAATCAAAACTTTCTAACTCTTTAAACCTCTGATAAATTGAAGTTAAAACATTTCTTCACTCACGAATATTTATTCTCGATGTATTGTTAATATTAAAAAAATTCTCGATGTATTGTTAATATTAAAAAAAAAACAACTAAACTGCAAAACTCAAAGAAGAATCCTGCGGCAAACCCGAAGGCAAGAGATTGCCAAGGGAGTCGAAGTAATTTTTTGAATTTGTCTTTAAAATCTCACGACGCCCGCCAGTCAATTTTGAACGGATCAGATTTGCAACGCGTTTTATTTTCAGTCAGTAATTAAGTGCCGAAATGAAGTCATAATGTGTGAAAATAGAGTTTCACTACTTGTTTTTAGTAATCAATCACCAATTATCAAGAATAAAAGCCATTCTAGGATAAGGATTAATAAGTTAGTGTCAGTTCGATGATGAAGAATATTAGGAGAGGATTAAAAATGAAAAAGTGCAAAAAATAATATGAAAAGCATTTATAGCAAGTGCTTGTTTATACTGGATTTTAAGACGACCATGTTGTAATCTGCAGAGAAGCAATTCTGTGCTAATATGTTCCACATGCTATCTCTGAATAAAATGAAATATAATGAAAATCGATTATAGAAATAATAATCAATCTATCAAAAATAATCTATCAATCAACAGAAAATAAAAATCAATAACATAAATAATCAATCAATATTCTCAGATAATTAGATATCATTTACATACTGCATAACATGAGCGAAAGGTCAAGCTTTTAGGTCTTTCCACCCCATTTTTTATAACCACAATTATATATATATATATATATATATATATATATATATATATATATATATATATATATATATATATTAGCCATACCCAGCCAAGCGTTGCTGTTGTTCACTTTGTTTACATGGAAAACCCTCCGCCAAGACAATTTTTTTTTATTAGATTTTCACCCCAAACAAGGCACATTGCCACTTTTGTGTAGGGGGCTACTATCAGGGGCAACAACTACTGGGGCACTATATAGGGATTTGGGCAGCAAGATGTTGGTTCACGTTGCACTTGAACTTCTGCACGTCAGTACAGTTGGGCAAGCAGGGACCTGGAATGGAATTCCAAAGTCTAGCGGTTCTGGGGAAGAAACTACTGGAGTAGAAAGATCTTTTACATCTAGCGATCTCTACAGTGTGAGGGTGGGATTTTGCAGCCTGTCGGGCCTGTCGAGGATGTTCACGTCGTGGGAACACAAGTGCTTGCAGTTCGTCATAGCATTCACCATTAAAATACTTGTAGAACTGGCAGAGGAATGCAACATTTCGTCGATGGGACAGAGGCGTAAGCTTAGATGCCAGTTCAGGGCCTAGCAGATTTGCGACTCTCTTTTGAACCTTGTCAAGTAGCGAGAGACTAGTAGCCGATGCACCAGTCCAAATATGACAACAATACTCCATACATGGGCGAATGGTTGCCTTATAGAGGTACAGGATACTTTCGGGTGTTAGTAGTTTTCTACCACGGTAGAGAGAGCCCACCTTCCTTGCAGCGGCCCTGGCAATGCCCTCAATGTAATTGTTCCAACTCATGTTTCCTGTGAACGTTTGGCCAAGGAGTATGAAAGACGTACTCTCAGATACAGAGTCGTTGGCCATTGCTATAGGTGCTAGAGAAGGTTTTTTTGTAATTATCGAATGAAACTAGTTTAGTCTGGAAGGACAATTGAAAAACTACAAATCCCCGATGTTTTAGGTGGCCTTCTGACCTCTGTAATTGTAGGTACCACCAACATGCTTAGGAAAACTCTTGATTTTTAAGCTACTGGTTTGAAACCGGGATTAAGAGAAATCCTCTGGAATCCCATCCCTTTCCAGAGAGACGTTGATAATCGAAATCAGAATTATTATTATTATTATTATTATTATTATTATTATTATTATTATTATTATTATTATTATCATTATTATTATTATCATCATTATTATTATTATCATTATTATTATTATCATTATTATTATTATTATCATTATTATCATTATTATTATTATCATTATTTATTATTATTATCATTATTATTATTATCATTATTTATTATTATTATCATTATTATTATCATTATTATCATTATTATCATTATTTTTATTATCATTATTATCATTATTTTTATTATCATTATTATTATTATCATTATTATCATTATTATTATTATCATCATTATTATTATCATCATTATTATTATTATCATTATTATTATCATTATTATTATTATCATTATTATCATTATTATTATCATTATTATTATCATTATTATCATTATTTTTATTATCATTATTTTTATTATTATCATTATTATCATTATTATTATTATTATCATCATTATTATTATCATCATTATTATTATTATTATCATTATTATTATTATTATCATTATTATTATTATCATTAGTATCATTATTATTGTCATTATTATTATTATTATTATTATCATTATTATTATTATTATTATTATTATTATTATTATTATTATTATTATTATTATTATTATTCTCCACAGTTCATTATGTTCAGGGAATTCGTTATACCGACATTACCTACAAAATCCGATCGACTGTTACGTTATAAGTATGGTTTCTTTTTATTTCTTTATATTCGGAACGAAAACACCGGTCGACGACTTACAACATTCCGTGATCAAAGAACGCAAGAAAGGACCACGAACGAGAAAACGGCTTATGAGATATGAAAGGTTCATACTTCACTTTAGAAATTAAAAGAAAACAATTGAAGTATGCATGGAGCCCCGTGAGAGCACAGTCAACGAGGCACAAAAAATGACTAAGTTCAGTATTGCTCCCCCCCCATTTATTCCCAAAAGTCCCCAAGGCCTTAGCATATTTGAGTTCAGCACAATGCAAAACTGCTAAATAGACATACACAGAAAATTTTGGACAAATATGGTAAAATAGTCCCAACAATGGAGTGTTTTTATTAGCCCTAAAAGAGCCCCTGGGTCACACCCAGGAGTTATTGCAAAGTATAGACAAACAAAATTATGTAGAAATCAGTTAGTTACTTTTCAGAAAGTTTTATAAAAATCCAAGGCATCATTTTTTTTAATAAGCACAAAAATGTCAATTTTAGTCATTTTAACCCGAAAGGCACTCATAGTAGGGCAACTGGAGTTTTCCCGGAAAATCCATTCTGTTAGTTTTTTTTTTTTTTTTTTACTTATATCATGTTTAATGTTTGGGAAAATTTAAAAAAATTCCAAGGCGTAATTATTGAGAAGAGTGCGGACAGACAAACGAACGGACGAGGGTGAATTTACAGGTCCACCCTCCTTTTGTCGAGGGACCAACAATATTAATGGTAATATGAGATCCAGAACTGTGAACACTATGACAAAAAGGTTCGCATAACTCAACAACCAACGTTAAGTGCGTCTTCTTGTATTTTGTATATTTTTGATATACACTTTATTCTCATGAATAACGCGTGAGTAAAAAAACATTGCAGGCGTGAATAACAATTTGGCTCGAATATTGATGACCCAATTCACCAGTTAAGCGGGATCAAATTAACAGCCATGATTAAATACTGACCAATCAGCAATTCGACCGATCTCCTGGCCAACTGAATAATTGACCCCCTATTTAGGTAAATCGATCATGTTCCCTTTTAAAGCACAAACCCATTGGTGTATTTAATCGCATTTCAGCTTAACAAGCTTCTAAACTGATAATTAAATGCATTTGGTAGCTGACCAGAAATTTCCAATTGGCTAAAGCTAGATGAACTACACTGACCATCAACTAATTAACTTGTTTATTACGTTTCTAATTAAAATGTTCGCTTATTAAAAGCTGTGTTCTAAACATAATTTTATTAGTTAACCTTAGTGGCTTTGAATTTAAATGGATTGAAATATAGACTTTGTTCTTTTACTCTTATTCACCCCCAAACAAGACATAGTGCCACTTGATGTAAGTAGCTATTATTTGGGACTATGTCTATAGCGAAACTATGTAGGGAGATGAGCAGCGAGTTTCCTGTTCATGTTACATTTAAACTTATGTTGGCACAGTCAGAGAAGTAGAAAACAGGGGACTCCAAAGTCTAGAAGATTAATAGAAGAAACTAGTAGGGAAGGCGTTTCGGCATCTAGGGACCTCTACAATAAAGAGTTAATCGGAAGTATATAAATCGAGGGGGCACATTGCATTAAAGTACTTGTAAAATAGGTAGAAAGGTGAAATATTATGGCGATTGGACAGGGGTTGGAGCTTGATTGACAGTGCTGGACCTATTAGATTGGAGACTTTTTTTGGACCTGTCTAAGAAGGAGAGACTAGTGACGGGTACACTAGACTAGATGTGGCAACAATATTCCATGCATGTGTAAATAGTGGGGGTAAATAGTAGAGATACAGAATACTTTCAAGTGTAGAGTCATTTTTTAGCAAGATAAACGGAGCGCATCTTCTTAACAGCAGCCTTGGCATTGTCATCAATATATTTGTTCCAATTTATGTTGCTTGCGAATGTTGAGCTGAGGAGTTTGAAGGATGGGCTCTCAGATAAGTTATTAGTCATGGTTAAGGGTGGTTGAAAACGCTCCTTGTAATTGTTAAAGAAACTCAGTAGCATCAATTTACGACCTCATTTCAAATGAGGCGGTTTCCATGGGTTTCTCCCGTTGTCTTAGATATGCTCTCGTTTGTTTTTCCTCATATCTACTAGCGGATGTTGTGTCATCTGCAAAAATACTCGTCTGAATACACTTTAATCAGGGATGTCGTTTATTAATGTAGTCGCGAAACTTGTTGCGCTATGCAACCTCTGGGGTTTGAAATCTCATAGAATCACTTGATCATTGACATCTTTTAGGAAGACTTTAATTTCCATGGTTTGGGTTATCTAATGTAATGATTATAACGTTTAGATTCTATGAACGTCTCTGAAGCTTTAAAGTAATACAAGAGTTTTCAATGTAAGTAAGAATTCTAAAAGTGGACGGTTTTTTATTAATGCATAACAACTTATTTAGGGGAAAAGCCACTCGAGGATAAAAGTTAATGAGATAGATGGATTGTTAGTTGAACGATGAAAAGTATTATGAGAGGATTAAAAATGATGAATTGTATGAAGGAAATTTTATTACATATATGGACGATTTATAAAAAGTGCTTATTCACATTGGATTTCAAGACAACCACGTTGTAGTCTGTAAAGAACCAGTCTCGTGGTATATGACTCACAGACGGCAAGTTTTTTTAAAAAAAGTCTGTTAATGGGTATCTGTTAATGAAAAAAGGGAGTGCAAGGATCAGAAAAGATTGTGAAGTTAATGTTGAACTCATTTTAAATTTTAAATAAGAAAAAAGTTTCTGTTATGATTTTTAAAATGTTTAAAATCTAAATGAAACTTGTACAAGGAGCGTTCAATAAGTAATGCTCCTGGCCCACTTCTGACAGCAGTAGAACAACGAAACTTGGCATAGTTATTAGTCTTTCTCTATACAAGAACCACATATTACGAATGTCTTCCATTGTTTCATGCAGATTCTATGAACAAAACTTTTTTCTTAGAACTGCACACGTATAGCACTCTCTTCCATTTGCTTGCTTTCCAGCTAACTACAATATGGTCGTCTTCAAGTCCAACGTAAGCAAGTTCTCCCTTAAGTAATTGAATTTACCGAATTTCCACTACTAACGATTACAATGATATTGCCCCATTGGCTACTGTACACTGTTTAACCCTTATCCTCGAGTGGCCTCTGGGCCTTGATAAGTGGTGACGCCTAAGTAAAAAAAAATGTAGCTCTGGAGACCGTTTCTGTAGAACACTCTAGCTTTGTCCTCCAATCATGATTTGTCTTCGGAAATCAGAGATACATCATCTGGGAAACGCTTTCCTTTCAAAGAAAAAAAAAGCTTCATCATTAAGAAGAGGTGAAAGTCAGGCAATGCAAGGTCAGAAGAATAGAAGAGATGGAGAATGATTTCATAACTACACGCCTGTGCTTCTGATCTGGGAGCATGCTCCCGGTTGACTGGAGCGTTGTCTTGCAGGAGGAGGATACGTTTGTTTGATCTGGCCCGCCTCTTTATTTCAGACCTGCCCAGTTCAAACATCTATAAATGAGAAACCATAACATGTTCAGTGCTGTAATTTACCACATAACCCATTTAGATATAAATCATTGTTTATCCAAAATTTCATCGAGATTATATATATATATTTAAAAAGGTTTTTAGTGGTACAAAATTTTATGAAAGTTTTAAGAAGGATAAGTGGAAACATTATTAGAATTATAAGATGAATGTGAAAAAAAAAAGAAAAAAAAGAAAAGAAACTATACACGAGGAAAATAATCAAAACACTATTTGACTAAAAAAAAAAAAAAAGAACCGCGAGGTACCTTTCGTTTGACACTTTTCAAGAGATTACGTTGGCAGCGATAAAATAAAACAATTTACACCTAATTAAAAATGGAGACGAAGTGAGGGGTGTAACCAAAGAAAAAATTATAAACTACACGAGGCGAATTAAATGAATGAATAAGCCGTGATATATCGTCCATATTTCAGAACTTAGGACGAAATAAAAAAAAAATTAACTTGTCTGCAAAAAAGTGCAGGAACAAGAAATAATGACGTAATGTAGGCATTTCTTTTTTTTTGGGGGGGGGGGAATTTATGCGACCGCTCCTTTTGCCTACAGAGAGGTGGTCTGCGCATTAGTACAGTTACAGCCTCCATAATATTGAGATGTTGTTTGGAACGAGCCTTGTGTACAATGCGAAAACAGCCATCCGAATACGCTTCACCACATGTTTTATCGTCATACAAGCGCGCACCAATTGATGACTCATGAATAGGTGAGCGCTCGGATGTGCTCCGTAAATGCCCGGATGTATTCTGTGAACGCCCGGATGTGTTCAATAATGCGTTTATTCTAGACCCCCGGGACTAACCCCATCTTTTGATAAGGAATGGCAGTAGCTTTGCATTATCACAGTTGCGGTTTATCCTTGATTGATCACTGTTAAAGACTGTTGAGTTTTTGTTCATAAATTTGAGCGGCAATACCCCTCTACAAAATTCCAGTACTGTATGCAATCTTCTAGTAGATAGCTACTACTACTACTACTACTACTACTACTAATAATAATAATGATAATAAGAAGAAGATGAAGAAGAGGACACGTTTAGAGAGAGATCGAATCAGTAGGAGCAGCTATAATAAACAATATATATTTTATAGAATACAGGTTGATTTTCAGTGCAGGATACATATTTTTACATACTTCTTGCCCATCCTCCTGCATATGACCTTGTTTTACCGAAATGTTTGGTAAGAAAATCTATGAGTTCAATCTTGTTAAATTATATTTTTTTCATCGATTATATACAAGTTTTACTTTGTGCACATTTGGATTTTCTACGTCGCTGTTGACACATGTGCGTGTGTATGTGTTTGTCATTGATTTTAATACTGATTCTTTTGTGTTTAGTGCTACCCCGGGTACATAGTGCTATTTTCCAATTTTTTCTGTTGCAAGACAGAGTCCATTGCTTTGTATCATTTCTTCAAAAGTTCTTAATCTCTTATGGAGGTTAACCTTGGGTGTGTAATCGTGAAACTTGTCTCTTTGTAATATGTACTTTTATCTACTAATGTTTAATGAGTTTGTCAAGTGGATGTTGAGACGACATCGTGAGGATGGATAACGATTGTTGAAACCAAAACCGTAGTCAACAGTGTTTTCCATACTCCACCCTTCCTTATGAGAGCATCCAATGAACATTAATTGCAATTTTTAAGTTTCCCTAATTATAATAAAAAAAAAAACGAACGAAACGAAACAAAACTTTACTAAAACGAAACGAAACGAACCAAACATATTTAGTAACATTTTTGCTACGAAAGTTTGGACCTTCTCCCCCCCGTTGGATCCCTCCTCCTCCTCCTCCTCCTCCTCCTCCTCCTTCTTCTTCTTCTTCTTCTTATTCTTCTTCTTCTTCTTATCATTATTAATAATAATAATAATAATAATAATAATAATAATAATAATAATATTCATATAGTGGTTGTAGTAATAAAAGAGATTTCCTGTTATTTTATTGCTTTGGTTCAGCATCTCAACAGGACTTAAATCGTAAAACTGAAACGTTGATTGTAAGTGTTTTTTTTTTTTCATGAAAGGTTTTGAAACAGGGTTGATGTGTCGTCAAGCATATATTATTCACAGAGACTTAAAACAAAAGCAAACAGAAGAAGCAAAAATAGAAACTAACAAAAACTTTCTGGATCAATAAAAATTGTGCTAATTATTTAAGAATAAATTTAGAAAAAGCAGGATGCAAACTAATTTATTGAAATTAAAGTTAAATCGGACGCATAATCATGCACACACCGCCTCGCTTCACAAAAAAAACTAACAAACAATAAAACAAACAAAAAAAAACACAAGAAACTATTTAGTATCTTAACCAACGCCGGTGAATTTTATGTTTTTTTTCAGCACGCGCCCAACGTTTTTATTGTGATTACACATGAAGCTTTTTACCTAACTTATTTCTGTTTCTTGAATGTCAGCCTTTGTTAATCTGCCGGCGCTGTCGCTATTTTTGCCTCTGTTTATCATAAAATTTGTTTATGGCGTAGCAACAAATAATTTGTGTGCAAGAAGTGCGAGACAATGGAGAAGGATAAGAGATTTGATGTAGAGAAATTAAATCAGGCCAGTCCTAACGTTTTTGCCGGTTTGTAGAAAGTGCATTTTAAACCATTGCAATTTATTTCATACGTATTGCTAAAGTAATAGCTTCAATAATAACAGAGCAGCATGATTAATTTATAAGTTTGTTCTTTCAAAGTATTAAAGCACCATTCATATTTTTCTGCAATATTCGCACCCATGTTTATCTGAAAACAATCTCTTTTAGTCAACGAAAATGGAGTCATCCTCCTAACACAACATCACAAAGATATCCTAGAAATCTCGCCCGATCCCGCATATTCTCCTGACTTATCCCTCTCGGATTATCAGTTATTATGAGAATTACAAAACATTCATATCGCTTTAGGTTAAATTCACGAGAGGATATTGAACAGAAGTTATATTCATATTTCGCATCAAAACCTAAGGAATTTTATAAATGAGATATTTATAAGGTTATTGACGGATGGAATCAAGTCACAGACAACAGAGGTTGTTATTGTTATGAATAAAGAGTTTCAAAAACTCATTTCTTCATCTTCAGAATGAATTTTTAAAGTCCGCAAAAGCTTTTGCACTTATCTAATATTTGGATGGTGAGACGATTGAGATTTTTCAGAATTTTTATTTTATTTTGGTGCATACAATTGTAATACAAAGAGAAGTTGTTAGTGTGATTGCAAAAGTTTCGCGCGGATCGACAACGTATGCGATTATAAACCAAAAGATAGCTACCACTGACGACCAAAGGTATATCAGAAATACTTACGCGGTGTGATGATACATTAGTGTGAAACGTAGCCAGTGAGATTTGAAGATATGTGTTGCATGGAAAGAAAGGACATGAGAACGATTCAATGTGAAAATTGGTTTAGATCTGTTGACTTCAAAAGAAAATAAAATCTGCACAGTATAGTAAAATTTATGAAAAAGAGTTGATTTCGATGGTGTGAACGCGTTGTAAGAATGAGCGAGAATTTCTTTTTTTGGGGGAGGGGGGGTTGTAGGATGTAGAACAGTTGAGGTCGCAGTTCCAGTTCACAGGGGAGAAAACCATAGAAAAGATGGGAGAAAGTAATAAAATATAACTGAGAGAAAGAGGAATAAACGAAGACCTGTCCAGAGATAATTTATATTGGAAATCATTTTGTAAATACTGTCCATTATATGATGATTCTTTTCGAATGAGTCATCACATATAATTTTTCAGATAACATTCGAGGATAGGGGTTAATCAGTTTGTTAGATTGATGATTGGTAACGATGGGCAAAACTGAAAAGAATGTTATTTAAGAGGACAGCTCATCATGAATTTATTTACATTGAACTTGAATACTATCATGCGAAAGAAGATCTGTGGTATTTTGTTATAGACACTCCATTTAGTTTTGGGCACATAGAAGAAAAACCGGAAATTCTCGATAGTTGTAACTAGGCAAGTTTTGTTGTAAATCTATTCCCCTATAAATTTGTTTTTTTTTGTATTGATATTCATATTAAAAACCCTTTTTTATTAGCATTTATTTGCTTCCCCACAAAAGCAAAATGTGACACAAGGTCGTTTTTAATGTGGGAGTTAAACCAGCTCCCCGAACAGAAGGCAAAAGTGGCACTCTGGTAGGGACCAAAAATAATAATTGTCCCCGTATAGGGAGTTTCCCCTCCGTTGAACGAGACAATTTCTCTTAAGTGTAGCATCAGAACAGATGCTACACTTTGAGATATGAAATCTTTTATTCAGGCTAAAATTACAATGTAAGTTCAAACTGAATAAAAAAACTTAGACACAAGGTCACTCAAAAGGGGGGAAATGGGGGTCGTTGGTTATCCTTGTCACTCCAGAATTAAACAAAACTTTCTCTTAGCTAGTATCTTCTTTCACCATAATAACTCATTCACCCTTTCGTACTGGGGGACGTCCTACTTAGAGATCAATTGTTTAAAACATTTTTTATTTGCGTGTAAAAACAAAGAAGATAATAATGGTACCCTCCCAACCCCTTCTAATTGATAGACCACCTGTTCTGCTATGGTTTGTAAAGGGACCTACTTTGATCTTGGCCCGAAGGCCAAGATTAATATAAAAAAGTCAAGCCTTTTTTATATTTATTTAAAAAGAAAGTACAACTTTGTTATATGTGGGTTGTGGAATTGCATTCATCTGCAAAAGATCTAGCTAATTTGCATATTCTTTTAAACATTAATTTGTGACTTACCTGATAAAATTGTCTCTGAGATGGGTATATTTGCCGACGACACCACGCTCTATAGCAGGCACGTGGGGAAAACTAATGAGTACATATCTAAGGTAATGGCCGAAACCCTAGAGGAAGATCTTCAGTCTGTAGTGAAATGGAGTCATAAATGGATGGTAACGTTCAACGCTGCCAAGACAAAGCTCGTTTCCTTTAACAATTACATGAAACCTTAACAACCATCAATAACCATGGCTAGAAATATTTTACCTGAGAGCACTTCGTTGAAGCTCCTTGGCTTAACGTTCACAGGAAACTTGAGTTGAAATAGATACATTGAGATCATTGCTAAGGCTGCTGCAAAGAAGGTGGGCTCTCTCTATCGTGCTAGAAAGTTATTTACGCCTGAAAGTATCCTGTACCTCTACAAAGCCACCATTCGCCCATGTATGGAATACTGCTGTCACATTTGTTACTAGCCTCTCACACCTGGACTGGGTCCAAAAGAGAGTTGCAAACCTAATAGGTCCTGAATTGTCATCTAAACTTCAGCCCCTGTCCCACCGACGAAATGTTGCATCCCTCTGCCTGTTCTACAAGTATTTTAATGGTGAATGCTCTGACGAACTACAAGCACTTGTATCCCCTCGAGGAAAATACCTCCGACAAATCTGACAAGCAGCGAAGTCCCATCCCTACACAATAGAGATCCCTAGATGTAAGAAAGCCTTTTACTCTAATAGCTTCTTCCCCAGAACGGCAGGACTTTGGAATTCTCTTCCGGTTTCCTGCTTCCCCAACTGCACTGTCATGCAGACGTTCAAGTGTAATGTGAACAGACATCTTGCTGCTAAACTCCCTACGTAGTACCTCTGGTACTTAGGTCCCTGATAGTAGCCCCCTACATCAAAGTGGAAATATGCCTTATTTGGAGTGAAAATGTAATAATAATAATAATAATAATAATAATAATAATAATAATAATAATAATAATAATAATAAAAATATTCATGCAGATATTCTACATGATTTATACTTGCATAATATTTGTGGAAAAGTTTATAGTAAACACAAAACTTGTTCTATATATATATTTATATATATGCGTATATATATTTGTTTAAAAAATTTCCTATCAAACTCTGTAGTCAATTGTTGGTCTACAGACATGAAACTTAATATATAGGGTGTTCGAACCCATGCGAAACTTTATATTCACGTTTTAGCCGGGGAAAATTGGTGCAAAAGTGTGAAAATTAAATGAAATTTGCCATGCGAAGGTCGAAAGACAGCATTACGAATATGCATGCGTAACGTAGTAGATATTGGTTCGTGTTATAATTTTTAGCCTTGCAGCAAACATTTCTTCATAGGTCAGGCATTAACATCAAAGGAAACGTAAATCGTAAGCTAAACGTTTTGGTTTCGATTCTCGGTGGTGGCGCTCGAGTTATTTTTTTTTAAACTTTTAAAATCATTACCATATATTGGGTCCAATATAATATAATAATAAATACAAAATCTGCATTAATCAAAATCTCATATTTAAACGTGTTTTACGACCGGGAAATGCCGGGCGGCCTGCTAGTTTACTATAAAAGCTTTCGAAGTCATATTTTATTTTTATGAAAGTAGGCCACTGAGTAAATAAATGATAGACGATTTTAAGCATAAAAGAAATATAACTTTCAGTTTTTGTTAAAGGTCTTTGTACCTTAATTGGATACCCTGGTTGAAGTAATTTGACGTTACTTGTTACAGTTTCAGGAAATAATCACTGAAAGCACTACGCGGTGCATCAAATGTTTTTGATACAAAATTAAAGACATTTGTGTAAATGTGAAAGCAATGTAGCTGACGGAACTTGAACCGAGTTTACCGATTTCGTAAGTCAATGCCAACAAATATTGAGCTATTCATGCATCTGTTCCAAAGATGAGGATGATATGATCGTCTGATTATTATCAAGATTGTCTGCTCCTGTTGAATTCCGGTTTCTGCTGTATGTTTGGCTGGATAATTAGACATGGTCAAGCGACCCCCCCCCCAAAAAAAACATTCTTAAAAAAAAACCGTAATGAGGGTGTGTGCTAAATTTGTGGCACGTGCTTAATTGACAATCCTATGGAGATAGGTGATCCTAATCAAACTAGTGGTATTGATGAAAGTAAATTTATACACAGTAACTATAACCGTGAACGATGCAAGAAAGTTTTTCTTTATATTATGCAACAAAAACAAAAGTAACAATGATGGTCACAGTTAAAGAAAGAGATGCAGAAACTCTATTGTCCGATTGTTGAACGACATGTTCGCCCAGGAACGTGCATTATACTGATGACTGGCGAGCATATAATGCCGTGCCTAATCACATTTTAGTGAGTCACAAACACAATTTTGTTGAACTGTATGATCTTAAAATCTACACGGACACTGTGAAAGGATATAGGTAAATGGACAAGGTTACATTTAGAAAGATGAGAAACACAAACCAGAGAAACGAAGCGTATAACATTATAGATATTTAGACACTCAGCTGCCGACCGAGAGCGCATCACCCCGCACCCCACCTCCCCTCCTCTCTTACATCCCACCCCTGCACTATCCTTCAATAGCTGACCGGACATAGACCACTAGCGACTTACGTGACCCAGACAAACGTAGACACCGCACACACCAGCAGAAAAAAAATAAAGTAATAATGATAAAAACAAAACATAAAACATACAAAAATAAAAAAGCTCACGCTAAAGCAACAAGTTACAAAAAACAAAGAAAGACAAATTAATAGAAATAAATAAAATTATAAACACGTTGATTACCTAATCATACCATGCATAAATCCCCTACTCACATTTGCTCCGAGGCCCCACATAGCTACTAAACTTCCGCTCCATCATCTAGCATGCTTTGAATCGATCTGTTACGCTTACCATTTGAAAAGGGAATTTTTCCGAAATTAATAATGGAATATGTCGCAAACATAACAAGTAAGACATTTTACCTAATACAACTGAATAAATATATGTATATATGAAATATATGTATGTACTTATTGATTGGTAAATCGCCACTTGTTCTCGTCACCTCTTACCAACAACGACTATATTTCACTCCTCGCATTGTGACAGCCTTCTAAATCTCTACTACAGATATTTAATCTTTTGAATCTGACATTGATTTCTTTAGCAATGAAGCTTAAGCATGATAAGATAAAGAAACAAAAATTTTAAAATAATTTTGAATGCATGATTAAAAAAAGGTCTGAAACTCGGATCGGAACTCATTTAAACTTACACCAATGAGACAGTTAAAGCTCAGTTTCACATGATTAATATGAAAATACTAATCTTCGTTTGGAGAAGGCATCCATTCTTTTGCGCCCGGGGAGCAAAATGAACATTTACAACTTAAGCGAGGAGAACTTGGTCTAGCGACTCCGATCACCACGGTGTCAATTAATTTGAAATGAATCTACATTTGAAACAGAAAAAACGCATGAGAGTTTATTGTTGTTTAAAGAACTGTACTCTGTGAACTGTTTATTATGAACTGTTGTGTTTTGAATTATACATACGTTTTGTGAACTAGAGTTATTAAGTTGCAAAGAAGGTTCTTTCGGAATTTTTTATTTTAATTTCAAATGATATATTTTCAAATAAGTTTTCGTGATAATACCTTTTCGTTATATATGAGTTGAAAGCGTGTTTCGCGCTTTCTAATCATTTAGATAACAATAATTTTAAAACAATTATGTCTTCTTTTCAGAACGTTGAATGCAAGATGGAAAAAAGCAAAATCACACAATTTTTTTATTTCAATTCAAGCTACGTTGAAAAGCTGCTAAAACAGCTCGGGATATCAACAAAGCGTTTGGCCCAGGAATCACTACTGAACGCATAGCACAATGGTGGTTTAAGACATTTCATAGCGGTGACGAGAGTTTTGAAGATAATGAGTGTAGTGGTCGGCCATTGGATGTTGACAACGATTAATTAAGAGCCTTAGCCGAAACCTATCCACGCACAACTGTTGGCGAACTTGCTTCTATATTAGACGTAGCGTATACGACAATTTTCTACGACTTGAGAGAGATTGGAAAGACAATAAATCTTGATAAATGGGTACCTCACGAATTGAATAACGACCAAAAGAAACGCCGTAATGAAGTGCTATCTTCCGTTCTTTTGCGCAACAAGAACGACCCGTTTATTAACAAGGTTGTGACTTGCGTTGGAAAATTGGTTATTTACGACAACCATTTCAGTGGTTAGACGCCGACGAAGCTCCACGACACTTTCTGAAGCCAGAGTGGCGCCAAAAGAAGGCCATGATGCCTGGGTGTCTGCCACCAGCCTCACCCATTACAGTTTTGTGAATGCAGGCAAAACTATTACGTCGGAGAAGTACTGTCAACAAATTGATGAAATGCATCAGAAATTTCGACAGCAACACCCAGCATTAGTCAAGAGAAAAAGCCAAATACTCCTCCAGGGCAAAACTGATCTTGTAGAAGTTGAACGAAACTCTTTATTCGCCATACTCTTAAGACCTCTCACCTACCGACTTTTTCAAGAATCTCAACAACCTTCTGCGTGAAAAATGCTTAAAAAATCTAAACGATATTAAAAAACACCTTCAGCGACTTCATCGCCAACAGAACGCAAGATTTTTTAGATGACTTGCATAAATACACTTGTTTTGCGTTGGCAAAGTCTGTTGATTCTGATGGTGCTTACTTTGATCAATAAATTATCGTTTGAGCCGAGATATGTTCATCTGAATTTAAAAACTAAAACCCACAAGAACTTTCTTGTCAACCTGATGCAGCACGTTTGACCTGCCTCATGCTCATATTGTGAGTCTTAAACACTCACCCACGCTGCCGCACACAAACACACCACACACCCGTACACACACACCCAACGCACCTGCTCGCTCGCTTACACACACACACACACACACACACACACACACACACACACACACACACACACACACACACACCACTGATGTTGCATGGGCGTTTACTATCATAATGACAATGTATTTAAAGCCAAGCATTGGTGTCTGTATATATTCCATATGTAACTAATTTGCTTTCAATATTAAATCATCCAAAAAACGGGTTGATATGCCGTATAGCAGATAGAGAAACGTTGTGTAAATAATAGAATGAACGTTGAACGTAGACGAACGGAATTATCAAGTGTTAAAAGAAATGCCGAACATTCTATTGTTGGCAATCGCTTTCCCGTCAGAATTCTTTCTAGAAATTCATCAGTTAATTACGGGAAGGATCATGTGAAGGTTGCCAACATCCTAAGTGAAAATGACTTTGTGGAATGAACTGGATTCGAACTTGGAACAACCAGGTCGTCAGAACGTGTCGATAACCACTTGATCGCCGTCACCTCCCAGGAATGCCGATGATGGAATACTTATAAACACAGCATTTAGAATAATTGATTCACCGTCGAGGATACGACCTGGTATCATTCTTGAAAATAAGAAGTGTCTTGCTCGTGAGCAGACCTTTTGTCAAAAAGAGGTATGGTTAAATTTGATCTTAAGATATGCACTACCCCAGAAATTATCTTTTAGGAAAGAATGGGTAACCAGATGCGAGACTCGTGACAAAAGACTCGAGTCCTGGAATTAATTCCTTTTCTCTAATATATGCTGTCCGAACCAACCTTACCTATATTCTTTGTTTCTGTGGTAATGAACCTGCTAAATAAAATAATATAAATTGTAGATGAATTTGTTTTTTAACCAGAACTCCAGTGACCTTTTCTCATGTTCATTTCAAACAAGGCCAGTCAGATAAATACACACGCAGTTATTCTACAACCAAAATAGCTACATATATATTATGTAATTGGAATTCGGGGCCCGTGGCGCAGTGGATAGAGACGTTGAATCTGTACGGTTCCAGGTGAGAATTGTCTGAAGATTGTGGTTTCAATCCTACCCAAAACTGACCAGAGCCTTACTTGACCAAAAAACGTGGTGAGACGACAACAACTATGGATAGCATTAATTGCTGAAAATGCAGTTAGGAGATTCGGAGTTCCTATCCCATCGCGGTTACCACCTGACGAAGGCCTGAGGAATAGTTGGCCGAAACGGCGTGAAATAACAACTAAGAAAGATGAGGATAATAATCCGCAATAAATAAATTAATAAAAATCGTTATCTTCAATAACTGCTAATACTGTTGCAAACTTTCTTTTCCATTCACGAACTCCACGAGAAAGCAGACTCCTTTCTCCTCTTGTTGCAGATTTAACTTTGTTTATTAAACTGAGTTTCGTAATTTTTATTTTTATTTTTTAATTTGCACGAATTGCTTCCGTCATTTTTATTTGAAAATCCTTTTCCTCTACAAATTATCGCCTAAAATATCTATATACTAGCGGGTTAGGGTTGTCCGGCTTTACCGTGCCGTAAAATACGCTTTAATACGATATTTTAATTTGTCCAAACTTCGTAGATATTATTATAGAGTCGTGATTTTAAAATTAAAAAAAAGAAGCATTTGGATACCATTAGCTAGAATCGAAATCGAAAGCAAAACTGTAGAATTAAAAGCTGGTGACGTTACCACTGTACCAACGTGACACACATATGAACTAATTAAAAATAAACTAAGATGAATGTACAAATGTATAACGATTTTTCTCAATTTTGACCCATTTTTTGACCCCTTAAAAACTATTTTAACCGGCTAAAGACTTATAAAAGAATGGTCCATAAAAAATCCAATCATTTGAGGCCCCTAGCGCCGCTCTACGACTTTTAGTTTCGGAAGAGATAGAGTTTGAAAATATGGAGACAGACAGATACAGTGAGTTTATAAATTAGATTAATACGATAGCGTGAGGGTTATTTTGTGTGTCACGCTTACATCTTTTTTTACCCTAATGACTTTCGTTTAATTGGTATGACTTCTTGTAATAAATAATTTTACCAAGAATTTTTCATAAGTTTTGGTTTCGGTTTCGATTATAGCTAATGGCACTTAAGTCATCTATTTGTTTTTTTTATAAATAATTTTACCAATGATTCTTTGTAAGTTTTGGTTTCGGTTTCGATTCAAGCTGATGCATCCAAGTCATATGGATTTATTTTTTTATTTTTGAAATTACAACTTTATAAAATATAAAAATCGATAGAAAATTGATTCTATGATTATATATTTGAAATTTGCATAAATTAAAATATCATATTTAAGTGTATTTTACAACCGGGTTACTTCGAAAACTGTTTTCATTAATAATTAATTTTCTACCTTATATGTTTTTGATTTGTAATTTTGGAATATGTTCATTACATCTATACATTAATACGATAGCGTGTGTGTTCTTTTGTGTGTCACGTTTACATCCGGGTCGTTTAATTACGTATTTTCATTTCTTGTCAAAAATTATTTTATCAAAAAGTCTTCATAAGTTTTGGTTTCGGTTTTGATTATGGCTGAAAGAACTAAAGTTTATATATATATATATATATTTGTTTTTTATAAGTTTTTATTTCGGTTTCGATTCAAGCTAATGCACCCAAGTCAGATGGCTATTTTTTTTTTGAAATCGCAACTTTATAATATATAAAACTTGATAGAACAATAACTATATATACAAAATCTGCAAGAATTAAAATAACATATTTTAGCGTACTTTACGACCGGGCTTTGCCGTGCCTTCGTGCTAGCTTAAATAAATACTTTTGCAGTTTTAACAAAAAAGCTACAATAATATCAGTGTCTCCATTTACACTGAACATCTACATGATGCCTACATCAATATATTACATATGAATGAGTCTTCCTGTGGAATTTCCACAGCTCTTGTTAGTGACAATTGGTTTTGTTTGAAATACAATTTTTCGATTTTCGAATTTAGCTCCAATAACGAAGAAGCGCCTATTCCTGTTTTTCTATGTTTAAAAAATGTTAAATAAAATATAAATTGTTGAGAATTGTTTTTATTTGAAATTGGATTCTAACAACACTTTTCGTCTTCTTAATCTCAAACAAATTTAGTCAAATGAATACGGATGCCCAACAAGCATTTCACGACCTCTAAATTCTAAAAATAGTTTATGAATGAATTCTGTACAAATAAATATACAAAAATATTTCTGCCAATTAACCCAGGCATGTTTCTAGTCGAGCTGCCAACAAGTATAGACATATATTTCCTTTGGCCGCTTCTCATCATGACTTTACCAAGAGGCGAGACCAAAAACTGGGCTTAATTCTTCTTTAATTGTACCTGCTCCAACAAGCATTTTTATCTCGAACATTGGTGACCTTTGTCATCTTAAGCCAAAACAAGGCCAATCAAATGAATACAGACACTGCTAGAAAATAGATATATCTAACAAACTTTTACAGCGAGTTAGTTTATTGTCAATCAGTCGAGGTTCCTCTACCATAGAATTCTGAACGGTTCGTTTGCGGCTGTTTGTACCCGAACCGAGCGCAACCTCCTTTCGAGAAAGTGGGGTCTTGGCCGCCTCTCAACCTTGTGAGCAATTTTGTTGAAGGCTCAATTTTGATTCATTCCTATATTGAGGTGTAGGAGAGGGAACCATTCTTTCTTAGGATTACCCCACTTATCCTTGATCCTCACCTCATAATGCTGGGTAACCATCAAGTGACATTTTTTCAAGTATGACTGGATTGAGGATAGACCTTGATTCTCCTAGTCTATTAGCGAACACCGTAACCATTATAGTAAATGAGGCAGCCAAAAAGTTTGAAGTAGAGAACATATTTAAAAACAATTACCAAGAAAAATATTCATTTAAAAAATGACTACACTATCCATAACAATGTCCTCAGTTTTAATAAAAAGATATTTTTTAAATTCCAAAATATTTTAATAAATATTTTGAAATTCCAAAATGATTTCATTGTCTGCCCAGTATTTAAAAATTCTGGAGATCGGTCGTCTCCAACTCAGTAAAGACTAATCAGTCTTCTGTCCGTCATGAGTTGCTGGAAACTGTGATAAACAGAAAAGTGGTCAACCACGTCAGCAAAAATAACTTGCTCAGTTACATGCAATATGGATTCCGTTCTGCAAGATCTACAGCTCATGTACTAACTGTTATATCACACAGAAGTAGTGAACCTCTCGACGGAGGTTTTGTTTTTAGAGCAAAAGCTTCTTGATGGTGGCATAAAGGTCTACTTCACAAGATCGCTAGCTATGGAATAGCTCGGAATGTCCTCTCAGTTATCAAATCATTTCTCTTTGATTAGCTTATAAGAGTAGTCTTTGATGGGCAGAAATCAGAAATTCAGTGTATTAACGCTGGCGTCCCTCATGATTCTATTCTGAGCCCAACTTTGTTCCTGATCTTCATCAATGATCTCCCAAATCACATTCTTAGGTCATTCGTAGACATTTATACTGACGACATGACAATCTATGGCGATACTTAAGGGCCAACAATGACCAAGATCTTTCTGATTCCCTCACTCTTGATCTTGAGAACGTGGTGCAATGGGGAAAAGGTGACTGGTTAATTTTAATACATCGAAAACCAAGCTTCTCTCCTTTCATCATAATCGCTCTGATCTCCAACACGCCTAAATTGAAATGAATGTCTTGACAAGCTTCTGAGACTGACCTTCACTCCTGATCTGAAATAAAACACATACATTCAATTTTTTGCCAAGATTGCTGGTAAAATGGTTGGATCACTCTACCACTCCAGTAAATATCTCACTGCCGATGTAATACTCTATCTTTAGAAGAGCCACAAGCATCCTAAAATGGAGTACTATTGCCACATTTGGGTAGGAGCTGCTCAGTACGTCCTATCCTGCCCTGATAGAGTTGAAAACCGGCTTCGAGGCCTAGTAAGTGATGCCCTTTTCTCTTTTCCACAGAAGAGATGTCGCGAGCCTGTCTCTGGTCTATCGTTGTTTCCATGCCAATTGCACGTCTGAACTCCAATCTATGGTTCTCTCTTGCCAAACATTCGCAAAAAAAACACTCAACTAGCTACAACCACGATATGTGATTTAACCCACTCTCTATCTGTGCCTAAATGTAAACGTAGATTCCATGAACAAACCTACTTTCACAGAACTGACCACTTTTGGAACACTGTTCCGTTGGCATGCTTCTTGGTTGCATACAACAGGGTAGCCTTCAAATCACCTTACATTCAATAATCCTTATCCTCGAATGGCCTTCAGGCCTTGATAAGTGATGACTCGCAAGTAAAAAAACATAATATATGGAGTTTATAAAACTGGCAGTGTTCAAAGACAGATTTATATTCTGATGTCATAACGGACATCCACCCCTGTTCACTTCTCCGTCTCTCTTCTGGATTTGAACATGGTACTCCCTGGTTTTTAGCCCTTGTCGTTAACCACTTAGCCACAGTCACCCTATTACCGTTAATCCTTACTTTATAATGCTGCAAGGAGATATCAAGTATCATTTTCTGTCTTTGATACAGCTTGACTGAGGATTAAACCATTATCTCTCGACATTATCCCAAATGAATCGGTTATATACGAGCTAAAATATCTATTTACTCAGTTTCTTGAATTTTCTTTTCTGCAAGTCAACTGAATTCATTTTTTTCTTTACTTTAAATTGTAATAAAAGAAAACAGAAAGTATTCTTTTAAATAAACGTTAATAAAAATAAATTATTAACTATTATCACATTTAACTGAACTAACATATGTAAAGCATAGAAAAAATAAAGAACATATATTAGTTACACTTCACACTACGACACAGTATTGGAGACAACAAAGGTTCGCATGATGAGAAAAACTGTCGACGGTGACTGGTTAGGCCGATCCTAGATTTGCAAGTTCGACCGGAGATGTCGCAATTGAAAGTAGGTGCGCTGAATGAAACAGCAGGATTGAGTTGAGGAATATACTGGCCCGGTTTCCTTTCATGTATTTCCTCTTTTTCCTGGTCTCCGTATCTTTCCTCGCCCAGAGTAAGTCCTTAGAATACTAGTTTTTCAGGATGATCTGTCAGCAGCAGTTTGATTGATACTACATGCACACATGTTGCATTTGCAGACGTCTTTGAAGCATATGCTTGGGCGACTTTTCTTGCAGTTGCCAAGTTTTAAGTTCACTGTACATAAGTGTCTTGTGAAATGCATGAGTCATCCATTCTGTAGACATGACCCACTTATCGCAAACGTCGTCGAAGGAGGAGGATGTACACGGAGGGCATGTCTGCTTTGCCTATCACGTCGTTATTTGTGATGTTGCCTAGCCAGGTAACACCAATAACACTGCGCAGGTATTTCATTTGAAAAACATGCAGCTTCCTTTACTGGTGAGCATATATCAAGATTCACGGATGACACATTCTTGATTTGAATTTTGCTTTTGAGTGTCAGATGTTTGTCTTCTCAGAAACGTTTGGTTAGCTTGGCCATAGTTGTTGTGGTTTTCCCATCCTCTTGTTGATTTCGTTGTCTAGCAGGAGGGTGTTTGTTATTGTTGAGTCCAGGTACTGGGAATGATTTATAATTCCCAGGTTCGTTCTGTGGTGGAAAAAGTGATGCATATTTATTGAATTTAGTTTATTTGTTTTGTTATTCTAAAAGTAAGCATACAAACGAATATTATGAAAAGACAATTGTTTGTTTAATGTAAAAATAAACTTTATTTCTTGTGTTGAGTAAAAGAGAGTTATCTCCCTTGACCTTGTTTGAATTTACATCCACCGTCGATTAATACCACGATGGCGAGAATAAAGTTGCCGTTCATTTTGTTATTTCAGTTGATATAAATAATCATCTGGATATATATATATATATATATATATATATATATATATATATATATATATATATATATATATACGTGTGTGTGTGCTTATGCATTGCATTATGAAAGTATATATGGCAATTAATTTGCACAGAATTTTCTGCGTTTCATCCTCATAAGAACTCGTCAGGCTAATGCGGCAAATACTATGTAGCTAATTGCAATATTTTATCATGGCTTACCAGCCACCTCTATTCACACACACACACACACACACACACACACACACACACACACACACACACACACACACACACACACACACACACACACACACACACACACACACACACATATATATTAATAGAAAAAGCTATATATTACTGTTGAAGTAAATACTGACAATGCATAATAAAATATATCTCTCTATAAAGTTTTATATGGACACAATGATGATGATGATGATGATGATGATGATGATGATGATGATGATGATTTCGTTTATCAACGTCACTCTGGAAAGGGATGGGATTCTTTCCAGAGGATTTCCCTCAATCCCGGCTCCAAACTAGGAGCTTCAAAGATCAAGGGTTTTTCTAAGGGTGTTGGTGGTACCTACAATTGCAGAGGTCTGAAGACTACCTGAAACATCGGGGATTTGTAGTTTTTTCAATTGTCCTTCCAGACGACTTGATACTACTCCTAGTGTACCAATAATAATAATAATAATAATAATAATAATAATAATAATAATAATAATTAATAATAATAATAATAATAATCTCTCTCTATCTCTCTCTCTCTCTCTATATATATATATATTATATATATATATATATACATATATTTATATATATATAAAACATATATATATATACATATATTTATATATATATAAAACATATATATATATATATATATATATATATATATATATATATATATATATAGAGAGAGAGAGAGAGAGAGAGAGAGAGAGAGAAAGATAAAGAAAAGGGATTGAAGGAGAGATGTGTGTACGTGTGTGATATGGTTCCATATCATTCAATGTTTTTCTCGTATCTTTCGAAATTAGAGTTGATATTTCATTTGGTTTTTATTTAGTATTCCAGAACTGACGATCTGCGGAAGCCATCTGCCATGCGCCTGTTTCCTTCGCTATCGTTCTGGTTTCTCGATTGCAATCATCAGAAAAAAAAAAAAACGAGTCGAGTGGCAAAAGAAATATTAAAAAAAATACTGAAAAAAAGAAAACAGGAAAAAAATGGACCAATCGAATCTATTTCAAGGTCTGTGCTTGCGATTATCAACGTTTTACTTCTTCAACAAACCGAGTAAGTAAAGAAAAACACTTGTGTTTCAACAAGTACCGGTAGTGTTGTGCAGTTGGGTTAATCGATACCGTTGCGAACTATAGGATCCGCTATGATCATTTCAATACTGTCACAACAATTACAATCAATTCGGCACTATTGCCACTGGTAAAGCTGTTAACCTACAATTTCATCACAGCTTCGGGTGCAATAGCTAAAATTTCTTGAAATAACGACAAAAACATTGCCGTTATGAAAAAATAAAAAATAAATAAATATTCATTTTTTTTTAAGAAGTTCATTGATCCGAACGAAACCGAAAAACTTGCATGACTATTTATTCCAGTGTTTAACTTGTTTTCCTTTTGTATTTTTTGTACATATTCGAACATACACAACCCATCTTCAACAACAATTTGTGCATTACATTGATGGCAGTGAAAACAACTATTGGACTTGCTAAATACACCACATATCAAAAACTGTAGCATGTTTGATTTAAAAAAAAACCCACAGTAATAGCAGATGCACTAGCCCAAATGTGACAATAATACATGGGTGAATGGTGGCCTTGTATAGATACATAATACTTTCAGGCGTAAGTAGCTTTCTAGCACGGTAGAGTAAGCCTACGTTCTTCGCAGCGGCATTGGCAATGCGCTCAATGTATTTATTCCAGCTCATGTTTCCTGTGAACGTTAGGCCGAGAAGTTTGAAGAAAAAAAATACTTTCAGGTAATGTATCTTTTGTCATAGCTATTGATGGTTGAGAAGGTTTCTTGTAATTATCGAAGGAAACAAGTTTAGTCTTGGCAGCATTGAATGTGACCATGCATTTTTGACCCCATTCCACTACAGATTGGAGGTCGTCCTCAAGTGTTTCTGCCATTTCCTTAAACATGTATTCATTTTTTTTTCCTCTCATGCCTGTGATCAGCAAATATACCCATCTCAGAGAGAATTTTATCAGGCAGGTCATTCATGAATATTAGGAATAATAAAGGTCCAAAGTTAGACCCCTGAGGAAGACCAGCATTTATATCATATTGTTTAGATGTACGACCGTCGAGGACAACCTGGATGCTTCTCTCTCTCTCTCTCTCTCTCTCACACACACACACACACACACACACACACACACACACACACACACACACACACACACACACATACACACACACACACACACACACACGTGTGTGTGTGTGTGTGTGTGTGTGTGTGTGTGTGTGTGTGTGTGTGTGGCTTCCTCCACTCTTAACAGACTATGCATACCCACTGTAAGGGTGTCTGCGCATGAAATTTGTGTGGCAAGAGTTGCGCATTGTTGCATACCAGTGGCAAGTTTAGGTATAGGACGACTGGAAACAATGCTGAGATGAGCGGAGAGCACATACAGCTCCTAGAATTCCCAAGTGTTCACCCATCTGGTACTAGCCATATATATATATATATATATATATATATATATATATATATATATATATATATATATATATATATATATATTAGTCCTTGCGCGAAAGAGCAGGACACAAAATATTTTAAATAATAATAATAATAATAGAATAACAATAACAAAGACTTTCGCTGGCGAGGACTACTATTGACCGTAACCAGTTATACAATCCTTTTGAAATTTTCATCGCTATTTTTCTCGTTATGTACTGAATATGTGTTAATGAAACCTATATGAAATATGTTCCTTATTAAATTTTAACGATTTTCTATTCTGAAAGAAGTTTAAAAAACTTTAATCTAAAAAATTATTTTCAAGTTTTTGTTAAGAAAATTCAGATTTTCTCAGACCTGTATTACAAAGAGGGGGTTGCAACGAATGAGTTGTGGTGTGAGGAGAAATACAAACTGAAACAGAGAGAATATTCAAACCTGTAATATTACAAAGAGGGGGTTGTAAAATGAATTGTGCTGTGAGGAGAAATACAAACTGAAACAGAGAGAATATTCAGACCTGTAATAATAAAAAGAGGGGGTTTCAAAAATGAGTTGTGGTGTGAGGAGAAATACAAACTGAAATAGAGAGAAGGAGAGTTTTAAAATATAATTTTAAAAAGATAGGATACAAGTTAGAAAAGCATTTTATCCAAGGCATTATCTTTCATCTAGCAATTAATGATATAGATATAAAATTTTCAATTATTTTTTTAAAAAGTGCAACAGAATGTACATTACATAAAATAAATCCAAGGTAATTTTTTGATTCAATTTAAATTCAATTTTTATACCTTACTTTGTAAAATTTATAAAAGTGCACTTTGAAGATAAATAAATTTCAAATTGAATATTGTACCTTTATTTCTAAAGCCTATAGTAAAAACATTTTGTTTAACAATTTTCATGCCTTGGATGAACTGCGTTTCTAACTTGTGTGTGTGTGTATATATATATATATATATATATATATATATATATATATATATATATATATATATATAAAGGAGGCGAGAGTACGTTTACAGCAAAGCATATGTACAGACATAGGACTGATTTAATGCAAACAAAAGATAAAAATAAAATAAATAGAATAAAAATAAAAATAAAAATAAATAAAAATATGAGTACACAGAGTCTCACCAACATGGCGGCTATCAAAGATCTTCCGGAAAGCAACACAAAAATGGCGTTTCTTCTTTTGTGCTGAGTAGTCGATCGTCCTATCACACATGTCATCATCGTCGTTGTGTTTGTTTTCGCTGCCATGACAAGTGGCGACATCTGCTGCAAGTGGAAACACTTCTTACACAAACTTCTCGATTTTTCATTCAATTTGTAATCATACAGAGTTACCTGTTTCTTATTTATTTTGTTTCCTTTGTTCTTTTCTTCGGGTTAACCTAGCAACTGTTCAATGGCGTGTCGATTATTCTAGAAAGCTATCCAACCAGATAAAACCCGCTGTACATATTAATTAAATATTAATTTATATATGAAATAGACTCTGTGGCCGGCTGGCATTTTACGCTAGGATCAAAGTATAGTATATGTTCTGATACTACACTTCAACCTTTCTGTCCTCGATCAACGAATGTGGAATTCCAGAATTAAGCCATTTTTATTTTTTTCCCAGTGACCGTTTTTCGTGACTTTTCAAACTCGTGTATATTTTCTATTCGTCCAGAATTTACATTAAATTATTGTTTTATTCATTGCTCAATTGCAATTTCTGAAATACCGATTAAAGGATTAAATTATTGAATATTGAGCTTCAATTGATTCGCGTAAGAATTGATTTGAATTACATCAATAAATTGTTTAGTTTATATTATCACTCAGACACATATTTTCTGATCATTCGAGTTAGAGTGATTCTAATCTTGTTTAACGTGTTTCACTTGCCGTTTCGCCGTTGTTTTTTTGTGTCACTTTCATGAACATTTAATGGCTTTTTGCATAAATTTCGCTTTGACAGTGTACGCTTTTTCATTTGACAGCAATGCTCTGAGGATGGGAGTTTTTTTTTTTTTACTACTTGAATTTATTTCATGTATGATTTAAATTCTCCTCGTAATCTCCAATCACACCTCTCCTGAGACGACATTGTTAAATACCAGTGGCAAGTGAAATACAGGACGACTGGAAACAAATGCCGAGATAAGCGGAGAGCACATACAGCGCCTAGAATTCCCAAATGGTCACTCATCTGGTACTAACCAGGCTCATTTTATAGATTAGTGGCAAAGATTTGTAACGGGCATCATTTTATAAGTTTATTTTATTTATTTATATTTTTATTTTTTTTACTTGAGGGCAACCGCTAATCAATATCTAGAGGCCACTCTGGGATAAGGATTAATGTGTTTTAGGTAGACAGCGAGACAAAACCGTGACGATCAGTAATTGCGGAACTTGAATAAGGTTTAATTATTTAATAATTGGCCGACCAGACAGAAAATCAACAGAGGGCCGGAGGTGGCCGATGGACCGTGGGTGATGATTCGTGATCAACAATTTTATGTAAAAGTGGAGTATGTGCAGTGACATACAAGCCAGATAAAAAAATTATCGATAGTTTATGGTACAGACATTTTGTATAAACTGACACCAATAATATGGCGGAGTATAAACCTGTTTGTTTGCACATTAATAAAACAATGTTGGACCGACGCACCGGTGCACAGAACGCAATTTAATGATGCAATAATCGATGTACTTATCGCCCTGATAAACAAATATCAATAACGACGATGAAAACAATTAGGGTTCACCATAAAGAATGTTACCCACTTTCCTCAGCGGAAACATCAACGCAGTAAAATCCAACGTCTTCGCACCATAGCAACATGGTAGTGTCAGAGCTATACACTGTGAAATTCTGATTTCTGGCAGGATCATCCTTGGCAAACAAATGCGGCACAGAGCGGTATAGGACTGCAATTCTGTGAACAGGAATCTGCTGCAAATGCATGAGACAATATCAGGAATCGTTGTCCTATGATCATCTCTGTCGCTGCGTATGATGCAAGCAAGGGTTAGGGTTAGGGTTAGGGCCACAAATAGATATGGGGTGATGATAACAATGTTGGTTCAGTGCACGTACATCTGCTATTTCTTTGTTTTCTTAACCCAAACCTTGATATGCAACTGTGGAGCTTGTTACTCTCAGTGCCGAGGATGAACCCCCAAAGTTGCCGTAACGAATAGCTACAACCAACGCAGATAAGTCACAGCTGAGACATGAAACACGATTTTCGTTAGATCTGTGCTGGTTGGATTTGATTATCGTCGTCGTCGTCGTCGTCGTCGTCGTCGTCGTCGTCATCATCATCATCATCATCATCATCATCAACAATACAAAAACGCAAAGTAAATCATTACAGTGCAATTCTATAGTTTGTCAAATATCTTTCCGTAGTTATTTTGTTTAGTTTTTACTCCTTAGAAAATTCGTCATACCCAGCATGAGAATTTACATATTTTGCTTTTATAATTGTTTTATAATGATCAAGGTAGTATTTTTTCTGGTTTGCCACGTGTGCTGCATGCCTCAGTCGCCATTTTGTGTATAATGCAGAAGTAATGCACGAGAGGATGGTACCATGGTGAACGTACAATTCTACTTCCCCTGTCTACGAAAAGAGGAGGTAATGCATAAGATGGTCTTAGTTCAAACACAACATACACTGCACCACTCCTTTCTAGTAGAGGATGTAATGTCTGGGAGGATTATACTACTGTACATTACCCACTCTCAATGGACTATGCGGAATAACGTTCTACTCCTATCGCTTCTTCCCTGAAACCGCTTATTTTGAAAATCCCTCCTGCTCTCTTTTTCCTGACTGTAATGATATGTATAAATTAATGTTAATAGTGTGAGTTCCATTATAGAAACATTGATTTAATTTGAATAAAATAAAATACACATCAAGTGTGCTTGAAAGCTAAATCACAACGTAATATTAGGAAAAAATATTTTACTTGTTTGCTAAACAAGTAAAATATTTTTTTTCCCTAATATTACGTTGTGATTTGCCTTCCAAGCACACTTGATGCGTATTTTATTTTATGCATAAATTAAAATTTTGAAAAATACTTTGCTGCTCAATTCCCCAATTCGGACGCGTACTATAAATCTTGCCCCTTGCTCTTTAAGTCACTGTGGCAAAGTACATTGTTTGGGGGTGGATTAAAGTGAAAAAAGTACATTAGTAGAAGTACAAGTATAGTATCAGCTTAAGACAGCAAATCTCATTAATTAATAAACTGGTTATAAAATGAGTATTTTTTTTTGTATGTTGAAATGCAAAACAAAGGTAATGGATGTAACACAGCTACCAAATAATGAAAACCTAATTGTAGACGATTAAAATGTTGAAAATGTAAAAGAGTTCAACTACTCGGGTGCAGTTTTCACAAAGTAGATGACACCAAAGAAGTAAGGCGTCATATTGCAATGGCAAAGACAGAAATGATTGTACTAACCAACATCTGGAAGACAGATCCATTTCACAAGGTGCAAAGAAACGATTCCTGCAGGTGTTGGTATTCTCAATAGCAACATACGGAGCAGAATGTTGAGTCTTGAAGAAAGTCGACAAGAGGAAAATTGTTGCTTTGAATTATCGTGCTACCGTAGACTTCTTTGTGTAAGCTGATTGGACAAACATACAAACGAATGGGTTCTAGAGAAGATTGGATCATGCCGAAGACTGCTGGACAAGATCAACGATAAGAAATTGCGATTTTTTGGACATGTAACCAGAACAAACAGCCTAACAGAAGATCTGCTCCTTGGTACAACCCCTGACAAAAGAGGACGTGGAAGACCTAAAACAAAAATGTTAAACAACGTTAAGAACATCGTGGATATTAGCATGGCTGAGTTGCTCAGAATGGCGCAGAACCGGAGTCAATGACGACGATTCTTGAAGAGTGTCACGGCTGCTCAGTAATGACCATTCTTGTTAAAGACAGAGATTGAGATGATTCTTAAATAGCATTGCAGAAAAATTGCATGGATTGTAAAAAAGTCGAACACTGCAGAATCCATGAAAGAAAAACTATTTTTTCTTTGACATCATCATCTTTTTTTCTTTCTATAGAGTTATAATTAGACAGACTTCTTAAGAAATATGAAAGTGTTGTCATAGGCCTCAAGCCAATATAATTGACGTAATCCATTTTTTCTTTATAAATCTCGATACGAATAAAGCCGTTGCCTACTTCTCGTGTATCCAAGTTTGTGCGTAGATTTTTATCGCAAAATTAAATATTTAATTAATTTTTTTCTTACTAGCTGAACCCGTGTCCCGACGTAGCCCGATATGAAATATAAAAGAATGATTTAACTGTAAAAATTTCTCTAAAGCATACTAGGTCTTATAGTGGAGGATCACTGTGTGTTGATTAAGGGTGGAGTCAAGGGTTATATTTTTTGTTCCGATGTTCTAAACAATACGGACAGAAATAAATTGACTTTAGAAATTTAATTTGGGTTGGATTAGGGTTAATTTCCTATTATGTTAGGGTTATGTTAAGATTAGTTAAAGTTTTGGTTAGTTTAGGTAACATGAAAAAAACTAATAGTTCGGTTCGTAATGTGTAGATTGTTCGGTGAAATCTTTGGTGTTCGTTATCGTAATTTTACTTAGCCGAACACGGGAAATTTCTATTACAATCTTTTTTTGTATGTCAAGTTGTTGTCAATTTCATAATTGAAGAAACACCCGCCCTTTTCCTAAAAATAAAACTCTAAAAAATGAAAAATTAGAAATCGTATATCCCGCCTTAATTATATCTAAAACCTCTAAAAAATGAAAAATCAGAAATCGTATATCCCCCCTTAATTATATCTAAAAGCTCTTAAAAATGAAAAACCAGAAATCGTATATCCTGCCTTAATTATATCTAAACCCTCTAAAAAATGAAAAATCAGAAATCGTATATCCCACCTTAATTATATCTAAAACCTCTTAAAAATAAAAAATTAGAAATCGTATATCCCGCCTTAATTATATCTAAAACCTCTTAAAAATGAAAAATCAGAAATCGTATATCCCACCTTAATTATATCTAAAACCTCTTAAAAATGAAAAATCAGAAATCGTATATCCCGCCTTTAATTATATCTAAAACCTCTTAAAAATGAAAAATTAGAAATCGTATATCCCACCTTAATTATATCTAAAATCTCTAAAAAATGAAAAATTAGAAATCGTATATCCCACCTTAATTATATCTAAAACCTCTCAAAAATAAAAAATTAGAAATCGCATATCCCGCCTTAATTATATCTAAAACCTCTTAAAAATGAAAAATCAGATATCGTATATCCCACCTTAATTATATCTAAAACCTCTTAAAAATGAAAAATCAGATATCGTATATCCCGCCTTAATTATATCTAAAACCTCTTAAAAATGAAAAAATCAGAAATCGTATATCCCACCTTAATTATATCTAAAACCTCTTAAAAATGAAAAATCAGAAATCGTATATCCCCCCTTAATTATATCTAAAAGCGAAAAAAAAAAAAAAAAATGAAATCGGCTGATAAAGAATAAAAATGCTGCCACCCCAATTTTCCCGTTTCAAAATTGAGAAATCATTCAGTTATCATTTTCCATTAAATCAATATCGAAAGGTGATCCTCCATCTTGAAATATAAAAGAATTATTCTTTTATAATTAACATTTTGAGAATATGTTTTCAGACTGTTTACATGCAATTGCCAATAAAATCTCTCTTCAAAAAAAAAAATAATAAAATAATGGCTTTTCTTCGAAGATGTATGTAAGTGTGAATAAAATGTATGATGCTAACCGATTGGGTTGTAGTTTGATATGCAGTAATTTGCATACCAATGAGGCTACACATCAAAATGAAGTAATAAAACCCTGAAATCAAGATGGAGGGGATCAAGTTCGGAGCATCGAACTGAACAGATCAGAATTTACAATATCATTCGAATGCTGACAAGAATCCATTTTTTTTAAATTATATGAATAATAATAGAAATCTAAATAATCCCAAATATTTTATATTCATTCACGTAATAAGAAATTCTTCTGAACCGAGACATTTTCCAGAAATAATATACTAAATAAATGAAAACCAAACAACTATTTAAAATCAGAGGCGTACTATTTTATTCTCTGAAAAAGAATTCAAGTAAACAATAATGTCATAAATTGAATACTTTTAGTTATTGAAATGATTGTCTTATGTTTTTTTGTGTTGATGTAAGATGTAATATAGAATGTTTTCGAAAAGTCATAATATTTATTTGGTTGCTGTAGTATAGATTATCACACGCCGTAACCGGATGACTGAATAAATGTGAGATCTTTGACTTATTTAAAGAAAACTGTAGGCAAATACTTTTTAAACCATAAATTGAAAAAAAAGTCAACGTCCGAATTATACTTGACAGCGAGCTGAAAAAACAGAAATCTCGAAATAAATGTAATAATTTTTGTAAAAAGTAAAAATGTACAAATATTTTTATGAAACACGATGTAAGGCGTCGGCGTTGAGTGGAAAAGATGCGCATAGGAAGTGTTTAGTTATTTTTCTGTAATAATTAATCGAAATGAAAATATAGGAGAAAATTGAAAGTACTTTATATAGAGAGATTAATCAAATATTTATTGCAATGGAAAATATTGCGTTTAGAAATTGTATTTAAAAATAATTAAATCACGAAAACATTCTGGGTTCTTATTTATATATTACATTTTTCGCTTCTGTTTAAAATATAAAAGTCCAGAATAGTTTACATTCGAGAACTCGTAAATACAAAAAAAAAAAAAGAAAAAAAAGAGAAAGAATAATAATTCGAATTTATTTCAGGAAGCAGTCTTTGTTGCGATATAAACGTCAAATTCTGTTTGTCAATTCAAATTTAATGAAAATCCTCTTAAAATGAATGCAAAAAATAGCCAGACGGGCGACTGGCGAAATTCGTTACCTGACTTAAAAAAGAGGAACTCATTTTTATTCTTTGTTGGCAAAGACGGGCAGAATTTTAGCATATGTGTGTATGTGTATGCATATGTATATATATATACATGCGTATATGTTTGTACTAAAAAGGGCTGTGACTCCCCTTATCCTTATCCTTACCCTCTAATGACCGACGAATTGACAATTACTTCAACACAAGAGCCCAACAGAGAAGGGTTAGCATATGCGTGGCAGAAAACTCTTTTAAAGAAACCAACGAAATGTGAGTTTACGTCTTAAAAAAAAAGAGTTAAATGTTACTTCGAATTAATTTCAGAAAGCAGTCTTTGTTGCGATATAAACGTATAATTCTGTTTATCAATTCAAATTTAATGAAAATCCTCTAAAAATGAATGCAAAAAATAGCCAGACGGGCGACAGTCGAATTATTTAGTTAAATGTTACTTCGAATTTATAACAGGAACCAGTCCTTTATATCGATATTAACGTAGAAATTTACCCCGTCTTTGAACGAGGGAATTAAATACTACAACAGCGGCGGGGAAAATTGCCTTCCTCCTCTTTCTCCCATCCAACATTTCTAGCGGCTAAGCAGTATGGTGTAAGGTAGACCTATTTTCAAACGCCTTCTTTCAGAGCATTACTAATGACTTTTACTAAGTAGAATACTTAGTTGAAAATTTTTGTTTTCATGCCCTGTATGTATGTGTGATAGTGCACGATACATGGGAGCCAAACACTATACCCGCGTCAAAACCACAGGTAAAACAATTCTGGGCTCGGTGTTGCCACAAACACCAACATATGAAAAATGTCAAGTACAAATAATCCAAACCATGGGACCCAGAAGAAAGATCTGGGTGTCATGACCGGCAGGTGCTCCTTCGGTAGCCAGCATGGGGGACCCGGTCGTCATCCTGCGAATGTTGGCCAACTTTCTAATTTCAGAAAGTCAAATAACATCGATGCTGAACAGGTAAATAAAATCTCTAATTTCAGGAAACAAAATGATACCGAACAAACACAGCACAGCCATGATAACGATCAAAATGGAAAAGAACCGAAGAAAGAAATGGACAACAAATGAGAATAGACTCGTAATGGAATGCTACTATAGAAGCCATCCTAAATATAGATATGGAGGTTATCGGAAACGAATGAAAGAACTATGGGACCTATCCAATTACCACCAAGCGACAGAGCAAAGAATTGCGGACTAAGCAAAATTGATACTCAAGAAAGGTTGGCTCTCTAAACTAGAACTAGCAGAAATTCAGCGAAAAATAAATGATGAAACTGAACAAGAAGCACCCCAACGGAACTGCGCGTAGAGAAACCCCACAAGTTGAAGCCTCACAAGTAAAAACACCAAAGACCGAGAACCTACAAAGATCGAAGTCTACAAACATGGAAACCGAGAACAATGAAACACAACTAACAGAGAATGAAGCAAATGAAATAAAATAATACAGTTCATGAACGAGGAAAAAACAAAAATCCCATCGTTAAGGAACCAAGAGCAGAAGAAATTAAAAACAGAAACAGAAAAGGTTAACAAGCCTCTCCCACAACAAATACAATTACAGACTTAAACAACTTAATTTACGCAGGCGCCAAAATGGCAAGTATGAATCTCAAATCAGAAAAACAACCAGGGACAAGCGGACCGACAAAACCTGGATGGGAAATAAGACTAGAAACTCAAATACACAAACATAAAAAAGAAACCAAAATGATCAATAGGAAGAAAGCAACGTGGAGAAAACGGAATATTGGAAATGTAACTGGCAGGGAGAGGCTAAACAAGAAACATGAAGAACTGGACCAAAAAATAAAAGCAAAAGAAGTCAGATTGAGACGATATAGATATAAATCTGAACAATGCAAACAAAATAGAACATTTGAAACCAATGAACGCCAATTCTACCAAAATGTGAACGGAGGAAAAACAAAAACATAACCAAATCCGGCAGAAACAAAACTCTACTGGAGTAAAATATGGGAAGAGCAACGAGATCACAATAGAAATGCCGAATGGCTGAAAGACATGAAAGACGAGTTACAACAAATCGAAGAAGGAACAGTGAATGAAATCAGCAAGGAAACCATAAAGAAAACCATAGGAAACATGTCAATTTGGAGAGCACCAGGGCACGACGAGATACATGCATACTGGTTCAAATATTTCACAACCTTACACGAAAAGCTAGCCCAAAACTTGAGAAGATGTATACAGGAAGCAAGCGTGCCAGACTGGATGACAAAAGGTAGAACCACACTGCTACAGAAGGACACGGAGAAAGGAACCGTCCCTAGCAACTATATGCCAATCATGTGCTTAGCCACTATGTGGAAGATACTGACAGCACAACTGAGGGAACAAATCTACCACTCACTGAATAACCGTGGACTCATCCCCGAGGAGTAAAAAGGATGTCAAAAAGGAAAAAGAGGAACACATGATCTGTTATATATAGATCAAAAGATCCTAAAAGATGTAAAAAGGAGGAGAAAGAATTTAGCCATGGCATGAATCGACTACAAAAAAGCGTACGACAGGATCCCCAAGCATGGATAATAGAATGCCTAAAAATGTATAAAATACCAAGCAGGATCACCAACGTAATAGAAAATGCAATGAAAACATGCAGACTCGAATTGACAGCTGATGGACAACACATAACACAAATTAACATACAAAGAAGCATCTTCCAAGGAGACTCACTATCATCACTACTGTTCATCATAGCCATGATGCCCCTGAATAGTATTCTGAGAAAGTGCCAAGCCGGATACAAGTTCTCCAATACAGATGAAAAAATGAACCACCTGATGTACATGAACGATTTGTAGCTTTTTTGCAATGACCGCAACGGAGCTAGAAACACTAATTAACACTACGAGGATCATCAGCCAAGATATCCAAATGGAAAAGTGCGCACTACTAGTTATAAGAAAGGAAATGACAGAAGGCATGGAACTACCCAACCAAACAGAAATGAGGGCACCAGGGGAACAAGACGACTATAAATACTTGGGAATTCTGGAAGCGGACACCATTAAAGCAACACAAATGAAAGAGAAAATCGGAAAGGAATACCTCAGGAGAACAAGAAAACTCCTAGAAATGTAATTATTTAGCAGAAACCTAATAAAAGGTATAAATACATGGGCAGTATCACTAGTGAGATACTCTGGGCTGTTTATACGGTGGACAAAAGAATAATTGCGACAACTCGACCAGAAAACCAGGAAATTCATGACTATGAATAATGCACTACACCAAAAGGACGATAATGACAGACTGTACGTGAAAAGGAAAGACGGCCGGAGAGGATTGATCTGTATAGAAGACTGTGTGAAGAACACACAAAAAAAAAGAACTAGAAAAATACATAATGCAAAACACTGAAAGGATAATTATGGCAGCCAGAGACACTGAAAAACAAAACAAAAACAAAACAGAAAACAAAGAGACAAATGACAAAACGAGAAATGAGAAGTGGGAAGAGAAACAACTTCACGGAAGATTCATAGGAATGACAAAAGATGGGAATAATGAAAACACCTGGACATGGATGCGAAAAGACATATAAACCGAGAAACTGAATCTCTAATAACTGCAGCACAAGATAACTCGATAAGAACCAATCATATAAAAGCAAGGACGATAAAACGCAAGAAAACAGCAAATGCAGACTATGCGGACAAAGAGACGAAACGATAAACCATATAGTAAGCGAATGCAGCAAACTGGCCCAAAAGGAATACAAAAACAGGCATTTGGGAGGGCGGTGCTCTGGGAATTGTGCAAACGACTACATTTTGAGCGTACAGACAAATGGCACAAGCATAAACCCGCAACAGCGCTCGAATACGAGAACCACAAAATCCTATGGGGCATGAACATACAGACGGACAACCCCATCCAAGCAAGAAGACCAGATGTCGTAATAATTAACAAGAAAGAAAAATCCTGTCAAATCGTAGACTTTGCTATTCCAGCTGACCACGGGGTGAGTATGAAAGAAAAGGAGAAACGGAGCAAATACACAGAGCTAGCCAGGAAGTTAAAAGGGATTTGGATGATGAAGAAAATCAAAATAGTACCGATAATAGTAGGAGCACTAGAAACAACTCCGAAAAACTTCAAAAAAAGAATGGAAAAAATTGGAATCAGAGGAATGGCTGCAAAAATACAACGCCTAACGATAATGAAAACGGCTGAAATATTAAGGAAAACCCTTGAATGCGGAGAATAATACAAGTATATAATACAATGAAGAAGCGTTACAGAGAATGAAGAACACCGAAATTGCATATCTACAAGTTCTACACCCCCATCATGCATCCCCCCATTGTCTCATCACTGTTCCTCCCAATAGAAAAGTGATACTAAAGAGCCGAGAAGGGTCAAGGAAGACTGAAAGACCGAAGAGAGAGCGCTGGCCAGACCTCGGCTGGACAAGCGCAAAGAGAACTGAGACCTTGGGGACGCTTAGTGCCACTCAAATTCCAGTATAAACCAATGCCCACTGTAAGCTTGAAATCAAAGTTAAGAGGCTGTTGTGATGACGCAAATTCATTTGCAAATGCTATCGTAGGAGGTAGAGTGAGCTGGACGTCCGGGGAGACTTGTTGTCACTCAGTTTCTAGAGAATACCACAGGTTTCCAATCAGATCGCTTGTTGACTTGTGTGAAAGCTCCATATAAGCCAATAATAATAATAATAATAATAATAATAATAATAATAATAATAATAAGAAGAAGAAGAAGAAGAAGAAGAAGAGAAAGAAGAAAGATAAAACAGCAATTTATAGAAAACGCAGTGGAATTAAATTCTCTACCGACCTGTATACTTTTCACGCGTGGAAACTAGGATAAAAACCCCCAGGTTGGTAAGATTTTTAACATTTTCAAAGCGAAGTCTTTATAAATACATCCGGGTATTTATACGAGGTTTTTATCGTCTTGCCTTACGCTCTTTCTCTAAGAGGCGTTTCATGAATGGCCGCCTATGCTTAAGATAAGTAAAACTCTGTTCATAAATAAAGACACAAAGGAAAACGTGTTACGCTGTCGTATCATAAAGGATATGAGTGTTTGTTATATTGTCTCTATAATAAAGGGTTGAGTGTTTGTTGCGTCATCTCTAATAATGGATTAGAAGAGATAACGTGTTATATTATATATTTATGTTGTATCATAAAGGGAATCGTATGTGAGTGACATGTATTTTCAGAACCTACATCTGCTTCTTCGATGTTGGACCATCTGGAATTTCTCGTCCTGGAGGGAGACTTGATACCTGTTTTTGGATGAAGATTCAATCACTCCAAGACAAAGAATTAGTTCTATAGTTTATTTCACTTTTTCCAGATGTCCTGCAGAAGGTGGAAAGTGAAATCGGCCTGTGTGGGTTCTTCTTCTGCACACGTCAGCGTTCGTCCCCCTCCCGTGAAGAGGAGAAGAGAACGGGAAGCCGTCCGTTGTCTTCTGAGTCCAAATCAAATCTCAACGATTCAGCTAACCTGATCACATGACTCACACGCAATCAAATCAGCTGATCTTTTACTTCCGGTCAACGTGTCTACACTATAATTCCACTCTCCCCTCTCTCTCTCTCCCTCTCTCTATTCTTTAACAAACGTTCGCTGAGTTTTCTTCAAGGTTTTATTTGGAGAGAATGAATTTAGGAGAAAAATAATGTCATCTTAGCTAGTTATTTTCGTCTTAAACTTTACTTTCTAACTTAACAAAATAAGTAACACACAGATAGGCACGGGCGTAACACTCTCCTTAGATTATAAGCTTCTACATCATTGGTGGTAGATCGTTCGCATGTCTTCCACGGTGAAACTGATTTGAAAATCTTTCTTTCTTTCCTAGAAAACATGTATGTCATTCGTCATCGTTTGATTTGGTTTTGTCTACCGTGTTTGACCTCTGACACTGCCTCAACTTTCCGTCATCTGTCTCTTGGGACGATTTTGTTTGTAGATGAAGGTCATCCTGACCTACACTAACCGTAACCCTTGTCCAAATTTACACTTGTTTACTTAATCGTTGCTGGAGTAGGGTTCCTAATATGTAACAGATTTTCTTTATTTCAGAATATTATTTAGATGTTCGCGTGTCTTATTGACAAACGAAAAAACAACATAGCGGCCGAAGGAACACATTACCGCTGGACTACTTAGCTATTAATGAAAACTTGTTCGTCTTCAAATCCAACATCGTCAAATTATCGTTGTAAACCGCCTCATAATTAATTAAAAGCAGCTTTTATTTATGGATAATGTTAGTAATACTAGAATATGGTTGCACCATCACTGCCGACAATCATTTCTGTGTCATTAACCCTTTCATAGTACGTTCTTGGCTTTTTGGCAAGGTGCAGTATCTGTTCTGATGATACACTTCACCTTTTCTATATTCGGTCAGTCGAGCAAAAATCCTTCCAGATTGAGGCTATTTAAATTTTTTTTTCTTATCCAGAGTGTCCCTTTTTGGGGGAGCTGGATTTTTCCCCTCATTAAAAACCGACCTTGCCTTTTACTCTGCCATTGTGTGGGAGTGGCAAGTAAATAAGAACTCTTATTGTCGATTTGCTTTTAGCCTTGATAAGTGGTGGTCCAAAATGGCAATTTTCACAGATGATGCAAAAAAGACTGCATAAAAACGAGTCAAAATAACAAGGATTTTTTTCTCTCTGTCTTTCTTTTCTTTCTATCTGTCTGTCTGTTTGCCTGTCTGTCTCTCTCTCAATAATTATTCAAGAATATTGTTTTCATCAGGAAAAGAAAGAGAAGAAAAGAGCGAAAAAAGAAAAAAAATAGAGAAAATAACAACAATGAAAAAAATGAAAAAAAAACAAACGAATAATAAAGAAATGAAAAGAGTAGAAAGAAAAAAATCAAGAAGAAAAGGAAAAATAAAAAAGATAAAAAAGTAAAAAAAATGAAGCGAACAAATATTAAAAAAAATAAAAGACAAAAATTAACAAAAAAGAGAAAAGTGAATAGAAAGACATGAATGTAAAAATAGAGGAAAAGGAAAGCAAGAGGTAATAAAATAATAAAAAAGAAAAGGAAAAGAAAAACGAAGAGAAAAATAAAAGAAACAAATAAAAGCAAAAAATAATAAAACGGAATGAAACAGAAAAGAGAAACAAAAGAGAGAAAACTAAAACAAAAAAAAAAAACAAAATAAAGAGAAAAAGCAAAAAAAAAAAAAAGAAAAAAAGGAAAGCAAATATATAATAAAACGAACAGAAACAGAAAAAAGGGAAAACGAAAACAAAAACAAATAAAAGAGAAAAGGTAAGAGAAAAGAAAAAAAAACCCCAGAAAAATACAAAAATAAAGAAAAGAAGAAATAATTCCAAATGGTAACACGTGCTTGATTTATGGTGCAAATACTTTCAACTTGTAGGTTTTCATCGATATTCAAGACTCATTTGTGAGTGAACCTCATAAGAATTCATCATTTATTCCAATAAAAGACCAAAGAAAATTTACTGCCTCAGACAAGATCATCTATGCAGCCAAATTAGATCAAGAAAACAGAACTCATATTAGACTGGCTGCAACGGAGTTATTGGCGTGTGTACATTATATTTTTCTTAGTCTGTCTGTCCGTTTGTCTGTCTGTTCGTTCACCTTTCCTCAAAGAATACTGGGCGGATCTGCTGACATTTGGTATCGTCCTTTGTTATGATAAGGTTCAGCGAACATGGTATTATACTGTACTTCAATTTCTTGTTCTCTGTCAGTGGAGGAGAAATCCTTCGCGACTGAGACAATTTTTTATTTTTGTTCATTTTCTCCACATTAAAAAAACGACCCTGGTGTCTAACTGTGTCCCGTGGGGAGGGGCATTGTAAATAGGAATAAGTAAACATAAGGATAAGTGTTTAAGTTCCACTTTCTTCTCAGAGAAAAACTAGGCTAATCTGACAGACTTTTTTTTAGACCTTTCTTATCATAAGGTGTAACTGATTATGCATAATACTATGCATTCGATGCAGAGTAAGAGATTAATAGAGATTAACATTTAATGTAAAAATGAGCACAAATTTAATTGTATTCAACCATGAATTTGGAATAAAGAACTCATTCTAAGTACATCAGTTATAACTTTCGTATGTGGTTAACGCTTGAAACTTTGGTACTTTTATAAAGTTGGATGACTTAATTTGAAACTCTAGTACATTTATATAGGTATAAATTATTAGCTATATATTATTAACTATATATTATTAACTATATATTATAAGCTATATATGATTATCTATACATTATTATTATTATTATTATTATTATTATTATTATTATTATTATTAATTGATTTGAGCGACGGATGGTCGCTGGATCAGTTATTACGATTAGAAAAATAAACAATTAAATTGGGGAAGAGATGACTTCCGTGGAATCGCAAAAGGAATGCGAAAATAGAAAATAGATATAAACATTATTTTTGGGTTTGGATAAACAAATAACTAGATGGGGACATTAGGTTGGTCTGAGACACATAATGAGGTGATGTAAGAGAACACGTGATATAGTTAGTTTTGGAGAGATTCAGGGAGTTGAAGTTGGACAACGAGAGCGGGCAGACGATCTAGACAGGGATGGACAGACAGTCAGGGAGCGGGCTGTACGAATAGAAAATGTAGACGAACTGCAGATCCTGTGAAAACCATTTGAGACAACTGTAATAAATTTATATTATAAAAATATAAAGTGTTGTTTTGTGGTTTCACAAGTAAGAACAGATGTCTCAATTGGATGGTGCTGGTCGTTTCATCATTCGTCACGGAGCAGCAGGAAGATAGAAGAACTCTTCAAGAAAAAAGGTATGAAGCCTATATTATCCTTCTTATATATGAACTGTAAAATATTCCCGTGTGATAAGTCTGATACAACACGACTCAGTTTACACGTCAATATCATATCCTCCTGACCAAACAACATACATACGATTTATACTTTTATTAAAGAACAATGTCTCACAATAGATAACACATGACACGTTTTATAATATCGAATCCACCTCCTAATACAACAGATAGGCGTTAACAAGGATTGCATTCTGCATGAAGGAATAGAAAAGCTTAGAAAAATTACCTGGAGTATTTCGACTATTGTTCTAATATTAAGTGCTATTTTTACAATGTTTCGGTTTAACATTCGACCTTCTTCAAGCAAAGTAACCGATAAAGTTCTAGAGGTTTAAGTTTGAAGGTTCAATCTTCAGTGTGGGTGATACAAAATAGAATTACGAATATCTTAAGACTTTTACTCGGTCATGGCTGATGAAACGAGAACATGTTACCTCCATGTATTAAATATAATGTTCCGTTTTAAATTTCGTGTAGATTGCTGAGTTCGACATAAAGATAACTGAGTTTCACAGAAAGATTCTCGAGTTGATAGAAAAAATTCCAAAGTTCAACAAGATTCATCTAAAAAATTGAAGGTTATATAGGTCGAAACGTTGTAAAATAACACGCAAGATTAGAACAGTAATTCGAATAATCAAATAAAAAAATAGAAATCATCCAAGCTATCAATCCTCATTTCAGAAATTCAGAACGATTTCTGAAGGCGTTTACATCAATAATATTCAATATCTTCCAATATCTGCTTTTATCTTCTCAATTCACTCGCAGAATAATTAAGGAATCCTTATCGACCTGGTCGGGATTTATAAATATGAAAGGTTTCTTAACGATTTCAGATTTTCGATTCTATTATCACTGAATATATTACCCTTCTCTTCAATTATGCAACACAGCAATACATCGGATGGATTATGATCGCCCAAGTCTGAAGACATGTTGCAGCACAAACAATGGCGTCTCCTTTTGTAGTCGATCTCGGGCATTCTTCGATCCGTGAGCTGACGCTGTACCTTTGAAAAATTCGATTTGGTGAGTTAGTAGTGATTGATTATCAACTGCATCCAAATCATTGAAGATTTGTTGTCCATTTGCTATGTTTTACAGAATATCCACTTTTAAGTTATTTAATTCTAAATCACGTGATTTTGATGAAATTATCTACGCTTCAAGTTTTTTTTCTATATTCAACTATGCATCCAAAGTATTTATGTAAACTACTTATGATGAAAATGTATGTGCAGACCACAGATGCAGTTTCAAAAACAAGGTAGAGTGAACCTACAAGGCCCTAATATATTTTTCGAACACTTTAGTATTCGACTTTCCGAGTATCATAGAGTGGCGAAATTCCTTCAATAGAATAGCATAAACATATAACGACAATACCTGCAATAAAAGTGTAAGAAAATTGATTAAACAATGGAAAAATATTTAATTTTCATCAAACTTGAAACGCTTCTCATCAGTAAATATAAGCTTCTTTAAGTCAACATGCTTTGTTAACCACCTTTTAGCACTCCCTAGTCTTGCTCCTTTGTGTTTCTTTGTTAGTGTATTTTTTTCTTAGCCTTTGAATACTTCAAACCAATCCTATGCAGCGTTCTTTGTACTGTTCGGACGTTTACATCCACTTCACATTTCTCCTTCACTTTTCTTGCTGTAACTTTTTTCTAGATGTTAAAAGCCGTGTCACAGTCGTTTTCATTCTCCTTTCAGTCCTCTTGCCAATTGATCTTTTTTGTCCTCTCTTCTTTTTCCGCTTGGAGTTTATCTTCAGCATGTATTCGACCGTTGATTTCGACAGCTTCAAATCTATGGCGATCCTTCTGATGCTGAGGCCACCTTTCTACTTCTTCCATGTCAAACAAACGACTTGTTTTGAATGCATTTTACCTTATTAAAATTAATTGTTTTGCCAGTAGAATAGAACAGATAATTGATTCTAATGATGACAGCTAAGTATACATCAGAAAATTTGCATACAGCAACATATATATGAACATAGCTCTTAATAAAAAAGGATTTTTTGTCATGTCCGAAAAATAGTATCGCGGAAGTTTTCGCAAAAAATCACAAAAAACTAAAATCATCAAAGCCAAACTAAAATAATGATTACACTACGTATGGTACTAGTAACAACATTGAAGTACTTTTATCAAAATGTTCGAAAAATATTGTTGGGCCTTCGTAGAAGTAATGGTAAAAAATGAGTAAACGCATACTTCCCAAAGCTCTCAATTTAGGGACTTCTTCAACACATGTATCATTGATGATCTACCGATATTCCTTACTGCTGACCTCAAGCTAAAATAAACTAGGATGGTTCGTACATCATTTACATTGTTGCACGTCGATCTATCGCCCTCACTATTGCTATTTATCATTCTAAGAGCAACATACGCTATAAGATGGAGTATTGTTACCACATTTCGTTAAGAGTACCCTTTCCTGTGTTGATAGGTTATAAAGCAGTCTTCAAAATCTAGTGGGCGAATACTTTTTCGCCTTCCGACTATGTCTTTCTCACAGAAGAGGCGTTGCACTTCTATCTCTGCTTTATCGCTATTTTCTCATAGGTGTTCGATAGCATTCAAAACTAAAATTTGTCCGGCTACGACCACTGTCAATAAGTGAACACAATACGGCAGGGCTGCTTTCGAGTTGATTACAACATCGTCATTTACATATCTAATGTAAACTAAATTTTTATTGAGCCGCCCTTTTCAATAATCAAATTCTGCTCAATCACTATCATTATTACCAACCATTACGGTATGGTATACCTGACCTTCATTCAACTCTTATCCTCGAGTGGCCTTTATGCTTTGATAAGTGTATTCTTGTTTAAAGAAAGCGTTACATTTTTTTGTAGCTCTAACATTTGGTTTCGTATCCGAAACAGCCTAACATGTAGTGAGTCCGAAAAGTCATTGTGTTGCAATTACAGATTCACTATTCTTCAAAACGTTTCTTCAATAAAAACACAATGTATACTAATCCAAACAATATTGACTTGTGATGTATCTGAGAGCAAAATGTTAAGTCATCAGATCAATAAAAACATCACTGACACTTGCATAATTTGATTAACAAAACATAAATTAGAGTTTAAAATGGAGGATATATATTCGCCGCACTCTTTAAAACGATGTGTTTTATTAAAAAATATATAAAGTTTAATAAAAAAAATAAAAAATAAACCAACAACAAAAAACAATATAAGTTTTCTTTATGAAAAGCCATTTGAAATATTAAAATTGCCGTCTAATAATTTTTCATTGTTCGATTGATTAACCGAAAGCAAATAATAATAATTAAAATGTCCCTTTTTGAAATCAGGAATTTTATTGGATGTCCAGTTGCTTAGGGAAGTCGGGAACAAGTTCAAGACGTTACCACTAATAATGGCGATGTGTTATATTTTCATCAAATGAGCAATCGAACATTTTTTTTACACGGGGGTCACCACTTACCAAGGCCCGAAGCCCACTCAGGGATAAGGGTTATTGCGTGTACAGTAATCAATGAGATAGTATTGTAGTAATCATTAGTATTGGGGGTTTTGATAGAGTGTCTTACTTAAGGGAGCGGTTTGTCAGGAGTTTGTTTATGTTGGACTTGAAGACGCCCAAGTTGTAGTTAGGTGGGAAACAGGCAAGCGGCAGAGAGTTCCACTGGCGTGCAGTTCTAAGAAAGAAGCTTTGCTCATGGAATCTACGTTTGGATTTAGGCACAGATAAAGAGTGGGGAAAATTATTGACAGTAGTTTCAGCCAGACGGGTGTTTCTCGTGAAAGATTGGCGAGGGAGGACGAGGGATTGGAGCTCAGACGAGCACCTGCCATGGAAATAAAAATAAAACAAAGATAGGCTTGCAACGTCTCTTCTGTTGGAGAGAGGTTGCAGGGAAGAGAAAAGGGCATCCCGCAATAAACCACGAAGTCTATTTTGTACTCTGTCAAGGCAGGATAGGCTGCTTTTAGCAGCTCCTGCCCAGATGTGGCAGCAGTACTCCATCCCTGGACGTACTTAACTTTTATACAGATAGAGAATTGCATTAGTAGTGAGATATCTTCTGGAGCGGTAGAAGGATCCCACAATTTTCCCAGCGTCCCTGGCAACAGATTTGATGTACGTGTTCCATTCTCACGCATGTACATTCTCGCTTATAAGCGATCAAAAAACTAATAGAATAAATGTTGTTATACATGCGTGAATGAAGTCATTTATTTCGTTGCATCGTCACTTTCCTTTGTTTGGCTATGTGGCCGTGACTGTTGTTTTAAGTGAAATAAACATTCCATTCATGCATCAAAACACAAGGAGTCTGAGTTTTAAAGGTTTTATTTAGAGAGAGAATTTACTCATGGAGAAAGAGAGAGAAAGCGAAAGAGAGGTTTTACTTATGGAGAGATAGATAGACAGACAGATAGATAGATAGATAGATAGAGATAGATAGATAGATAGATAGAGAGAGAGAGAGAGAGAGAGATAGAGAGAGAGAGAGAGAGAGATCACGCAACTTATTAATTATTTACTTTTTAGTCTAACTTAATTGTCTAACTAAAAGATTGAGAGATGCAACAGGCAGACATTGAAGTGGCATTAACCTTAGATTATTTCATATTACTGCCGTCTAACAGCGTTTTATTGTTCGATTGATTATTGGAGGAGGAAATGATAATAATTTATTTCGAAGCCAATATTTAAGTACAAGGAAAATTCATTCGATGTCCCAAATAGTGGGGATGGAAAAGTAATCGTAAAACCAAGTGAATGATATTTTTAAAGCCAGGATCACAATTGTGCTTGTGGGCTTGCAACTGGTATAATGTCGTACCTTATACATTTGAGTGATTTACTGAAAAACTGAATTAGAAAAAAGGTATGTATGAATAAATCTACTGCTAAAATTTTTAGAAAATTTCCTCCATCATTTTTAACATGTCATAGTTTTTTGCGTCCAAAACAAAAGTAGATCATACGTCTTCTCATCAATGAATCCATGTGAAATGTACGTTTTGTTAACAGTTGTCTTCTCTACCTCACTATTATGCAACTATAGTTAGAAACTGGGGAGGACATTTTGTCACCATTTTGATTAATTAAAATAAGATTATAGCAAACGTTTGTTTTATTCTTATTTTCATTTTTGTTTATTTAATGTCTTTAATTTTGTAATATTTATCTTGGGTCTCTTGTAACCTTTTTTTTACAAGGTGGTCACCACTTATCAAGGCTCGGAAGCCACTCAGGGATAAGGGTTATTGCAAGTACAGTACGAGGTATGTACGCTTTTGCGGAGGTATGTGCGCTTTTGAGAGCAACTCTAATTATTTTTGTTTTAATGACAGGCAAATAGAACAGCCGTGTCATTTTGTTGATTTGTCGTCCTACTTGGCTGACATTTAATTTCGGAAGATGCGTAGCTATGCCACTTTTCCTGTTCATTTTATTAACTTGCCTCGTCTGCCAAATTTGATTTACTTGGTAGGGTGGGATACCGGTCAATCGGGTTTCTCGGACAGAGATCTTTCTGTTTTCATTCTTTTTTATTATTTCAAAGTAATGAAGACATTTGCCTTTAGTCAAGTATAATGCCGAGAAAGTTTGTGAGGTTGTTTTTTGAAATGTTTTTTTACGTGCTTTTAACTTTCTCATTGAAGTATTTTTGTCTCTTAATCCCAATGAATAAATAAATAAATAAATAAATAACCTTTCAAGTAATAAGAAAAGCGATTGGATAATTAATCACATAACTTAGAGATTACGTTCTATATGTGTATTACATAAAAAACGCGAGCATGAAAAGTAATATGGCTAAGCTCAAACATGGAAAAGTAAAAGACTAGTTGTTAAAACTGGAAAAGAAAAAACAAGATATTCTAGTAAAAAATGCAATAAATTTATAACTTAAAATATTGCAGCATTAAGAATTGATTATATAATGTTATAAATTGAATTTTGAAAAAATTCTTAATGCTGCAATATTTTAAGTTATAAATTTATTGCATTTTTTTTTACTAGAATCTTGTCCTTTTCTTTTCCAGTTTTAACAATTAGTCCTTTTACTTTGCTAGGTTTAATCTTAACCATATTACTTTTCATGCTCGGATTTTTCTATGTAATCCATGATTTTTTCAGGCTTTGCTTTGAAATAATATTTTCTTTTTTGTGTTCAATATCATACGAATTGTAAACGATCCAAAAAGATATTACCAACTTCTTGAATTGACTAAATAAAAATAAACAAATAAAAGACGTAATTAAGTAAATAAACAGAAATAAGGGACAAAAAGAGAGAAACAGAATTAACGGGCGTCGTCGTAAATGAAATGTTATCAGCCATGGCACAGCAAAGAGCGTCATTTTTGTTAACTCTCTATATAAACCAAAAAAGCTGGCATGTGAGCGACATTCCCGCTATGAAGGTGTCGACGACGAAAACATTGCTTTGATAATTAACAGCCAATAAGAAAAAATCGTCTCTAAAACGTCAATGTTGAAAAAGTTGCTATGGTAACCAACAGCAAATCAAAAGAAATTGTCTTTCACGTTCCTTACTAATTTTGAAGACTTTTAAGCACCAGTAATTTTCTTAAAACTTTTTGTTTTAATGAACGAAAATTGAAAATTTTTTATTTCAAAATATAGCTGAGTATATGTTCTTGATGGCCTCCATTTAGCTTTTGTTTTTTTGGGTCACTTTGTAAATAAGAATTTTTTTCTGAACCCTTTTTTCTTAATACAACTTATTCACAGAAAAAGACTTAATGATTTTTTTAACCATTTCTGTCTCCGCAAGGTGCCGATCCGTTGGGTTAATACACCAATATGAAGAGAAAGAAAAAACCCCACTAAGTCTTCTTCTATGATAAAGTTTTATTAACAAATAAGGTCTAAAAATGATTCTCATCATTTAAAAAAAATTATAGCTTTATTTGGTTTACTAAAATTTAAAATTAAACCTTAAAAATAATGTTTTCAAAAATGTGACCTACTTTCTCGATTCATAATGGTATATCTTCATCATCAGTGACGATGATGGAATGTAGGTACTGTAGAAAGAGCACGCATAGGAATTTGACCGAGTATTTTTCTTTTTTACTGAATCCAAATCGCCAATCGGTTCGATATCAATTTTCAGTTAATTATTACATAAAAATTTGTGAAATTTTCGTTTTCCACCTGCAAACGTCTAATGTGAGATTTGGCTTTCAATGTAGCAACGCTTCCACAACGTTTATTTCGACGACGGAATATTTTCGTTCTTGCTATCAACTTTTGCATGTGATTTCCATTAAGAATTATTTTATTTCTCGCAATTCATCATGTTTGTTTTTCCCGACCATGTGACTTGACTTCAATCAACGATTATTTTATTTTCGACAATCACTTATGTTGTTTTTTTTTCGTGTCAGGTGAGTATTTTCAGTATACTTAAAGCGTGACTAAATGAAAGAGCCTTCTGCAGAGTCTGCATTTCTTCCCTATTGTTATTTTAATAGAACATGCTCGACTGAGTTCCAATCTTTGGCTCTTCCTCGTAGGACATTCACAGCAAGAACTCACCTTTTTAATAAACACATAAAATGATTTTCCATTCTTTCTCCAAGTGTAAATATCCGTAGACAAAGTTTCTTTGTAAGTGCTTCTCACATCTGTAACATATTTCCAAGGGAATGCTTCTTTGTTGATTACAACTTGGTCGTCTTCAGATTCAATGTGAACAAATGTTTGTCATAGGTAATCAAACACAATTCATAGCTGTGATCAATATTAAGACTTCCATAATATTCCTCATACCTCTACTTATGTCATAAGGCAATCTACCGACATCAGACATAGTAGTAACAAAAGTGAAAAAGACTACAAAAATTAGTGGAGGTGGGAGTTTAACTAGTCACTTCCCATTCAGTCGTTGACAGAGAAGACGTTGCTAGTCTCTCTCTACTCTGCCGTTATTTCCATGAAAGGTTCTCGACTTAACTCCAATCTTTGGTTCTCCCTTGTAAGACATTCGCTGTCTTGCTATTACAACAGAATAAATGCTTTCTTTTCTTCCTCGATATATATACACGTTGTTGGTATCATAGGGCAGATGTAAATTGAACGAAACATATTTGGAATGTGCATCATTTGTATTATTTATTCTAAACTTGGATGCTATCCTCCCGACGTTTTGGCCGATATAACCTCCGACATTCTTCGGGTACATCTTGGTAAACACAGGAACATGTATGCCGAACCCTGGAAACTGTACGGATATTTTTTATTTTAATTCACACATTTTCATATTATCCCTGGTTTCTTGCTTTTTGATTTTCGTTTTTATTTATGTTTTCTGTCGTCAAATCAAAAACATAATCCTGTTGTTTTTTTCATCGAGTATTAACATTTTTATCAACCATTTTATTACCATTTTTATTAACAATTTTATTAACTTATTTATTAACATTTCTATTAATATTTTTATTAACAATTTATGTACATTTGTATTAACAATTTTATTAACATTTTTATTAACATTTTATTAACATTTTATCAACATTTTATTAACATTTTTATTTACATTTTTATTGACATTTTTATTATCATTTTTATTAACATTTTATCAACATTTTTATTAACATTTTTATTAACATTTTTATTAACATTTTATACAAAAAAGCCGAATCAATTTAATTAACATTTTATCAAAATTTTTTTAACATTTTTATTAAAATTTTATTAACACGTTTATTAACATTTTTATTAACAATTATATTAACATTTTTATTTACTTTTTATTCAAATTTTTATTAACAATTTTATTAACATATTAAAATGCTAATAAAATGTTAATAAACTGCTCGTTTTAAAGATCTGTGTTTTAATTTAAAGAATGAACATATGAATAATGTTTTTTGATTTGTTTCATGTTTTTAATGCTCGCACAACCGTCATCTGTTATTCAACCAAACTGTCCATCTTTCATTTGTTAATCCTGCTGTGAATTACATTGCCGCAGGTGTACTTACTGCCGATTACAACATAATCATCCTTAAATCCATTGTCAGTAAATTCCCGTCATATACAGGGTGGAACCATAAAGTTGTCACCCTAAAGAAAACAACAGTACTCGGCGAATGGCGGCGATCAGTATGGCTTTAATATTGTGGGAGGTCATGTTGGTGATGTTCTCGACGTATTATCAGACTAAGTAGTCCAGCGGATTCAAGTCGAGGGGAGGGAAGGGGCCAGTGAGAGAAGAGTACAAGTCGGAGCACTCCTTCTGAAACCAAGACTTGTAGCTCGCTGCCAAATTCAGGGTCTGCCAGCGGCCACCTAATTACACCAGGAGATCACCACACTCTTCAGCACATCCAGGTACACTTTGGTGTTGACTTTCAAGCAGACTTCGAAGATGTGAAGTGGCATGATGTGGTCCCCATATAAAACCACACCAAACACCATAACCGAGGCCGGAAACTTTGTTTTCATCACCTTGGCCATGTCTCTGCTATTCGCGGTAATCCAGCGATGGATTTTAAGGGTGTTGGCAATGGTCCTGCTGTCATTACTTGGATCGATAGAGAGCATGAGTTTTACAGCGGCACATCTCTGATCTCGATCGTTTAACATTGTGACACTTTCAGACATGACAGAAGGCTCTTATCGCTCTTTTTTGCAGGTTATCCTGAGTAGATAATCTGCAAAAAATAAATAAATAAATAAATAAAAACAAAACCAAAAAACGGTTTTCATCAAACGAAAATGGAATCATGCCGTCTTTTCTAGGGCGACAATTCTATCGTTCCACCCGGTACTATCCCCACAAGGAATTAAACATTTCATCCCATTAAACCCCATCAATATTTTCATAAGCTTCTTCATCTTTAAATTGACCATAATCCCATCTCATTAACCTTTGGCCCCGAGAGGCTTTCGTTCTTGATAAGCTGTGACTCTTTAATTAAAATAAATGTTTTTGTTATAAATTAAAAAAAAAAATGTATTTATTGTGTGAACTCTCCTCTTTTTCATACACAGTTTGTCACACAGCAACTGGATTGCCTTTTCAGTGTTATAACAAAAAGGTTAGGCCAGCTTGTCGCGGCCTGATGGTCTCGTACGTCATGAGTGCCATGGTGAGTTTTATCTTATCTGGGCGTTCCACATTTGTTGTTATGCGTGAACGACTGATACCAATTTTCAAAGGGGTTGCTAGATATAAAATCACAATATCAATGGAGATGTATCACAAGGGAGAAATAAATCATCAAAATACCAATTTTTATCGCGTTTTGGAATAGAGGCCGCATAGATTTGGTTGTTTATTTTTAATTAAAACAAAACCAATACAAAATTTTAACATTAATATTAACCAGCAAGAGCTATGGTTAATAAATGAATAAAAAAATGTGTTTCTGAATTTTTTAGATGAAGATTGAAATTTCGTGTTATTCGGATTATCTAGACTATAGTTCTCATCTAGTGTGCTATTCGCATAACGTTTTGGTCGGTGTAACCTATGGTCTTCTTTAGGTATTATTCAGTTGAACGCGGGAATGAATCTGCACGGATATGTTTCCCATAATGACCCGTTGCGTAGTGGATAAAGTTCTAAGTAAAATTCAGTTGTAAGTTTCACTCTTCTAGAGGTTAAATGTTCAATGCTTCGTGTGGTAAACACTCAAAATACAATTGCGAATTACTTAGGAATTTTACCCATTAATGGCTGTCGGAACGAGAACATGCTGCCTCATAGATTACTAAGAGTCTTGTTCTAAATTCTGTGGCGAGTTCGGCAGAAAGATCTCCAAGTTCAACAAGATACACCTGAAGAAGGTTGGAAGTTACATCGACCAAAACATTGTGTGAATAACACCCAACAACAATTGTCTGAATAATCCAACTAATACGAACAAATATTTGTTTAATATCATGCTTTAAACCCTTTCTAGTTCTCGACGTTTCCTTCTGGCCGCATATCTCTATCTTTTTCTCTCTGTCTTTGTTTTTAAAGATATGTTTTCATAACGAGATTGTATAAGGCTTTTGGTTTCGAGACTATTTTTCTTTTTTTTTTCTACTACCAGAAATCATGGCTGCCCTAAAACCTCGAACCCAGATATTCAACTTGTCCTGTATTTTCATAAACATGGAAGATGACGGTGATTAAGTGGCTAACGACATGGACTGACGACCCGGATAAACCAAGCTCGAATCTACTTTGTTTCATACAAAGACTTTCACTAAAGATGTTGGCAACCTTCATGTGGTCCGGCCAATAAGTATTCAATGTTTTTCTATAAAGAATTCTGACTAGAACGGCATTCCAACAATGAAATCATCCGATTTATAAGAAAATACTAAATAAACATAATAAAATATTGATTATTCGTTTTTAAAATCTCTACGTACCTTTTCTATTCTCTACAGGGTGGAACGATAAAATTATCGCCCTAGAAAAAACGGCATGATTCCATTTCCGTTGATGAAAACTGGTTTTCTTTTTTATTGCAGACCATCTACTGGTGGGCCAGTTGTGCACAAGTTCCAAGACGTTAAGAACTGGAAGAAAAACCTGTTTTCTGGTGATAAAAATTCAGTCTAGATGGTTCTGATGGCTTCCAACACTATTGACATAACGGAAACCTCCATATCTCATAGTGTTGGAGGATCCTTAATAGCATGGGGTGCCTTTTCTTACAGAGGAGCGATGAATATCGAGGTGGAGCAGGTAGTCAGACAGCGGTTGGTTATGCTAGCATGCTACAAGAAGCATCGTTAATGACGGAGAGCCATCGTTTCTGTGGAGATGCATGGTTATTCCAATAGGATAATGCGGTAATCCACGCTGCACGACGGACCTTGACCTTTCCGCAATAAAATGGAATCCATCTCTTGGGTCATCCTGCATGCGCACCGAACTTGAACCCAATTGAAAATGTTTGGGGATGGATGACAAGAGAGGTTTATCAAAATGGCAAACAATATTCAACAAAAAATAAACTTCGTAAAGCCATCTTCAGAAGCTGGAGAAGCATGCCTCGTACCTTAATGGAAATGCTTATTTCTAGCATGCCCCCTCATATATTTTTTAAGTCATTAAAATTAGTGGAGGTATAACTCATTATTAACTTTGGTTGTTGAATGTTTTCATACGCTTTTCGTACAATTTCGTAGAATTTATAGCCTTGGTCTTATAATTTTGATCAAGTGTAAAATACCTCATTTTATAAAAATGTAAATTTCTGAATTAAATGTTTGGAATGTAGCTATTTTCCATAATTTTTGTAATAAATAAAACTTAAATTGGAGGAGTTAAAAATCTATTCTTAAAAAAGGCTTCTTTTAAAGATTTTCATGTGGACTTAAATAATATATATATATATATATATATATATATATATATATATATATATATATATATATATATTGTTTTAACAAAAACCAAGACTTCAGGAAATGGGTTGATAGCAACAAAAAGTTTATTTCATTGTTAGTTACAGTTGTTTAAAGACCATTTTGACAAATTCAAACAATATATCGTTTGAAAATTTTATAAGAACAGCCTTTCTTCAGACTTATTAAATAAAACACACTTTAACAATGAAACATTAAGGAAAAGAAACATTTCCTTTATGAGGAAAAGAAAACAACAGGAACACTTTACCTCTGTCGCATCCTTTGTAAAGTATTTTTTAAAGATTTATATATCTATTTATTTTCGTATCTTTATTTAAAAAAATTCAAACTAAATATCTTTTTAAAGATTTATATATCCACCTATTTTCGTATCTTTATTAAAAAAACAAATTTCAAACAAAATATCAAACGATGTTACCACTAATTACCTATGCCCATTAAATATGTTTTATTGATACGATTTATCGATTTCTTAAATTAGATTTCTATATTTCTTTATTTAATTAAACTTATTTTTTTGAAATATTTATTTTTAATTTTTTCTCTTTCTCTTAAGTCTTTCTTTTTCCATTTTTAATTTAATTATTTTTTAAAATCGGACTAATCAACTAAGTTAAATCGTTACGAAACCACGTAAGTTTCGTATCGAGAATTTGCTGTGTTTATTTACAAAATTATCTGCATGCTTATTTATGCGATTTAGGACAGGTTTAAGTTTAAAACTTATTCAATAAGGAAATAAAGTCTAAACATTACTTTATATTTAGTTCATTTTCATTCCACATTTAAAATTAAAGATCTCGATCTATATATTATTTTTATCTTTTTTAATTTTATATCTTTTATTATATATATATATATATATATATATGCATATATATGTATATATTTCTTTTTTTCTTTCCTCCCCCTTTCTTTTTTCTTCTCTTTCTCTTCTTATATATATATATATATATATATATATATATATATATATATATATATATGAGTGTCAGTGGATAATTATATTTTAAAAATTATATATATATATATATATATATATATATATATATATAACGCAGGAAATGATTTGAATTTGATATTAACCAATTACACGTTTTCAATTTAATTTATTTCCGTTTCTAAAGTCATCTTCTTTTTTAAAGTTTTTATTTTCCTTTACCAATGACGTCACTGTGCACTAAACACAAGTATCCTTTCACAATGTAATCCTCTCCATACTATAAGAGTCAAAATACACCAAAGATGGTATACCGCTGCCACATCTTAGGATTTGCTAATCCATCATTTTTTAAAATTATTTATTCTCATTTCACCCCAAACAAAGCACAGGGCCACTTGGTTGTGAGCGGCTACTATTTGGGACCAGATTTACAGGGATACTATGTAGGGAGTTGGGCAGCGAGATGTCTGTTCACATTACACTTGAATTTCTGGATGTCAGTACAGTCAGGGAATTTCTATGATTTTTTAAAAAATTAAATTTTCACCCCAAACAAGGCACATTGTCACTTTGATGTAAGGGGCTACTATCAGGGACATAAGCTACAGGGGTACTATGTAGGGAGTTGGGCAGCGAGATGTCTGTTCACATTACACTTGAATTTCTGCATGTCAGTACAGTCAGGGAAACAGAGGCACGGGAGAGAATTACAAAGTGCAGCAGCCCGAGAGAAAAAGCTATTCGAGTAGAATACTTTATTGTATATTGGGATCTCTACAGTGTAGACGTGGGATTTTGCTGCTTGTCCGGTTTGTCAAACATATTGTCGTCGAGGAAGTACAAGTGCTTGGAGTTCGTCGGAGCACTTGCCACTGAAATACTTGTAAAATAGGCACAAGGATGCCACGTGTCGGCGATGGGACAGAGGTTGGAGTTTGGTTGATAGTTCAGGACCTATTAGGTTGGTGATTCTCTTTTTGAACCCTGTCTAGAAGCGAAAGACTAGTGCCAGATGCACAAGTCCAAATGTGGCAAGAATACTTTATGCATGGGCGAACCGTGGACTTATAAAGGTAGAGGATACTTTAATAGAGTACAAAACTGACTTCACAATATAGTGAGGGTGAGCTCTTCTATTTTTTTTTACTAAATAGTAAACACTTATCAAGATCAGAAATTACTTGAAGAAAAGAGCTAATGAGAATAATGGATTTTCAGTAGAATGATGAAAAATATTATGAGAAGATTGAAAATGATAAAAATCGATCCATCTCTTTATCCTCCAGTGTTTTTTTTTTGATTTGATAAGCGTTCATTCATTAGCAAAAAAAAAACTCATATTAAATCATCAATTCAATAGTTGGAGAAACACGTGCTACTTATTCGAATATTTTCGTTAAACTTCTGGAATTTTAGAAGTTGAATACGTAGTTATCAGCACGTATTTTTATTTTCCTAGTGATTGGGAACAACTCACATTGATTTATAAGTAACCTCTAAACCAGGAAACTGCCCTCAAAAACACAAGCTGAGCATGGATCATGATAGTCATATATTCCAGGGTGGAACGATAAAAGTGTCGCCCTAACGAAAACAACACTACAGCTTTATTGTAAAACATTTATTGAAAAAACTTGGCTTGAGAATTCTAGGGCGTCAATGTTATCATTCCACCCTCTATTAAAACTGACCCTTATAACATTTACAATACTATCTGGGTGTTTACGGAGCACACCCGAGCGCACACGACTCATCAATTGGGCAGCACTTGTATAATAACAAATTATGTGGTGAGGCGTATTTGGATAGCTGTTATCACATCGTACACAAGGCCCGATTCAAACACCGCCTTAATGTTCTGACTCTCGCTCTGCAGGCAAAACGAGCTCTCACATAAGTTTTACATCTTCAAAGAACTCTAACAAAATATTGCCATTATTTCATCAATATTTTTTTTTTTGTCTGCAGATTATGATTTTCCCTATCGGCGATTTTTACTTGGTTATTTTTTTCTCATTTTACTCTTTTTCTCGCATTTTTGTCATCCATTTGGTTTTAATGGTAACGTATCTGCAGCTATTAATTATTTTAAACGTTATTTGCCGACGTTTCACCCGGTCGACACCTAGGTAACCTAAATTGCGACAACAATAGAATCACTCATATTATTTGAATTCATCCGACATCAGTTGGAAAAGAGAATTCTTGCAAGTTGAAGGTCCAATTATCGGAGTGGGCGTCCGAAAAATAAAACTGCGAATTACTTAGGATCTCTATCTACTCTTGACTGACGGAACAAGAACAATCTATCCACGTGAAGTAAATAAAGGGTTCCGTTCAAAATTCCGTCCAAATTCCCGAGTTCGACAGAAACATTCCCGAGTTCGACAAGATACACCCGAAGAAGGTTGGAAGTTACATCGACCAAACCGTTGTGAAAATGACAGTCAAGATGAAATTAGGAGTCTGATGAATTACATTTAATACGAATAACCAGTCCTTATCTCAAAAATTCAAAAACGTCAATAAAATCACTTATCTACTGTGATTATAATAAATTATAATAAATCACTTATCTACAGGGTGTTCGAAAAGTCCCAGGACACTATACACATGGCTTATAAGCTTTGACATCCAAGTCCTTTTTCATATGATCCATCATGGTAGCCCTTGGTATTCCAAGTTCAGCAGAACGTTTTCTGGTGGATTTCTTGGGAGACTGTTGCAGTGATTCTTGGACACCAGTACACGTTTCCTTTCGTGTTTCAGGCCTGCCACTTCTTGCCTGATCCAGAACGCTACCTGTTTCAAAAACTTTCTTCTCCCACAGATACAGATTACTTCTTGATGGCGCGGGCTTTCCAAATCTTTCTGTGAAAGCACTTCGAACATCTTTTCGGATAGTGTCCTGGGACTTTTCGGCCACCCTGTACTATAATAAACCACAATATGTACAAACTTTTTTTTTCTTACAACAGCCTCTAAACACATTTATACACTACTTAGCCGACACTTCCCTCTTCATATTCTGCCCAAAACATAATCGTCGTTTTAACATTATTAATACCCCGGCACATGAGTTGCCTCATTGCCCCTTTTTTTCATCAGTCCAGTCATACCGAACGAAGAACGTAGAGCGTTGGAAACGTTGAATTATACAACAACGACATACCCCCCCTCTCTCTCTCTCTCTCTCTCTCTCTCTCTCTCTCTCACACACACACACACAAACACACATATCTCCGAGGCGGAGACGTTAACCTTAATATCGTTTAAAAAATCAACAACAAACACTACGTAAACAGGTAAACGATAAAAACTAAACAGTAAAAATTGCCTACGGCATCATAGTGTAATGGGTTAGGGCGCTGCACTGAAATACATAAGGTCCGGAGTTCGAATCCTAACAACAGTCAAGCTACCCTGAAGAGAAGTAGGGCTCTGAAACACGCGTGTCCGTAGATTACTGTTTTTAAAAATAATATATATATATATATATATATATATATATATATATATATATATATATATATATATATATATATATATATATATATATATATATATATATATATATATATATATATATATATATATATATATATATATATATATATATATCGTTAAACTCACTACTCGTTCAAGCAGCCGCCAATAGCGTAATGATTAGGAGCCTTGACTGCCGTACAAACGGTCGGGTTTCAATCCTGGCTTGAGGTAGTTGCCTGTCTAGCCGCACTGATGAGCTGCGAAACAGTACTGTATGTGGATGACTATATATATATATTAAGAGAATACTCGTTCCAGGACGAGTGAAATGAATTAACAGAACAGAACAGTTTTGCACCATTTAGCGTCCTCTTGTGAACATTAAAGTAACGATAAAGCAAAAGCTACTTCACCTTATGTCTAGAATCCTAATTCAAATCTTAATAAAATTCATTACATGATTCTGATTCTAAAAATGTATAATATTTAACACTTAAGATTAAGTGACCTTAAAAAGAAATTCAGGAAATTGTGCTTTTTTAGTCACTAATGACCATGGGTTAAGTATAATGCAAATCTGAAATATCCAATTTTTATATTGCAAGTTGTATCCACGTTGTACGTTATTGTGAAATCTATTTTAAATACTTCACAGAAACTAAAAATTGGGGAAGATTTATTAATTGATGTCCAATACTCAATTTTTATAATTACACAAAAAAATCTTGCTTGGATAAACTATTTTTCTTATTGTCTCATCAATGATTTCTCGTGCGAATAGAGCGTCCATAAAAAAAGAAGTCGCGTGTGTTCCTGTAAATTGATCGGGAGTGAACACGATACGATACGTGAGCCCCCACTGCAAGGGTGTATAATTGGTTACACGTTCACCAGAAAAGGCAATAAGCATCTAACAGTCACACGAGTTTACCATTACCATTGAGTTATCATTGATGACGATCGGCAGCTCTCTGACGTGTGAGTGAAAATAACTCCCTAAAATTCCAGTACTTTTCGTGCCCATTCAATCGAGGTCTGGGCGGTGTTATCTCTCCTCAGGCTTCCCATTATCCCAGACCTTTCATGGTTACTTCACGTGGCGCCAATCGATGTTGATGCCTCTGTATTTATAAAGTGGGAGGGTCACATTATATGTATCTCACACACACACACATACATATATATATAATGGATATATATATCTATATCTATCTATCTATCTATCTATCTATCTATCTATATATATATATGTTTATTGTTATATAAAGATGCTCACATCCCGCTGCTACAAACAGCCACTTGTTTCAATCAAACAACAGATATCATCAGGCAGCGACTTGACTATTCAAATGTTCAATGAATAATCTTAATAATAAGGTTATTCATTGAACATTTGAATAGTCAAGTCGCTGCCTGATGATATCTGTTGTTTGATTGAAACAAGTGACTGTTTGTAGCAGCGGGATGTGAGCATGTTTATATAACAATAAACAAGTATTATCAGCTCTTTTTATTGAGCACTACCTAACAACCTCGTTGAATTCACTAGTCCATTACTTTTGAATGCAAAACCCCCCTGAGTATATATATATATATATATATATATATATATATATATATATATATATATATATATATATATATATATATACATTAAGACGATCTCACTTTTATTGTGTTTGTATACTGCATTTATATTTCTAGCGAAGTGATATTATCTTCTAGTTTATCTTTTATCTAGCTGCGTAGGTTGGGGTTTACACTTTTGTATTTTTCTTCATTTGTGGTCCGACCAAAAAAATCCACAAAGCACATCAATATAAACCGACCTTGTATAAACCCGTGTAAATCGTGTATGAGAGGGCGGAGTAACTACTGCTTTAAATGATGATGACGCAAAAGAAACTGCGTGTTGCAAGCAAAAATAAAGTTAATGTTATGTTGCCTTATTAACAATTGAAGGTGGGAATTAAGTTTCTCGGTGCAATCTGTTCGTTTTTTTTATTGCAAAGCTATTCAGAGATTTAAAATTTGTCTGTGACGCGAATGAGTATGTGGCATTGCTTTGATATAAAACTTGCAAAACTAATGTTCCTATTTTCTTGTTTTTCACATTAATTCAGTTCGTTTCCTCAATATCTTTCTAGTTAAACATTTTCTAGTAAAAAAAAAAAAATTGAATATTTACGGGAGGGACTACGTGAAGAACTTCTTTGGATTTGAACGTTACACACCCAAGTTTTAGGTCCGTGTCGTTAACTACTTAGCCTAAGTCACTCCCGTTCTTCACGATAACAGAGTTAGACACAAGGTCGTTTTTTAATGGGGAACTCTAGATTGGAACAAAAAATAGAAAATGCCTCCGTCTGTAACAGAGCGCATATGAGCGCGTATGAAAATATCAGCAGCAACCGAAGGATGGATGGCAAGCGATTGTATTAGCAGCAGGAACAGCGTTTGAGCGCGTATGCAAATTGGCAAGTGTGCTCGGGCTTGCGTATGAAGAGAAAGAAAAAAAGAACACCACGTGGTCGAGGAGAAACAAAGTAGGCGTCGAAGGTGATGGACGTGTAAAGTGAAAAGAGAAACAAAGTTGGAGGCGAAAAAATGGCGTATAAGAAATGGCTGTCTACGGCCGGCGTATAGTGAAGCAGAAGAGAAAGACTTTTAAGCTGGTGTCGAGACGGGGAGAACGAAAAACCGTAATAAACGACTTGTGGTAAAAAAGAAAGAAAAGACGGGCCGTATTTATTTATTTTTGTTTGTTTGTCTCTGTAACCTCCGAGAACAAAATGAAATGTAGCATAACAACAGATACTTCACTTTTCTCATCGCCAACAGACTAAAGAAAATATTTGACAAAACTGGTGTTATTTTGGAGCTTTCCTTTTCCTTTGCGGGTTACCTTACTTTATTATTTATGGCGGGATGACTTATGTCAGCCATGTCAGCCTTAAAAAAACAAAACAAAAAAAAAACAAAACAAAACAAAAAACAGACCAAAAAAAAACAACTAAAAACTTATTTTACGCATGATCGAATGTCAGTTTGATATATAAAGCGAGTGAAGATAAAAAAGGCCTAACCTCTTTAACAGTCGCAACAAGAGAGAAGCAATAGTTAAGAAAGATCGCATACGTCGTCAGTCTGTTAGTCATAATGTGTCATCAAGCGTAAAATATGGTTTTAAGTTAAAGCTCTTTGGAATATTCAATGAAGTCGTTTTGAACGATCGAAAACTCCGTTCATTTTAACGATATTTTCCTCATTCACCTAAAAAGCTTTTGATTCACAATTTCTTTCTTTTCATGTCTTAATTTTGTTACTATAATTTTTTCGTTGTATTATAGTTCTTTCTTTCTTTTATTCTTTCTTTCTTTTATTCTTTCTTTTATTTTTCTTTCTTTTATTTTTCTTTCTTTCTTTTATCCTTATTTCACGTTTTCTTGTTCTTCTTTACTTTTTATTACGTCCGCCAAGGAGGTTATGTTTTCGATCGATTTTGTTACAATGTTTGGTTATTTGTGCACTGTCTAGCGTCCACATCGCTTGACCAATCGTCATCCAACCTGATCAAAATATCGGCAATTGACTAACTTAAAACTGATTTAACTTTTGGATATTTACATCAAAGTTCAAGGTTGAGAAAAACGTGAAAGTCACACTTTTCACCATAACTTCGGTTCTGCTCATTGTAAAGACTCGCTACTTGGCCCATATTGTAGCCAATGAAGTCACGCATATTATATGATCTTGATATTTGACCTCCTATTTATTATTTTCCAAATTTAGATCAGTAGATCTTTTGCATTTTCATAAAAGCAATCACCATGCAATATTTCAAACCAATAATTACTGGACCACGTCATACATTATGAAGAAATATAAGTTTTTGTCTTATCCTCACATTGTCATGTGAATCGTACATATTTTAGCCAATAAAATGTTAAGATAACTTAAGAAGAAATTGAAATTCAGCAAATCATGTCTTTTGATTGACTTATGTTCTTATATTTAGCTTTGAATGGATCTTTATAGCGAGGTAACTGTGAAGCTAATTATAAACAGACGTCTGTGCCAGCCTTTCACATAAGAAATCGCATATAAAAACTAATCAATGCAAATGTCTATTATTACAGCAAGTAAAATGTGAAAACTAATAGCAAACATTTTCTGATTCCTTACAAATTGTCCCATGTAGTCAAGTTAACACGCTTTCTTTTGGAAATATAGTTTTTTGTTAGAAAAACCGTAACCGGCAGGACAATTTTATGCCATCCTTCACCGAAAGCCTCGAACTTCATCAGCGGATAGCTTAAAATTATGAGGAGGTTCCTGATATTTCTACATTTTTTTAAATTTCATGGCACACGATTGACGTCTGTTCGCTTGCGTGTCTGTTGTCATTTATAGATGTCAGCACTAATTGTACCATGCCTTTAAAATTTTGAGATGATGATTCGTTATTCGTATTATTTGGATTAATCTGACTACTGTTCTCATCTTGAGTGTGATTTTTAACCTCCGTTTATTTCATAGGGGTAGCATGTTCTTGTTCTGCTAGCCATGACTGAATAGAGGTTCTAAGTCATTTGCAATTGTATATTTCGGTCGCCCACACTGAAAATTGAACCTGAGAATATCATTTTTACAATTGATTTTTCCAAGTACTCTAACCCCTGCGCCACGGGACCTTGTGTGAAGTAAATAAAAGTTTCCGTTCGAAATTCCGCCCAAATTCCCGAGTTCGACAGAAATATTTCCCGAATTTGACAAGATACACTTGAAGAAGGTCGGAGGTTACATCGATCGAAATGTTGTGAGAATCACAATCAAGATGAGAACAGTAGTCCGATGAATTCAAATAATAATTGCCCCATATTTGATGTGGAACACCCTTCAGATATTACTCCCCCTTCTCATCGTTCTTCTTCTTCTTCTTCTTCTTCTTCTTCTTCTTCTTCTTCTTCTTCTTCTTCTACTACTACTACTACTACTACTACTAGTATTATTAATAATAAACACAAGTTCCAAAACTACTCAGAGAATTCAATAAAGTGTTAGATTCTCCTCGGTATGCTGGATGTGTCAGAGGGAAAGAAAAGGATTCTCCATCTTCTTCTGTTCCTCTTCCTATATAATGCTGATTAAAAAGGGTTTAAAACTTCTGAATGATTCTAACAATCCCTGAAAAGTCAGAAGAAAACATCAACTGCGAGAACTTAGTCTTAAAGCCGGATAATAAGTCCTGGTCTAATCAAGGTTAAAAAAGTCTTGGCGATTACCTTGTGAGGGGTCACTAGATGATTAGCACTTTCTAGGTTAAAGTCCGTGTCTACGAACATGGTCTCGCGGACGGTCCACAGGGTTTTTATAATTATTAAGATATGCCCACCAGCATAAATTAAAGCCAACGTCAGTCAACTGAAGTAGTTCTCAGCATGCTAACACCGACACAATAACTTGTATATATATATATATATATATATATATATATATATATATATATATATATATATATATATTGTTTTGTATATATATAGTTTTGCCAAAACTTCAAATGTCGAAACATGGGTTACGCCCACACTATTGATCACTCATTCCTCTACTATGACATTCCATTCATAAAAATAAAAAATATATATAATGCACATGTTATAAATTAAGAGACTTAGTTTCACATTTTAGAATGTAATGGATAGCGAATTAGTTGGGACGGTTCCGAAAGGAGCGACGCATTCGTTGAATGATTGACGACTGTAAAGCTAAGATATGTCCTCAGTGGATAACGGAAATCAAGATGTGACATCATTCCCGTCAGAAATTAAGGCATGACAAACTTATTTATTATTGATTTTTTATATTTTAGCAAATAGAAGTTAGTTTAATTGAAAGAGTAAAGCATTGTATATCATAATACGTTGTTTATCGAAAGCTTAAAAAGCAAGAGGAAAAGTAAAATAAAATAAACCAATCGACGATTCAAGTTCATTGCCTTCAAAAATCAGGAAGGAAATAATACGGATACTACATTTAATATTTACGAAAATACGATGTGGTTTCAATAAGTTTCCAGACATTTTTGTACAGCCATTTAAAATTGTCGTAGCTACAGTGGGAAGTGAAATACACCCTACTAAAGACCGATTGTCACAGCTGGTGAATTTTAAGAATGCAATCTGGACGTGAAGATACTTTAGAAGAGCAATATATAATAAAATGCTGTTTAAAACTTGGAAAGCATGCTACAGAAACGTATGGAATGCTTCAGACTGCTTTTGGACCATCTTGCATGAATCGATAATCAGTTTTGAAGTTGCAGAAGAGATTCAATGAAGACAGGGAGTCTGTGAGGGATGATGAGAGGTGTGAGAGGGTAAGGAAGTCATAACACTAGAGTTGATTGGCCAAATGAAGAATTTTTTGAATAAGGAGCGCCGTGTGTCTATAGAAACAATACTTGCACAGTTTGATGTCAGTGTTGGAACACCATTATTCGCGAGGAACTGAAGATGCGGAAGATTTACGCCAAGTTTTTCCCAAGAGTGCTCAGAGAAGATCAGAAATAAAGACGTTGTCATGACAACAGGAAGATGACCTAGCTGATCAATTAAGATCTCGCAGTTCCCGATGCTCTGATGACCTGCGATGAAAGCTGGATATATTTCTATAACCAAAGGACCAAGAGACAGAGTTTCCAGTGGAAGCATGCTGGCTCTCCCAGACCCAAGAAGGCCAGGCAGAGCAAATCCACCCAAAAACTTATGATGATCCCTTTTTTCTGAAAACACTCCATGATCTATATGTACTGGGTTCGCACTGGACAGACAGTCAACAAGGAATACTATGTTGAGATTTTAAGGGAGTTCAGGAAGAAATTCAAATTGTGTCAGTGGCATTTTCATCACAATAATTCACCAGTCCACAACTCCATCCTTATCACAGACGATTTGACCAAGATGGACACCAAGACAATTCTTCGCCCTCCCTATAATTCAGCCCCCCCCCCTGTTTACATAGGAGTCCAGTTGACTTCAATATGGTCGCCTTCAAGTTAAACATAAACACGTTTTTTATGAGTTGCTCCCCTTAAGTAAAAGTGGTCTTTTGGTTATTCCGTAAGTTCAAGGAAAACCTTAGAGGTTTATGAAATGAAAGAGACCGGGTCGAGAGTTATTGACACGCTCACACAAGAGAACTTCTGCTGCTGGAACATGCACATTGCAGCCGGAGGAGATTACTTCAAAGGAGACTAGAGTTTCATGTGTGTACTATCAATAAAAGTGCCCTCACGAAAAATGTCTGGAAACTTATTGAAGATACCTGCGAATCATACTACATTTTTCCGACGTTTTCTTCTGCAATAAAACATGTCTAAAGGCCTAATTAGTTTTGAATATCAAGTAGTCAGTTATAATTGTAATTGCTAATTCATTTATTTTGCGCGTCCGTACATGATATCACCATTAACGAATTAAAATATCTGGGATTCTATTTCATCATCGTTATCAATGCACTGGTAGAGAAACTCATTTTTATTTTCTATTGGTGTAGGCCATTAATATTAGCCGTATGTTATCGCTGATTATGTACAGGGTGGAACGATAAAAGTGTCGCCTTAAAGAAAACAACTACAGGTTTATTTAAAAAAAAATCAATTCAGGTAACTTGATTATATAGTAGGACTGAAATATATTCAATGTATCCGCCTTCAACCTTAATCACCGCTTCTATACGAGTCTGGAACTGGAAATATGCCCTTTTTACGAGTGCCAACGGGAGTTCGACGAATACTCGGCGCATGACGGCGATTAGGCTGCCTTTGATGTTGTGAGAGGTCATGTTGGTGATGTTCTCGACATATGACAATATGACGTAGTCCAGCGGGTTCAGATCGGGGGTAGAAGGGGCCAGTGAGAGAAAGGTACAAGTCGTAGCAATTCTTTCTGAAGCCAAATCTGGGTCTCTTTGGACTTGTGGGTCAACTGTGAGTCCAATTGCCACAATAAATGCCTGTCAGTGGCCTATCTGATTGTACCAATGGATCATCACACTCTTCAGTACATCCAGGTACACTTTCTTGTTGATTTTCAGGCTGATTTCGAAGACGTGCGATGGCATGATGTAGCCCTCATTTGAAACCACACCAAAGACCGTAATCATGGCCGGAAACTTTGTTTGCATCACCCTAGGAACATCACTGTTATTCCTGGCAATCCAGCGACATATTTTGAAGGTGCTGGCAATGGTTCTGTTGTCATAACTTTTAGCAGTACTTAGCATGAGTTGTAGAGGGGGGCATCTCCGGCCTTGTTCGTTGAACATTGTGTTACTTTCAGACATGATAGAAGGCTCCTATCGCTCTTGGACACAACTGGCCAACTAGTAGATGGTCTGCAAAAAAAAAAAACAACAAAAACAAAAAAAAAATCCAGCGTTCACCAAAATGGAATCCTGCGGTCTTTTCTAGGGTGATAATTTTATCGTTACACACTGTAGGCGTGTGTCGTTATCTTATTTACAATCGTAAAGGAAAAAATAACGATTGAGAAACTTTGTATGACGACGGCATTTAATTAATTTACAACTTATTTAGAATAAACATGAAAAAAAGTTCAGAATAATACATAAACGAAAATACGGAGAAATGAGTGCTAAAAAAATAATGCCCAACAAATGGGAACATTCGCAATAGCGCGGAGTATCGAAATTGTTTGCACATTGAAATCTCACCAACTTCATCTAGTTCATCGACTTCGTTAGGAGGATACCTTACATACAAAGCTGTTAGAATTTTTTTTAAAGCAATGTACAGTGGAAATCGAGGCAAAAAGGAGAACGACATCGTAAGGCTAAAACAAGGTTTCAAATTACAGCCTCAGAAGCGCCCTTTTGTGCTGGTATCGAAAGAATATATATCCAAGAAAGATAACTCTGCTCCAATATAGAGACTATTCACCGAACTTAAAGTTTTTCGGATTGAGAAACAGGACTCCTCCTCCTCCTCTTCCTACTACTACTACTACTACTACTACTACTACTACTACTACAGCTGCTGCTACATCAGTCATTTTTAAATTACTGTCGTGAAAAACAACAGACACAGAACATTATGAGGACGGATTCAGTTTTAAAACGCCATTCTCTCAGGCATTATAACACATTTAAAAAAAGTGTGTGTATGTGTTTGTTTCTAGGATGGTCACCACTTATGAAAGCCTAAAGGTTACTCGAGGACAGAAACAACACCATGATGATCAGTAGTGGTGGAACTTAGGTAGAGTTTGTTTAAGAGGACGGCTCAACAAGAACTTATTTACATTAGACATAAAAACGCCCATGTTATAGTCAGCTGGGAAACAGCCCCGTAGTATTGTGTTCCACAGATGACTAGTTCTAGTAAAGAAATTTTACTTATGAAAGTTTTGTTTAGTTTTAGCCACAGCTAAAGAATACGGGAAACTGTTGACAGTGGGTGTAGCTGGACGAATGTGTTTATTATCTGTCGCGAGAGATGTGAAGGGTTTACTTATAGACACTGGCAATAGGAACTGACCAATCAAATGGAGCCACGTTCTGCTAGCAACCAATCAGAAACCGGAATGTCTCCATAAAAATGTTGAATCTTTTAGAATTCTTACATGTATTTAGAAAAATCTTTACTCTTTGGCTGCAAAAGTTTAAAGTTCAAGACTTATACAGTTCAGTTACCCATCCAGAACTGCTTTTCATCTCGAGGACTTATACAGCTGAGCTACCCAATGAAAACTCTTTTTCAACTCTAACGTTTATACAGATTAGCTACCCTTCGGAAACCCTTCCGAAATTAAACATGGCTTTCAATTCAAAAGTTTACGGGCTCAGAAGCAGATTTTATTCCCATATATCGGAATCGAAATACAAATTGTGAAAGTGAATTTTTTTAGTTAATTACGAATTCTAAATGTATGTTTTTCCAGAAAAGAAAAAAATTAAAGAAAATATCGAGATGTCTATTAGATTTCTCATAATGCCCTTTCTAAATTTCTTCACTATTCCTCCCTAAGGAATTATTCGTCGAATTTTTATATCAATTTTCCGTTTACGAATGAAAAAACAAAACAAACTATATATATATATATATATATATATATATATATATATATATATATATATATATATATATGTATGTATCTACGTAATATATTATTTCACGTATCGACGAAAAATAAAATAAAAAAATGAAGTGCGTATAGTCGGAGTTTCGTGTATCTATTTCAAGTATTTAACTCAGCAGTGCTCAATAAGTAAGCAGAACTACGCAGTAAGTGTTGAAAATATATATAGCAATTAAGCTAGACAAAATTTTCCGTGTTTCATTCACGTGAGGACTATTAAGACTAATGCATGGAATCAATGTTACTGCGTATTTTTATATATTAACGTGATGTTCGGTTGTCAGTTAGCCAATCAGATTCTTTGTTATTCACACCTCTCATTTACCCACAATAATCTATAATATAAAGCTGAACCTGTGTGTGTGTGTGTATAGTCACGAATAGGCTCCTATATGGTTGACTATTTAAAAAAAAAACTGATTACATATAATGATAGAAGATGTATCGAGGATCAAGAATGGGTATGTTTGATCTGGCAGAACGGTGGTTCATAAGAATTGTGGGGTCTGCGTTCGCGCCTGTCCCCCAAAGTATGGAAATAAAAAAATGAAAAAAAAACCCCGTTTACAAGGGTTTTTGATATAGATGTACATAAGAATACTTTGATAAGTATGTTTCAACTTAAATAGGGATGGTATAATAATATTTACAACTTAAATAGGGATGGTATATTAAAATTGTGGGGTCTAGGTTCGCGCCTGTACTCCATGGAAATATGGCACAAACTTTAACACAGACTTTTCATATCTATTTTCGTAAGTATACTTTGATAATTATGCTTCAGTTTGAAGAAATTTGGTATAATAAAATTATTGGTTGTTCGTTCGCATCTGATCTCCATAGAACGTAAATATGTCACAAAGTTTAACAAGGTTTTTTAAAAGGGGCGAGGGTCCACAATAACACCTTATCTTTATAGTATTTCACGTTAGCTTTTATTTATTTTTTGGAATTGAATCATATTGTGTCGAATAAATTCACCTCATAAATTCACGTTCTTATTAAAGTGAAAGCAAAAAAAAAAAAAAAAGTCGGAACTTTAGACAATTCTTGACATAAATTTTGCATAACTCTGGGTTTTTCCTTCTCCCCTTGCACGTGGCACTCTTTGGAAAATAGATGAATAGATAAATAATAAAAATAAGAACGATATTTGTTATCGTGTCAAAAGAAGGAAAAATCCTGCTCACGTGATTACGTGTCTTTTTAAAAATATTTACATAACCTTTTTATTTTTATTTATATATCTGTTTAAGCTTTGTTTTTGCTAGTGTACTAGAATGAATTCAGTTGATTACAACCCTTTCTGCGTGTTCTTTCCATTACAGTAGTACAACCCTGAATCCGACGGCGCAATACTATACCGTTCAATACTGTAAAACTGAAATGAAGCTGTTCTGCATGAAAAGGGTGCCATTTTCTTCTTATTCATATTTATATCGATTCTTTGCTTTAAAAAACTAAAGTAATTACGTGTTTACTTTTTTTAATATCCCATTTTGCTGTTTCGGATTATTTTATTAAAGTAAGTAAAGCTTCATTATTTTTCAAAACTGTTTTTGTTTCTTTGTTTTTCGATATTTTGTGCATATTATTTAGTAAGAGTGTTTAGCAGAAAAACCAACAAACGACTACCAGAAAAAATAAATATACAAGAAATAAATGTTACCATTGTCAATAAAAGTTCAGTTCATGTTTTTTTTTGTTTTGAAATAGTTTTTAATGCTTTTTACTTGAAATAAGTTCCGCGAACCGAAATGAAAACGAAATTTAAGGCGATGACTGCTTAAATGAATTTTTATATAAACTCCACATGCCATAATCGAATATTCCTCAAGCACAAAATAACGGAAAACATTAAAATATGTTTATAAATATTCCTTATGTTAACGGAACTCTCTTAAATTGTTAACACAGAATGCTCAGGTGCCCCTCCTTCAAATTGAAAACGGGCTCTACATTTCAAAGTCGCTGCCATTTGGATTAAAAAATAAAACGGTTCGGGAATTAAAAAAAAAATCTTTTTCCAAATTACTTAAAAATACAAACCAATGAACTTTTCTACCATAAAAATAACTTTTATTGACGATGGTAACATTTATTTCTTGTATATTTATATTATTATATATATAACATTCTCTCCTTGTAAGGAAACATCATTTTGTTGGTCACTCTTGGGTACGAATGGAAACAAAGTTGATATAAAAAAATATATTTTCGCGAAAATCATCTTTACTTTCATTATATTTTGCTTAGGGTAAAATTTTTGAGTATCAAAACCTATTTCTTTACAGCCCCCTCCTTTTCATAACCTATCATACTTTCACCAATCACAGTCCATTTTCTGTAAGCTGTTTTTGAACCCAGTCAACGACGGGTACTTCTGTTATATATATATATATATATATATATATATATATATATATATGATTTTTTAAATTTAATCACATAAATTAATATACGAAAGTATAAATTTATGCGTGAACTTTAAGTATTTACTTCAACAGGCAGTTGGTAGGCAGAGCTGGGTAGTAAGTTATGTATATATATTTTATAACTTAATATATATATATATATATATATATATATATATATATATTCCGTTTACGAATTATATATATATGTATGCATATATATATATATATATATATATATATATATATATTATGTAATATAATAACTTTCAAGGTTCCAAAATCAAGTATCCTCAGTTGGTAGTTTATTACATTTTATAAGGGAAATTATTATAATATGGTTTTGTCTGTAACTAACAAATCAACAAGGTTATGTCTTTGCCGATTTTGTTAGTTACACTCCTTAAAAACATAAGAAAAACATTATTTTGAGCAACTTACTTGTTTCAAATAATCGACATACCGTGCCAACAATACGTAATTCGTTATTTTCATATCTCAGTGGATATTAATTATTATTATTTAAAAAAAATTATTTCAAATTATTTTATATTTTATATATCATCTAAAATCCGAGCAACTCCCCCGATACGATGATGATATCTTATTTCAATTTTATATATATTACTGGTTTTCATACATGAAGTAAATTTCAGTGTATGAAGATTATTAGATACTGGAGGTATTCATAATCGCACCCTATTTCCAAAAGAGGGGAGATATAACATGTGGGAAATATTTGGAATCAAGGCTTCCTCTGTGCGTATTTCAGATTAATTGAAACCATAGCAGCAAGTTTTAATCTTCCCTCCATAAAAGAGAGATGTTTTGGAGGAAATTTGTGATTCATATGAAAAACTAGGAAAACAAATGACTGATTGAACCATTTTATGGCTGTAAAAAATGTCCAAAAATACGCTCTGGATGGTGGAGGATCCCCTTTATGTGCGACCGTAAGGGTAAATGTCACATAATACAATACGCAATCTAGGTCATTACCTTTCCAATGAGCCTTCATTTGTTAAATTTTGTAAGTAGTCACTGAGATTTCGAACTTATAAAATTAGCAAAAAAGTTATCTATCTATCTATCTATCTATCTATCTATCTATTTATTTATATGGATATATCTATACTTGTAGCCAAATTCAACACTTAAATGTTTATATCTTTGGTTCTAGGCGAAAAAACTACTTGAAAATTTGTAGGCTTTTTAAAAAATTATAATACTATTGTATGATTAAAATTTTATGACAATTAGTAAAAAATAAGCTATATGTTCAAAGCAATGAAATATGCCCCAATTTGCCCGCATTTGTATATATAGTGTCCTGGCAGGCTAGCTTCAGTTTTGCTGCTTTTAGATGAATTTTGCTTTGCGTGTTTTTGCTTGGTTTTCTCCTCTATGACCTTACCAGGCCAAACACCCACACACATATATATATCGCAGGTTTGAAGGGAAGACTTTCATAATTTTATAATTTCATGATAAAAAGCGTTTTAAAATAAAGAAAAAGTTGTGAAGAAAAGAAGAGAAAAAGGGGGGGGGTCAGCCGACCGGTTTCGCCCTCGCTTTCTTAAAGCTGCGCAATGAACTCATTTTCAATCCTGAGTCGTGCTCAATTAATATTCCATTTAAAGATCTTGAAGACTGTTCACGTTCGGTTGAGAAGGCCCTTTCTCTGCAAACATAGAGAATGCCTCTTGGGTCTGAGAGTGATTCGCCTCTAGGATCTTTGAATAATATAATGTTGCTTTATTTTCATCGCTTTCCTCTATTTTTTTTCGCCACACATAACGTAACGTAATTTTATTTTAAATTGTACATATTTTCGATTCCCCACCTTTAAAAAAATCCCTCGATACAGTTATGAGAAAGTGAAGGCGAAACCGGTCAGCTGACCTCCCCTTTTTCTCTTCTCTTCTTCGCTCCTTTTTCTTTATTTTAAAATGCTGATATTTAAATTCTGTACCCCCAAAGAATCATGCATATATATATATATATATATATATATATATATATATATATATATATATAATTACATTTTCACCCCAAACAAGGCAAATCTCCCTGGACAAACCAAATAAAAAAGCAATAAAAAAAGCAATAAAAATTCAGCATACCAATGTATAATAAACACTTACAAGCCTCCACCCCTTGGAAAAACTTCAAACTAACTACGAAAATCGCCATTTTTACACATTTGAAAATAATTTCTGACGAGGACGCATCAGACCGTCTGAAACGTACGTAAACGATTTCAATGACTTAAAAACATTATTACAATGATCCAAACATAATTCTCAATGAAAAACCAAGACACGGAATAATAAAATAATGTTAAAAAATACACATTGTTGGTGACTACTCCCTTATTTAAATATACATCTTTCTTTTGTTGGAATTTATTAACCCATTTTATATATATATATATATATATATATATATATATATATATATATATATATGTATATATATATATATATATATGTATATATATATATATATATATGTATATATATATATATAATTACATTTTCACCCCAAACAAGGCACATTGCCACTTTGATGTAGGGAGCTACTATCAGGGACATAAGCTACAAGGTACTATGTAGGGAGTTGGGCAGCAAGATGTCAGTTCACGTTACACTTGAACTTTTGCATGTCAGTCCAGTTGGGGAAGCAGGAACCCGGAATTCCAAAATCTAGCGGTTCTGGGGAAGAAACTACTGGAGTAGAAGGCTCTCTTACATCTAGGAATCTCTACTGTGTAGGGGTGCGATTTAGATGCTTGTCGGGTTTGTCGGAGGGATTTATATCGAGGGGGTACAAGTGCTTGCAGTTCGTCGGAGCATTCACCGTTAAAGTATTTGTAGAACAGGCAGAGGGATGCTACATTTCGTCGATGATACAGAGGCTGAAGCTTAGATGCCAGTTCAGGGCCTATCAGATTGGCGACTCTCTTTTGAACCTTGTCTAGGAGTGAGAGACGTAGCAGATGCACCAGCCTAAATATGACAACAATACTCCATACATGGGCGAATGGTGGCCTTATAGAATACAGGATACTTTCGGGCGTTAGTAGCTTTCTAGCACAGTAGAGACAACTTACATTCTTCGCAACGGTCTTGGCAATGCTCTCAATGTAATTGCTCCAACTCATGTTTCCTGTGAACTTTAGGCCGAGGAGTTTAAAAGATGTAGTTTCAGACAAAGAGTCATTGACCATTGCTATTGGTGGTAGAGAAGGTTTTTTGTAATTATTGAAGTAAACGAGTTTAGTCTTGGCAGCATTGAATGTGACCATCCATTTTTGTCCCCATTCCACTACAGATTAGAGGTTATTCTCATTTTTTTTTTTTTTTAGATATGTGTTCATTTGTTTTCCTGTCGATTCTGTTATAGAGTGTGGTGTCGTCAGCTTATATACCCATCTCACAGGCAATTTTGTCAGGGAGGTTATTCATGAATATTAGGAATAATAGAGATTCAAGAATAGACCCTTAAGGCACTCCCGCATTTTTTTTTTTACAAAGGCATCACCGCATTATCAAGGCCCAGAGGCCACTCAAGGATAAGGGTTAAAAAGTGTACAGTAGAAATTGGTCAATATAGTAATCATTAGTAATGAAAATTTGGTAAATTTAATAACTTATATGGAACGGCTCATCAAGAACTTATTTACTTTAGACTTGAACACAACCATATTGTAGTCAGCCGGAAAGCAGGAAAACGGAAGACAATTCCACAGGCGTGCAGTTCTAAGAAAGAAGCTTTGTTCATGGAATCTACGTTTAGGTTTAGGCACAGATAAAGAGTGGGGGAAATTATTGATAGTGTTTACAGCTAGACGAGTGTTTCTTGTGAAAGTTTGGCGAGGGGGGACCATAGATTGAAGCTCAGTTGAACACTTTCCATGAAAATAACGATACATCAGAGCCAAACTCGCAACATCTCTTCTGTGAGATAGAGGTTGCAAGGAGGAGAAAAGGACATCTCCTACGAGGCTACGAAGTCTATTTTGAACTCTAACAAGGCAGGACAAGTCCTTTCTAGCAGCTCCTGCCCAGATGTGGCAACAGTATTCCATCCTTGGACGTACCTGGCTCTTATATAGATAGAGAATAGCATCAGCAGTGAGATATCTACTGGATCGATAGAAAGATCCCACCATTTTTCCAGCGGCCTTGGCAACAGATTTGATATACGTGTTCCATTTAAGATCAGGAGTAATGGTCAAGCCCAGAAGCTTGTCAAAACTTGAGGCCTCCTGAAGACGAGAGCCATTCATTTCAATTGATGACAAATGTGGATTAGAATGTTGATGATGTAAAGAGAGAAGCTTGGTTTTAGATGCATTAAAAGTAACCAGCCACTCCTTTCCCCATTGTACTACGTGCTCAAGATCAGAGGAGAGAGAATTGGAGAGAACTTGGTCGTTTACTGTCTTAGATGTGGTACCATAAATGGTAGTGTCGTCAGCATAAATGTCTACAAATGATGTAAGGATATGATTTGGAAGATCATTAATGTAGATCAGGAAAAGAGTTGGGGCCAGGATGGATCCCTGAGGGACACCGGCATTAATACTGTGAGCTTCTGATTTTCGCCCCTCAACTACTACTCTTATGAACCTATCAGAAAGAAATGATTTTATAATTGAGAAGACTTTTCCAGCTATACCATAGCTAGCGATCTTATGAAGTAAACCTTTATGCCATACCCTATCAAAGGCTTTAGATATGTCAAGAGCAATTGCCCTAGAAAGATTGCCACCGTCGAGAGATTTGCTAATCCTATGCGATATAACTGTAAGGACATCTGCTGTAGATCTAGCAGAACGGAAACCATATTGAGTGTCACTAAGAAGGTTATTTTTGTTGAGATGTTTGATTACTTCTGTATCATATTGTTTAGATGTACGACCGTCGAGGACAACCAGGATTTTTCTCTTATTTAAGAAGGATTTAATTATGTTAAGTATTCTTCCAGTGATACCGTATGATCTGGTTTTCCTGAGAAGACTTTCATGCCATGCCTTGTTAAAAACCTACCGCTCTACCCTCCCCTGCTTTGTCAAGTGAATGGTATATACGTTCAGAGATTACAGTTAGGATGTCTGCTGTGGAACGGGCTTGCCTCAATCCATATTGTTTTTCGGTCAGAAGTTTAGCATCTGTAAGGTGATGGACTAGAGCTTGGTTAATTATGGACTCAACTATTTTGGCGATAAGTGAGAGGAGGCTAAGTCAGTTCTTTCGCCAGAATTCTTGAAAAGCGGTTTTCCAGCAGCCAGGAAAGCAAGATTCATTAAGCACTTTTTTAATAGCTCAGCCTGGATGAGATCAGGTTCAAATGCTTTTGAAGTTTCAAGATTTTTTATGATAGCATGCACCTGCGATGGCGTCATTTTCGGATCGTCTAGTGTGACGTTTGTCCGCAAAGGAAAGTAAGGGAGGGGGTGGTTAGCAGGGTGCAGTGTGGAGTTTGAGGCAAACCGACTGGCAAGCATGTTAGCCTCCTCGGTTGCTGAGCAAACAACCTCATGATTGTTGGATGGTGGGGGAATTGTTGATTGCCCATTATTTACTACACTGTTGTAGACTTTCCAGAAGTCTCGAGTTCATAATTTCTGTGCTTCGATGCGTTTTTTGGTGGTTTCAGTAAATTCCCTCTTAGCTGTCGCTATTTCTTTCTTACAGTTACTTCTGGCTTCTATATACTTCTGTTTGTGTGAACTAGACTTATGTTGGTTAAATCTGCGGTACACTTGCTGCTTTTGTGCAATGGCAGCTGCACAAGTAGAAGTAAACCATTGGGGAGATTGGGTCTTGCTATAAAATTTCCACGTGTGAACATGTGCTTCAAATTGCCGTTTTGAACCATTCAGTGGTCTTATTTGTGCACTGTTCAGCAGGAATTGAAAAGATATTTCACTATGGGGCGTCTCTGATCACTTCCCAGTCAGTCTTTTTATAACATTTCGTTGTTTTGAGCAATGGCTCTTCAGTTTTGGCACTAGAGTTCAGGGCGATTTCAACCATTATCACTGCATGATCAGCGTTCCCAAGTGGGCTATTGGCATTCGTAACACAATCATCGGGAACTGTTGTCAGAAACAGATCAAGAAGTTATACGTGTTGTTCTTGCTGGTCTGGGAAAACGGTTTGGAAACGTAACCATCTGTGATAGGGAGTGATATATATATATATATATATATATATATATATATATATATATATATATATATATACACGTGATGCAATACTCGTCGATTTAACTCAAACCTGATATGACAGTATGATATGATGTATGTATGTATGTATGTATGTACGTGTGTGTGTGTGTGTGTGATTGTGTGTGTGAAATAAACTAAACAGCTACAGCTCTACGAGATCATAAATCTTTTTTGATCGTCTCACTTAGCTGATTACGAAACAACAAACGGCTATTTTGACCTTCACGTAACGTTCAAACAAAATGGCTGACATCAAAGACGAATAAGGTTACTCTTATTATTACAATTATATTAAGTGTGTTATTTGGTGGGATCGGAAGAAAAAACGAAATTTTACTTCATAGAAGGTTATTAGATAACATTTAGATGTATTTTAGATTTTAACGGTTTTTCTGTTGATTTTTTATATTTTTATTTATTAACTCTTTTAAAGGTTAACTAACTTTGTAAAATTCCCATTTGCTCGCGAAATACTTCATCTTTTTTTTGTAATTCTTCTCCGTTTAACCGCGATATTGTTCTTTATATTTTTCATTTTATTTTTATGACCATTTTCTTTTCTCAATCATGATTGTAACTTTTTTTTGCTTTCATTTAAAAAAAAAAATTATTACTTTTTCTTGTTTTTTTAAAAACTTTTTTTTATCATTCTTCCTAGTTTCTCTGTAGTTTATATTCTATATTCCTGCTTTCGTTAATTTCATAATTTTGTGGTTAATACATTAGACAAAAATTTCTGTCGTTTGGTCATCCAATGAAATCGGGTCAAATCGTCGAATCAGGAATTTGCAAAATCCGTTAAGTATTAAAAAGTAAAAAGAAAAAACAACATTCAAGATTTGTCCTTTTCTGCTTTCTTTCTTTCTTTCTTTCTCCCATTTTCTTTGTGCTGTTTTATTCCGACGTCCAATCTTTGCGACGTCCGTCCGACCTAATGCAAACCGAAACTACGTTTGAATAAACAATAGAAATTTTATAATGGAAAGAGAACTTTTTTTCGAATTGAAGATGAAATGGTTTTAATGGAAAAAAACACCTATATTCGATATAAAATAGAATTGTTGTACAGACAGCGACATTTTTTTTTGTAAATCTATCACCTGTGTTTCCTAGCGAAGATGAAAAGGACATCTGTTTATTAAACCTTCTTTAATTTTGTAAAAGTAAAAATCTTTAATTTTTATTCTAAATGTGACAAGGTCTAGAGGATGTTGTAGAACGCCTTAGTGATGAAGTGATGAGGTGATAAAGTGATAAGTGATAAAGTGATAAAGTGATAAGTGATAAAGTGATAAAGTGATTAAGGGTCTTAAGAAACCTACAAAAATATTTGCCAAAACCGGTCCCAAGGGAGGACGCATTAACACGCCATCTATTTGTCTGTACATAATGTCCTTAAAGCTGAATTCAACCGACATAGTGGCGAATTTCATTAGTGCCATGAAAATATTTTCGGAAAGATAACTACGATACATTAATAGTCTCTAAAAGTAGAACACATGTAAAGAGACTAGAAATACTAAAAGAACATAAATTTTTGAAAGATTTGCTATCCTGTACTTTAAAGAACCCCAAAATCTATTAAACTGTAGACGAGAAATAGCAAACAATTGTGTTCACAAAATAAAACTTACACTAGGATAGCGATACAAAATAGCTTTAAACTAACAATAACAATAGAAAACAAACAAATAAATAAATTAAATAAACATGAATATACATAAACGATCACACACACACACACACATATATATATATATATGTATATATATGTGCATGTATGTGTGTACACATATATATATATATATATATATATATATATATATATATATATATATATATATAAAGGAAAACCTGTACCTTAAACCACTAACCTAGTTCTAAAACAGATCCTTTGTTCGATAAAATGCATGCCCATTGGCTGATAGGAAGGGGCGCGGTGGATACTAGAAAGCTGATTGGCTAACTAAAATCCTCAACATATATAAAAACAAGAAACAACCACAGAATTCGCGCATAAGCCTGACGAATCCTATAGTGGATGAAACGCAGAATATTCAGTGTAGCTTAATCGCTATATATATTTTATAAATTACTAACTAGCTCTACCTACGTATTGAGCACTTTTTAAGTAAATACTTAAAGTTCACGCATACATCTATACTTTCGTATATACAATTTATGTGAGTAAATGAAGTAGTTATACTTAGCTCCTAAAACAGTAGAGCACTCTCAAAAGAATTTATTTCACCACATTAAAAATAGATATGGAAAGAGTTAATTTCGAAACATCGCTAAAAAACATCCCCACACCCAGCAAGCATAGCTATATTATTATATTAATCCAAAAAACAGATGAACTAATACGCCGAATGCGATGGCCAGCAAATTTCTTCCTTAAAAATGAAAACGCAAACAAAAAAGAATCCTATGGTTTTAAACCCCTTAAAAATGCGAAAACAGTAGACCTTTTGATAAACTTTGAAAATGACCTTTTAAACGTAATTAAAAACCTAGAATTCCACAATCAACCTAACAATTTCCAACGGAAACTACACAAAATCGTTAGAAACATAAACAACTCTAATAAAATCTTTGTAAAAGTAGATAAAACCAGAAACTTTTATACAATAGATAAGCAAGAATATAACAAATTAATCACAGAAAACATTACAAAAAAACTACAAAAAACAAGACACAAACGAATGCGACTACATAGATATAATAAATACTGAAAGTAAACAAATCACCGATAAACTAAAAATTAGCGATAAAGTTGGCAAATTGAAACCTAGAGAGTCATACATTCTGCTTAAAGACCACAAAGGGGACTTTAATAATAATCGCAGCACCCGCCTGATAAATCCAACTAAACCAGAAATAGGTAGAATTGGAAAAACTATACTTTCTAGAGTAAACAAACAAATCAAACAGGACCTAGAACTAAACCAGTGGGCAAATACTACCGAAGCAATCACCTGGTTTAAAAATATAGAAAACAAAGATAAATGTACGTTCATACAGTTTGACATCATAGACCCTCGATATCCGAAGAACATTTTAACATTGCCCTAGAATTTGCCGAGGCATACATTGATATATCCTCAGAAGAAATCAACATCATTAAAAAATGTAGAAAATCAGTTCTAATAAATAACAATAACCAATGGATAAAAACTAAAATGAAAAATTCGTTCGATTTGGCGATGGGTGCCAGAGACTCTGCAGAGGCATCAGATCTTGTGGGATTATTCATTCTATATACCCTCACAAGCATATTCGATACTACGGATATCGGCCTATATAGAGATGACGGACTAGCAATAATAAAAAAACTCCAACAAAGTCAAGGGAGAAAACTTTAAGAAAATCATACACAAAGAAATGAAAAAATTAGGCCTAAAAGCGGACGTATCAGCTAACATAAAAATAACAAACTTCCTGGACGTCACGTTAAACTTAGATAAAAACACATATGAACCATACTTAAAAGATAACGCTACTCCAATTTACGTAAACCCTAAGTCCAACCACCCACCATCAATTATAAAACACATTCCTAACTCGATCGTAAGTAGACTCAGTAATAACTCAAGCGATGAAAATGCATTTAACAGGTCAACCAATATCTACGAAACAGCCCTAAAAAATAGTGGATACAAAAATATCGATATCAAATATAAGCAACAAAACACCAACAACTATAATAAAATTAAAAATAGAAGAAAAAGAACTATAATTTGGTATACGGCCCCATACAATCAAATGTTAAAAACAAAACTTGGCAAGAAATTTCTAGATCTTATTGAAAAACACTTTCTCGCAACCAACCCCTTACACAAAATCTTCAATAAAAATACCTTGAAGTTATCTTACAGTTGTTGCGAAAATTTAGAGATGATAATTAAAGCACATAATAACAAAATACTAAATGAAAACAATGTAAACAACAACAAAATAAACAATAAAAAAAGTAGACACCATGACAAAAATAAAACCAACACTAGCAGAAATAATAATAATAATAATAATAATAATAATAATAATAATAATAATAATAATAATAATAATAATAGTGATAACAACAACAACAATAATAATAATAATAATAATAATAATAATAATAATAATAATAATAATAATAATAATAACAAATTAACCATGGACAAGAACAGCCATACGATAAATAAAAATACTAATAACGAACAAGATAAATGCAACTGTAGACATCGCACACTTTGCCCAGTTAAAAATAAATGTCTAACAAAAAGTGTAGTTTATCAAGCAACAATATTTGCGAAAGAAAACCCGAATAACAAGAAATATTACGTTGGCATGACTTCCTTAGATTTCAAAACCCGATACTATGACCACAAAAGTACATTCAAAAATAAAAAAACACCGTATAAAAACAACACTAGCGAATAAATACTGGGAACTCAAAGAAAGCGGATATTCGCCGGTAGTCGAATGGAAAATAATAAGACAAGCTATCACGTGCAGACATTTAGACGACCCATGTAAATTATGCCTCCATGAAAAATTTGCTATCCTGTACTTTAAAGAACCCCAAAATCTATTAAGCTGTAGACGAGAAATAGCAAACAACTGTGTTCACAAAATAAAATTTACTCTAGGATAGCGATACAAAATAGCTTTAAACTAACAATAACAATAGAAAACAAACAAACAAACAAATAAATTAAATAAACATGAATATACATAAACGATCACACATATATGTATATAGATATATATGTATATATATGTGCATGAATGTGTGTACACATAGGTATATTTATATATATATATATATAAAAAAGGAAAACGTCTACCTTAAACCACTAACCTAGTTCTAAAACAGATCCTTTGTTCGATACAATGCATGCTCATTGGCTGATAGGAAGGGGCGCGGTGGATACTAGAAAGCTGATTGGCTAACTAAAAATCCTCAACATATATAAAAACAAGAAAAAAACCACAGAATTCGCGCATAAGCCTGACGAATCCTATAGTGGATGAAACGCAGAATATTCAGTGTAGCTTAATCGCCATATATATTTTATAAATTACTATATATATATATATATATATATATATATATATAGAGAGAGAGAGAGAGAGAGAGAGAGAAAGAGAGAGAGAGATAGAGAGACAGAGAGAGTGAGAGAGACAGAGAGAAGGAGAGAGAAAGCGGGATAGAGTACCAATAAATAAGAAAATGACAGTATAAAAATATATACTGTTTCATACAGATTTTTTAATTTATTCAATAAGGGTAAGTGAGAACTCTTTAAACCATGGCATTTCAAAGCCTGATGCTTCTAATCAAATAGGTAACATAATAGGGAGGCGAGGTCTAGCGATTGTTACATTAGGTGCAAGATTCCCTCCCCAAACGGTTTCAATATTTTATCTCTCACTGCACAATTATTGTAATAATGTAACCATCGCTAAACGTCGCATCACAATTATGTTACCTAGCATTTTCTCTCCTCTTTTGATGAGAAGCGTTAAGGTTCGAAATACCATGATTTAAAGAATTTTACTTACCCGCCACCCTTAATTGATGTATTATTTTTATTGAATAAACGAATAAATAAATTTTCATATTGCCATTTTCTTATTTTATTGATACTCTATATAAGCTTCAATTGTACTTGCAATAACCCTTACCCCTGAGTAGCTTCCGGGCCTTGATAAGTGGTGACCACCGTGTAAAAAAAAACAACAATTTGTTGAGCTTTGCATTATCCGGATAAGTCTCCTGTTAAAGAATCAACTTCATTCTTACTCTTTTATCCCCCCACCTATACATCAATATCTATCTATCTATCTATCTATCTATCTATCTATCTATCTATCTCTCTCTATATATATATTCAACTGTCATTCCGTTTTTTTAAAGACGGAATGGCTGCTGATTGTTGAAGACAAGATTCAAGCAAGCAAGCGAGGTCCACAAAGTTTTATAATTGTATAGATTAAAGAATTAATCTACTGTTTTATTTAGATAAGTGCCTGGTCTTACAGTATTTAAATAGTTTTGGTGGATGCAGTCCAGGATTTTATTATGGCTACATAAAAGTACATTTATTTAATACAAGCGGGGGGGGTACCCGGCGTTGATCGAGTGTTTGGAGGTGTGTCTGCTCGGGCAGGGGTGGGGATGTTAATCAAAACATAAGAATAAGCGAAGTAAAAAAAAAAGAAAACAGAAAAAACGAATGTTAAAACTTATCTTCAAAATAAAGCGGGGGATACCCGGTAGGGGGGGGGGTAATCAAAACATAAGAATAAGCGAAGTAAATATTTTTAAAAGTTAAAACTTAAAAAAATCGAAAAAAAAACACACACACAAAATAACTAACGTAAGGCAAACGAATGATGTTAAATGTAAAAATCGAAAAAAAACACACACAAAATAACTAACGTAAGGCAAACGAATGATGTTAAATGTAAAAATCGGAAAAAAAACAAAAACAAAAAAGAAAACAGAAAAACGAACGTATAAAACTTTTTAAAAAATATGAAAAATACCCCCCCCCAAAAAAAAAGAAACACGTGAAAAATGGCTTAAATAAGCCTGTTTAAATATTAAAATTTAAAAAATCGGTGGGTACCCGGGTGTTTTTGGGTGTGTGTGGTCGGTCAGGGGTGGGTGATGTTAATGAAAACCTAAGAATAAGCGAAATAAAAAACAAAACAAAAAAACCCCAGAAAAACGAGCGTTACGTGAGAAATGGCTTAAATAGCCCTGCTTCAATATTAAAATTTAAAAAATAGAAAAAAAAGACATCTCACACCACGATTCGAACCCAAACCCTTTAACCAACTGAGCTAACACGACGTACATGAAATTGTGTCAGTTCTTCAAATATTTACACTAAATCAGGTTATGATGTCGTCTGACTCATGCGTAGAACCGATCTCGTCATGAGAGGACGGTTTTTGCTGACCCCCCCCCCGTAGAAAAGTGCTGATTTCAGGGTGAAAAAATTAACGTTTTTGGACAATTTTTCGATATTTTGCGGGCGAAGGATGGGACTTTCATATGAGATCAAATTTGTGAATTTTTGTTCTGTCTGTCGAAAGTATTTAGCAGACACAAAAACATACACACATATACATACATACATACATTTTCGCTTTTATATATATAGATGATGAAATTAAAAGATAAACAATTGAAAAGGTTTCGAACTTCGCTCAACAGAGCTGAAACAAGGTTAGAAATTACGATAATATATATATATATATATAAATAACAAATGTACTAATAACTCAATCTCAAAATTTAGGAATATTATAGCATGTATTCTGTAATCAAAATATGCAGAAAGAATGCTTTAGAAAATCAAACGTTTATTATTTAAACTGTAGTATAATATATGATTATATTTTTTGTTATATTTTACGTGCTGCTTTTGCCACTACTACTACTACTACTACTACTACTACTACTACTACTACTACTACTACTACTACTACTATTCTTCTTCTTCTTCTTCTTCTGGTTTTCACTTGATTGGTTTACTAGCAGGCCGCCCGGCATTGGCCGAACGTAAAATACGTTTAAATATGATATTTTGATTAATGCAGATTTCGTATTTATTATTATACTAGCTGGGGGTACCCGGCGTTGCCCGGGTGTTTGTACGGGTGTGTGATGTTAAATAAAAAAGAAAACGGGGGGAAGGATCGAAGCCGAACCCTGAGGCGAAGTTTGAAAATAAAATCGGCCAGCCAGAAGTGAAAGATGTTTGAAAGTCGTCGAGCGTTACGACGACGACGTTGACAATGTAAGCATTGTTATAAGCGAAGTAAGAAAAGAAAACAACGTTTTAATTAAGCGGGGGGGGGGGGCTAAAATACGAAAAATATAACGTAAGGCAAACGAACGATTAAAACAGAAAAACGAACGAACGTTACGTGAAAAATGGCTTAAATAATACAGGGTTCAATATTTAAATTAAAAAATCGAAAAAAAAAGACATCTCACACCACGATTCGAACCCAAAACATTTAAATAATGAATCAAGGCCTTAACTACCTGCGCTAATGCGGCGTATGTAAAGTTTGTTCGGTTTATCAACTATTTAAAGTAAATCAGGTCACGACGTAATGACGTCATCTGACGCATGCGTTGTTGACCCTCCCCCTTGTCGATTTCGGGGTGAAAAAGTTAACGTTTTTCTCGTTTTCTGTCTAGACATCTCTCTTTCTCTCTGTTTGCATCTCTCTCACTCTCTCTCTGTTTGCGTCTCTCTCTCACTCTCTCTCTCTTTCTCTCACTCACTCACTTCGTCTTCCTTACTCTAAAGACTGGAAAATGGCGTCTGGCTATTTTTATCTTTAAAAACTTCGTTCGTTAATATTTTTTGTAAGCGTATTTTTTTTTACTTCACATGTTTCACTTGTTATTTTTCGTTTAACTATCGTATCTACCTATTTTGAATGTGGTAATAACTTTGGTAACGTTGCCATAGCTTAGAAGTTCATAGTTTAGCTTTAATTAATTTTTTTTTTACCGATAAAAACATTTTTAAATTGTAAATTTAGATCGCCATTAGAGGTTGCTGACGTCAAGATCACGTGACATGACTCAGCGGGTTTTAAATACTAGTTGACCCAAAATAAACGGCCGCCTGTATACTTTATGTAGAAGAGTTGGCGGCCGTATTTTTGGGGGCAGTTATAAATCGATTTAAAAATATGTAATGTTTAACATTAAAATGCCACTTTTTTGCCCCCCCCTGCAGAAAATCGATCAGTTGACGTACTTCTGATGGTCACTTTGGGCCAATCTTTCGATATTTGTCGCCCGGAAGATGGGGCTTTCATATGAGACCAAGTTTGTGAATTTTTGTTGTGTCTGTCGAAAGTTTTTAGCAGACACACAAACATACGTACATACACACAAACATACATAGACACATTTTCGCTTTTATATATATATAGTAATATTGGACTCAATATATAGCAATGATTTAAAAAGTTAAAAAATGACTCCTGCGCCACCACCGGGAATCGAAACCAAAACGTTTAGCTTACGATTTACTTTTTCCTTCGACGTTAATGCCTGAGCTATGAAGAATATTTGCTACAAGGCTAAAAATGAAGACATGAACCAATAGCTATTTCCTTATGCATGCATATGTTCGTTCCACCTTAATCTGGCAAATTCCATTTTGTTTTAAAATTTCCCACTTTTGCAACGATTTTCCCCGGCTAAAACCCAAATATAGTTTTGCATGCGTTCGAATACTCTATATATTAAGTGCCATGTCTGTAGACCAAAAATTGACAGAGGAGTTTGGTAGGAAAAAATTTTCAAACAAATATATATACGCATCTATCTATCTATCTATCTATCTATCTATCTATCTATCTATATATCTATCTATAAAAGTGAACGTGTTTGTGTGTGTGTGTGAGTGTGTGTCTATCTGTGTGTGTCTGTGTACATTTCCCTACGCAACAACTCTGTCAATTTTTAGTGTACAGACTCAAAATTTCATATACAGGGTACTGAGATTTGGGAAAATCGATGCGATCGGGTTTAGGTCAGAAATTTGGCTGTAAGGGGTCAAAGTTCAACGATTTGACCTTTGAGAACTCTACCAAACTCCTTCGACAATTTTGAGGAATAAACACTTGAAATTTTATATATAGGTTCGGTGGACATGGATCTACTTTAATAAGTTTATTTGATCCCAAAACAATAAATGTTAAGGGGTCATAATAGGGGTCAAAGTTAAAAAAAAATGACTTTTACTTTTGCTCAGCATACCCCTCCAAACACCCGGGCAACGCCGGGCTGAAATGCTAGTTAATATATATAAAAGAGGTTTGTGTTTACTATACCTTTTTATGCAAAAATTATGCAAGTATAAATCACTTAAAATATCTGCATGAATATAATTACGCGTAATACTTTACTAAAGATGATCATCCCATAAGCTCCCCCCCTCCCAGAAAAAAAAACTATTAGGGAATCAATTAAAATGAATGCTTCAAAGAATATGCAAATTAGCTAGATTTCACGACCCATATATAACAGAGTTGTATTTTTTTTAAAAATAATAGAAAAAGAGTTTTTAATATGAATATTAACACACACACACACACACACACACACACACACACACACACACACACACACACACACGCGAACAAATTTCCTCTTTTTCAGCTGGATTGTCTTATTTCATTTTGTTTTACAGCATATCAAAACATCAGACTCGTGTAATGCCGACCAAAAATAAAAGAAGAAATAATAATAATAATAATAATAATAATAATAATAATAATAATAATAATAATAATAATAATAGTTTTTGTAATCACTTTAATTAATCGAAAGATTGCTTTTTTTAGCATTCATGGTAAAGAAATGTTTTTTCGAAATAAGTTGAATTATATATATTTTGCTGGACAATTTTATTACCTTCAGGAATAACAAAATGTCGACCAGATATTCCTCCACGAAAAGATTCATTACGTCACCGACCTACTATTGTCTAGAACGAAGTTCATTGAAATCAATACATTTCACCAACATTTGGTTGTCTACTGAAAATGGAGCACAACAGCAAACACTGAATGGGTGGTGTTTTCCTTTAAGCAAATTTCTTTCCCGTTTATTTCTCGTCTTCTTTTTCTTATAAGGGTCTATCCCCTGCTTTTTTTAACATTTACTTATATTTGGATTGTATAGGATATTATTTTTATTTTAGATGCTATTCTCGCTTTGTTCCAGCCGATGTAACCTCCAACCTTCGTCAAGTGCGCCTCGCCGAACTCGAAAATTTTTACGAAATTTCTAACGGACACTTTTCTTTAATCTAAGGGGGTAATTTGCACTCGTTCTATTAGCCATGACCAGGTAAAAGTCTAAAATTAATAGTTTCGCCCGCATCGATCATTAAGCCTTTAACCTTAATAAGACTATCAGACCTGAATATAACTTAGCACCTTTATCCGCTGCGTTCTGGATAACGGAATAAGAGAAAGGTACTCTCGTGAAGGAAATAAAAGAGTTCCGTTCGAAATTCTGTACACTTTCCTGAGTTAGATATAAAAATGTCCGAGTTCAACAAAACGCACTTGAAGAAGGTCAGAGGTTACATCGGCAGAAACGTTTTATGCATAAGACTCAAGATTAGAACAGTCGTCTGAATAATCCAGATAGTCCAAATTATCGATCCTTGTGTAAAAAAAAAAAAAAAATCCGAAACGTAATATTCTCTTTCTAATTCTCTCACTCTCTTGCTTGGTCTCAGTATTTTACCTGTTCTCAAAGAAAAAAAACCCAGCCATTTATCTTTTTATCTTTTTATCGATCTTTTTCTCCTCATTTCATCAATCATCTAATATTTTCTTATAATCTTTTATTTCTTTTTTAATTTATTCTATTATCCCCCTCCCGCTTCTGCTTTTTTTTACCTCTATTACTTCCGGCAAATCATTTTAGTTAATTTTTATTCATTATCTCCCCTCAACAGTCTTAACTCTATGCCTAAATTTTTTGTCCGCCATTTTCCCCTGTTCCTGTTTTTTTTTCTTCGTTTCTCTTCCAATCAAAACGCGTTGCTTAATTTCTCTTCACTTTGCACTGGGTTAACTAAAAAGTAGGAATAATCGTACTGTTTCGTTTCGCTATTGATTATTTGATGAAACGCGCTTAAAAGGTAAATTACTATGAATCAGCATGATACGACTATTTTGACCGGCTCGAATCTGTTGTTTCTCAAGTTCTTTCTAAGTACTTGTGTACCATTACGTTGTTGCTTCCATCAATGTGATAACCATGGTTCGTTTACTTCGATTGATCGGATTCACTGGTCGGATGATGTAGTAGTCAAGGTTTCCATTTTCTCTTCTCTCCATCGCTGTATACTCTTCCATTTTTTTAATGGAAATTATCAGAGAAAATGTATTAATACACTTGGTGCAATTATCCCCCCCCTTTTTTTACATGGGGATCATCACTTATCAAGGCCTGTAAGCCACTCGCGAATAAGGGTTATTTTGTGTACAGTAATCAATGGGATATTATCGTAATAATAGTTGGTATTGGAGATTTGATAAAGCATGTTATTTAAGGGGGCGATTTATCAGGAATTTGTTTATGTTGGACTTGAAGACGTCTAAGTTGGAGTCAGGTGGGAAACAGGAAAACGAAAGAGAATTCCACAGGCGTGCACTTCTCAGAAAAAAGCTATGTTCATGGAATCTACGTTTTGATTTAGGCTCAGATAAAGAGTAGGGGAATTTACTGACAGTGGTTTTAGCTAGACGGGTGTTTATCATGAAGGATTGGCGAGAGGGGACCAGAAATTGGAGCTCGGACGAGCACTTGCCATGGAAATAACGATAAAACAAAGAAATATGGACAATGGAATGTGAGGACTAAGGAACAAAACGAGGGAAGCGAGAATTACGAGACTGTCAAAAGTAAACCAAAGTCCACCCCCTTTCTCCACCTTCTTTTTTTTTACACGGTAGTCACCACTTATCAAGGCCCGGAAGCCACTCAGGGATAAGGGTTATTGCAACTACAGTACGTTAGTGTGGAGATTTGATGAAGTGTTTTATTAAGGGGCGGTTCATTAGGAATTTGTTAACATTGGACTTGAAGACATCCAAGTTGTAGTCCGGAGGGAAGCAGGCAGACGGAACAGAGTTCCACAGGCGTGCAGTTCTAAGAAAGAAGCTTTGTTCATGGAATTCGCGTTTTGATTTTGGCACAGATATAGAGTGGGGGAAATTTTTCACAGTGGATTTCGCTAGACGGGTGTTTTTCGTGAAAGATTGGCGAGGGGGGACCAGAGATTGGAGTTCAGACGAGTATCTGCCATGGAAATAGCGATAAAACAAGGATAGGCTTGCAACGTCTCTTCTGTGGGAGAGAGGTTGCAGGGTAGAGAAAAGGGCATCCCCCACTAAGCCACGAAGTCTATTTTGTACTCTGTCAAGGCAGGATAGGCTGTTTTTAGCAGCTTCTGCCCAGATATGGCAACAGTATTCCATCCTTGGATGTACTTGGCTTTTCTTCTTCTTCTTCTTCTTCTTCTTCTTCTTCTTCTTCTCCAATTTCACAGATGTTATTAAAATGAGCATTAAGAAATACAATTTTACTTTAAACATTAGTTTTTTTTTTCTTCAGAGAATACATTTAAAGGACTAAGACAATCTCAATTCTTATCCGCATTGGTAAGAAGGAGCAACGACCTAAAGTCCGACTACTAGGCAGTTTCTTGTGCTCGTAACATCACAACCGTGACATATAGTGTTTCTAAAATTTTAATTGAAAAATTCAACTCTACTTAACATGTTCGGTGAAAGAGTAAGATTTGTTTCGTGTTTGCGTCTGTTTTGCCGTGTTTTAAAATTTAAATAAGTGTTTTAAGATTTAAATAAATAAGTGCTTTAAAATTTAAACAAGTGTTTTAAAATTTAAATAAGTGTTTTACATTTAAATAAATAAGTGTTTTAAAATGTAAATAAATATCTGTTTTAAAATTTAAAGGAATAATATTTTAAAAGTTAAATAAGTGCTTGAAAATTCAATATAGTGTTTTAAATAAAAATAAATAAGTATTTTAAAATTTTAATAAAAAAATGTTTAAAAATGTAAATGAATACTTTTTTTAAAATTTAAATAAATAAGTACTTTAAAATTTTAATAAAAAATGTTTTAAAATGTAAATAAATACGTGTTTAAAAATTTAAATAAATAAATATTTTTAAATTAAAATAAATGTTTTAAAATTCAAATAAATACATGTTTTAAAATTTAAATAAAAATTGTTTTAAAATTTAAATAAGTGTTTTATAACTTAAATATAAGCCTGTTTTAAAATTTAATTAAATAAGTGTAAAAAATTTAAAACAAATAAGGGTTTTAAAATTTAAATAAATCAGTGTTTTAAAATTTAAATAAATATTTTTTTAAAATTTAAATAAGTAAGTATTTAAAAATTAAATAAATAAGTGTTTTAAAATTTAAGTAAGTGTTTTATAATTTAAATAAGTTTTCTAAAAGTTTAATAAATAAGTGCTTTAACATTTAAATAAATAAGTTTGTTTTAAATTTAAATAAATAAGTGTTTTAACATTTAAATAAATAAGTTTTTTTAATTTAAATAAATAATTGTTTTAAAGTTCAAATAAATAAGTATTTAAAATTTAAGTAAGTATTTTAAAACTTAAGTAAATAAGTGTTTTAACATTTAAGTAAATAAGTTTTTTAAAATTTTAATTAATAATTGTTTTACAATTAAAATAAAAAAGTGCTTTTTGAATTTAAATAAATAAATGTTTTAAAATTAAAGTAAGTAAGTATTTTAAAATTAAAATAAATAATTATTTTAAAATTTATTAAGTGTTTTAAAATTTAAATAAATAAGTATTTTAAAATTTAAATAAGTGTTTTAAAATTTTAATAAATAAATGTTTTAAAATTAAAATAAGTAAGTATTTGAAATTAAAATAAATAAGTGTTTTAAAATTTTAATAAGCGTTTTAAAATTTAAATAGATAAGGATTTTAAAATTGAAATAGATAAGTGTTTTAAATTTAAAATAACTAATTGTGCTAAAATTTAAATAAGTGTTTTAAAATTTAGATAAATAAGTGTTTTTAAATTTAAGTAAGTGTTTAACACTTTAAATAAGTGTTTTAAATTTAAATAAATAAGTGTTTTAAATTTAAATAGATGTTTTAAAATTTAAATAAATAAGTGTTTTAAAATTATAATAAATAAGTGTTTTAAAATTTTAATGAATAAATGTTTTAAGATTTAAATAAATAAGTGTTTTAAAATTTCAATGAATAAGTGTTTTACAATTTAAATAAATAAGAGTCTTAAGATTTAAATAAGTAAGTGCTTTAAAATTTTAATAAGTGTTTTAAAGCTTAAATAAATAAGTGTTCAAAAATTTAAGTTTAAGTGTTTTACAATGTAAATAAATAAGTATTTCAAAATTTTAATAAGTGTTTTAAATTTAAATAAATACGTGTTCAAAAATTTAAGTTTAAGTGTTTTACAATGTAAATAAATAAGTATTTCAAAATTTTAATAAGTGTTTTAAATTTAAATAAATACGTGTTTTCAAATTTAAATAAATGAGTTTTTTAAAATTGAAATAAATAATGTTTCATTTGACTATTCCTATCCTCACATACTCATCTCTTGGTATGAATGTTCTTTACAAAACACATTATATCATTCTTTATATACGTTATAAATAACGAATATGAACAGGTAAAATTATAGAGAAGTAAAAGGTGATCCAAAGGGAGTAGAGATTGTTTAAACAGTTACATTCAATTTAGATTAAATTTGCAGTTTTCTTTTTAAAATTACAAGTGTGGACTTTCTTTTTTGCCACCACAGTACGTTATAAGCCACGTCGAGCCCCGGCTGATAGGCCTTGTCAAAGGTCGGACGTGACAATCATAATTCGTTTGATCGATGCGGTCGTTAATTCCTCAAGACTCAAATAATTCACAAAAATATCCGACAAATCTCCCCTTCGAGTTCGCAAGTTTTAGATAGGTCACAAATAAAAGTAAAAGAACTTATTTGGTCATACGTCAGAAGATATATTTCTTCTCAATTCCAAACGCGCTGTGTTTCACTTCCGGAGTACAGCTTCCGCTGAAACAAATGTGAATCAAATTCCAATTCGGTATACAAAAAAAAAAAAAAAAACTAAAAATGAGGTCCGAGTTCGATCTACAAAACATATATTCAGCGAACAAAATGATAATTCAGCTTTTACAGAAAAAAGAACTCATGCAAAGAAAATGTTCAGCAATACGAGATGGACTTAGTCATTTCATTTTTTGCATGGTCCAAAACTCAAATTTACATATGTTAAGGTCTAAAACTGCACCGTTTGTTCATATTCAGCGGGATTTGATTTCCTGGGGACTTTTGGAGCTAAATGGAGGAGGAGGGGCAATGCTGAACTTAGTCATATTTTTATGCCTCGTTCACTGTGCATTCACGGGTGATCATGCATGCTTCACTTGTTTTCTTTTTTTCAGGCTCTTGTTAATAAGTTAGTTAAAGTTAGTTAAAATTAATGTGTTAGTTAAAATTAATGTGTTAGTTAAAGTTAATGTGTTAGTTAAAAATAATGTGTTAGTTAAAGTGAGTAAAAATTAATGTGTTAGTTAAAGTTAGTTAAATTAATGTGTTAGTTAAAATTAATGTGTTAGTTAAAATTAATGAGCTAGTTAAAGTTAGTCAAAATTAATGTGTTAGCTAAAGTTAATTAAAATTAATGTGTTAGTTAAAGTTAGTTAAAATTAATGTGTTAGTTAAAGTAAGTTAAAATTAATGTGTTAGTTAGAGTTAGTTAAAATCAATATGTTAGTTAAAGTAAGTTAAAATTAATGTGTTAGTTAAAGTTAGTTAAAATTAATGTGTTTGTTAAATTAAAAATAGAAGAAAAAGAACTATAATTTGGTATACGACCCCATACAATCAAATGTTAAAAACAAAACTTAGCAAGAAATTTCTAGATCTTATTGAAAAACACTTTCTCGCAACCAACCCCTTACACAATAATTTTGAACAAGGGTTTTTTGCAATTATGTTTGTTGTTCCTTTGTTATTTATTTTTTCTAAAATCCGATTGCTGCATCGGAAAGGCCAGTTAAAAATACATAATATACTTTGTTATTTTCTTTAATTTAATCCCTTTTTTAGAATTTATTAGACAAAATTTAACTTTTATTTTACCGTGCCAATAAATATGATCATCACTGTATATATATATATATATATATATATATATATATATATATATATATATATATATATATATATATATATATATATAAATAGAGAGAGATAGATAGATAGATAGATAGATAATCATACATACATGTGTGTACCACCTCTCTTTTTTTCTCTCTCTCTCTCAATATATATATATATATATATATATATATATATATATATATATATATGTGTGTGTGTGTATGTGTAATATGCTTATATAGTCATTGATAATTTATATTGTTTAAGGTGACGAACACTTATTGATATTCTTGAATGTAAATGTTTAAAATTTACGAATCTTTGTTGGCTATTAATTCGACCATTTCAATAAACGGCGTCATTTATGGTGATCATCTTAATGAAGAATCGTTTCAAATATTAAATATTCATTGAAATGTCATCGTGTGCGTCTCAAATCAAATCGAATGACTCTTCTACAATAAATTCCGTTGTAATGGCGGTCACTTTCAAACCTCTTCTATAGAAAAAGAGTTCCATATAAAACGCATCTCATACGTTTATTTGACCAGACGTTGCTATGTTTTTTGTTTTCATTTTTCTCTTGAATTGCTCGTGAGAAATAAGTGACCGACGATTAATTATGATAAGTCTGTTACGTAGTGGGGTGGGGGGCTCTGACAGTTAGCTAGTATGAATTTTGACAAGGGTCCCTTTTAGTGCCTGCCTTGATAATCCAGATCTGTAAAACAGAACTGTTCTCAAGGTTGAATGAAAGATGGATTATAGGGCAAGGGCAGAAGGTTAAGGTCCTGGATATGACCTTAAACTATATCCAGTGGTGAGGCCCCAGCTTGCGGATTTTGGGGAGTGTGAAGCCACCCTTTAATTACCATTGCTCCCAGGTCAACTCTGACCCGGAGTAGTAGTACCTGTTAGGGTCCCAACTATGGGTTAAATAGAAACCAACTTGAAAACAACAAATATATTCTATAAAAAAGATTTTCTTCAAAATCTTTGGATTCGGCATTAAATAACCAGAATAGGGTTCATATGCCGTAAAACAAAAACAACAAACCAACCAATCAGCAGAAGGTAAAGCTGTGTAGAAAAAACGGCCGAACAATGACATAACGTCATATTTTCGAGCAAGAGAAATATAGGTTTTCGGAAAGCTATACGAACGAGACACTGTCATTAATGTAGAATAATCTGAAGCGAATATTACTTTGATGTCTATCCGTGCACATCACTCATTTCGTTGTTAGAAAATAATCATCCAAATCTTCCTTGTGTGTCTTTTGTATGAAAATAGTTTAATCGTCCTAGTTAAAGAGACGATCGCAGATCACTAAGCGAAACGGGGATGATAGAAAACAGCGACGATAAAGAACTTAAATATAATACTTTATTATTTTTTAAAAGGCAATGGAAAACGCATTGTGGATGCATTTCTGCAGCCCAGAAACCCTCGCCTCCTCTGTTTTGTCACCCAGTCCTCATCTGCAGCGAATGAAGAAAAAACACGGAGAATAAAACACTGTATAGCGATGGCTAAATTCTCTTTCCATTCTAATCTATTCCGGTTGCCATGTCGCTAATCAAGATAAACCTTTTCCTAGGCTGACATTAATTCCTGATAGACAAGGACCTAAACCTTGGATTACCTCCCAAGGAGATTGTCCTATTAGCAGGTGTATAATACCGGACCTACTGCATTGCCATTTGGTTAATGGAGTCTGGAGGTTTTCAATGTCGTATTATTGATACGGTTTTACTTTTTCATGGGTCTACAAACATCTTCTTTCCTGACTTTCTCCTTCCTAATCTCTTTAGTTTCCCTTCGATATTTCTCTAAATAACTATGCTGACCCCCCCCCACAACCCCCAACGTTACTATGAATAATTACAACAAACAAAAGAAAAGAAAAAAACACAACTTCACTAAAAGGTCTCCTTCTCTAACATCAGAGGGCTACGTTCCAAACTTTCCAGGTCGTTGAAATACAATTACGGGAGATCAAACCTGACCTGTTGTTCTTGTGTGAAATTTGCAATGACTCAGTTGCTTCTTTACCCCATTTCCTCACGAAAAAATATTTTAATATCACATCCAAACCCGACAATCAAGATCGCCATAAACATGGAATATGTGCTTACATTAGAGATAATTTCTCATGTAACAGAGACATCCTCCCCCCCCAAAAAAAAACCAAGCATCCCTAGATGTGCTTTAGAGTTGCACTTACAGCACGGCATTTATTTTTTCTCTTCAGCGTCCCCACAATGATGGAGTAACTATCTTTGGAAGTATCGCTAAGCAAATTGATCATACCCTGTCTATTTATCCCTTAATCAACATTCACGTCTATAGAGATTTCAATGTTCACAATGTTGAATGGCTAGTCCACTCAAACAAAACAAATGACAGAGGAGGGTTTTGTCATGATTTCTCCTTTGCTTACGACTATGACTTTTACAAGAGAATATTCTTTTATTTATTTTGACTCTCGAGTATTTATCAGTTAAGATCTTATATGTTTTTAGATAGTGATGTGTTCTCGATTGATTAACCCTGTCTAACTGTGTCGGATGTATACAACAATGATAAGGATATTCTACTGTAATAGCCCTACTTATGACCTGACAGAGTGTTAACGAAACCACTCGGGTATCCGATGCAGACGGACAATTTGCAACTATTCTAGATTTTTATCCAACTAGATGTCCTGAACTGTGCTCACCATCAGTTTTGTTCCCGCTATGCTATTCTGATCACTCGGGTAAAAGGGTTATAGAAACGCAAGAGAGTCGTATACTCTGTCCCTAAAGTCCGTAGTAGAACAGAGTTACCATGAGTTATGGGGAATATCAAACAAAGTTCTGAACAGACGCGCGTCCCCAAGCCTTAGGTGATTTTGTCGGCATCTGACAAAACCAAATTCTTTGCCAAGAACTTTATATCAAACGCAACCCTATGTGATAAGGGCCACCTATCTGTGGGAGTATCGCTAAGCAAATATATATATATATATATATATATATATATATATATATATATATATATATATATATATATATATATGTTTAGAGGTACAGAATGTAAATAAAGTTTTGAATATAAAAGTCTCTCGAGAGCTCTTTCAGCTATCATCTCATCAGGAAAAAATCGATAGCGTAAAATAATAATACTATGTCAAAAGAAAAGAATTCTGACGGGGAACTATTGAATGTGCCAAAAATTATGGGGACACTAAAATAAAGTTTATTAACGATTGGGGAAAAGAGTATCCAAACAGATTCGCAGGCGTATTTATGACTGCTTTTATTCTGTGTCTTTGCGTTTGGTATATACTACAAGACCTGCATTTCCTTCTTTTCGCAAGGATAGTTTGCCTTACATCCAAAATAGCAATATTGTATATCAATTCAAATGCCAGTGCGATGCTGGTTATGTTGGGCGAACATCCTTGCATCTTTTGACTCGTATAAACCAGCATGTTCCATCGAAGATCAGACAAGGGAGGATGGGGTCTGGTAGTCTCCCTCCTTCTGCAGCCTTAGACTCTGCTATTGGCCAGCATTTGGTTGATAACCCGTGCTGTGCCGATAGATATAAAATTGAATGGTTCGAGGTGCTACATAGAGCGGACTCCAGAAACCATTTAAAGATTTTGGAGTTTGCCTATCTTGCGGTGCGGAAACCTTCTTTGTGCCGGCAGAAAGAAAAATCTAACGCATTGTTTCTCTTTGGGGAACTGAATCTTTTCTCCCGTTTTTTTCCCTCGTTGTGCCAATATTTTAATCGCTTTTTAAACGTTAATAAACTTTATTTTAGTGTCCGCGTAATTTTTGGCACATTCAATAGTTCCCCATCAGAACTCTTTACTTTCGACATAGTATTTTTATTTTACGCTATCCATTTTCTCCTGATGAGATGATAGCTGAAAGAGCTCTCGAGAGACTTCCGCGCATTATATTTAAAACTATATATATATATATATATATATATATATATATATATATATATATATATATATATATATAGATAGATAGATAGATAGATAGATAGATATATGTTATTTGTTTTTGTTTTTACGATACGTTTTGAATGAATTCAATTATTTACGAAAGTGCATTTTTACCTAAATGAGAGTTGGGAATAATTTTCCCCTTTAACAAACTTGGTACCCCCACATGGGGAGCGGCATACATATTGTTTTTAAAATATAATTATCCACTGACACTTGCTTCGTCGTCTACGGCTCATCAGAGTGGCTGAATCTAGCTAGATTCGAAATTGGGACCCTGCGGTAATGAGCCCAAACCCTTTATCCGCGCGTCCATCCCGCTTTAAAAACTATATATATATATATATATATATATATATATATATATATATATATATATATGTATATATATATGTATATATATATATGTATATATATATATATATATATATATATATATGAATGAGACAAATTGAAATTAAAAAATAAAATCAATAATAATTATTACTTCATCAAATGTCCAAATGACAAATATAAAAAGAATCGATTTTCTCGCTAGAAGTAAAAAACTAAGTAAAGCAAAGCATACTAATTTGCCTAAATTAGAAAATTACAAGCAAAATAATTTTTAGCGTCTATTAACAGAAAAATTAATGAATGTTTCAAAAGTTTCAAAGTTAGGTCGAAAAACAATGGCCGAAGAAATGATATGAGTATAGTACAAAAAAAAAAATTGAGCAATGAAGTACATGAATCCAATAAAGTCAAATGAACAGATTTCTTGTATTCATCCCGAGTCAGAAATCTTTAAATAGTGACATGAAGAATTAGGATTTTGGTGGAATTTTATGTAATTTTTGTTCGATTTCTCACTTCTAATATAAAATTTCTTTTTCGAATATTGTGTTTCTTCAAAACTTAAATGTTTTTCCCTTTGAACTGTGAATCGTGGCAGTTTGATCTCCGATAGCTTTCTCATCATTTTATGAAATGAAGAAATAAAAAGTTTTAATCTTTAAGATAAAAAGTGAAAAAAAAAATCTCATTTTTAAAAATAATTTATTTCAAATTTATTTTGAATTATTTTTTAAATTTATGTTTTTTTTAGTCAAGGCATGAAGTCACTTGATATAAGAGCGATTCATAATATTAAAAAGGAGCAAGAATAAAACTCACTTCAAGAATAAGCAATCCTGAAAGAAATCCTACCACCAGCGTTCAATCCCCTGGATATCAAACAGGCTAGTCTTAAAGTAATTCAAACATGGCAAAGTCAATGGAGGCCAAGTAAGGGCAAGAGCCCACAAAGCAAGGAAGATGTTGTAAGGCTGATTAGCAAATAAGAACTTTCTTAGAACTGCACGCCTGTGGAACTCTGTTCCGTCTGCCTGCTTCCCACCGGACTACAACTTGGATGTCTTCAAGTCCAATGTTAACAAATTCCTAATGAACCGCCCCCTTAAGTAAACACTTCATCAAATCTCCACACTAAGGTAATGTACTTGCAATAACCCTTATCCCTGAGTGGCTTCCGGGCCTTGATAAGTGGTGATCACTGTGTAAAACAAAAAAACAAAAAAAAAACATAGCTTTTTTCTGAGAAGTGCACGCCCGTGGAACTCTCTTCCATTTGCCTGTTTCCAACTTGGCTAGAACTTGGACATCTTCAAGTCCAACATAAACAAATTCCTGATTGATCGCCCCCTTAAGTAAGACACTTATCAAATCTCCAATACCAACCATTACTACGATATTATCCCATTGATTATTGTACACAAAATAACCCTCATCCCTGAGTGGCTTCCGGGCCTTGATAAGTGGTGATATGCCATGTAAAAAAAAGACTACTTGTAAACTTGTTAAATGACTGACCAAAAAACAAACAAAAAAACGATGTTTTTAACGTAACACAATGTAGAGTTGAAATTCTTAAAATTTTTTTTAAAGAAGCAGCAGGAGCAACATAGAATTTTTATTTTGTTCCATATAATTTAAGCTTAAGTTTTAATCATTAAAGAAGCGATACTATAATATAATATAGTAATATAATGTTGAATTTTATTTTATTTTACTGAAGAATCAGTAGTTTTTTTTTTGTTATCTAACAGAAATGATAGGTTAAAATTTATTTCATATCATAGAAAAGGCAGTACGAACAACGTACAGTTTTTAATTGTTGTTAGGTAATGTTGAATTTCTTTTTAAATCCTTGACGATTCAGCAGGCAGAAAATAAAATCAGTTTCTCACGTACAGACGTACTTTTCTAGAAATGATACTAAATATGTACACAAGCAATTATTGCCTTGGCTTTCAAAGCAGACGGGTGCACGCCCACGAACACTCACACAAAAATAAATGAGGAATATCAACAGAATGTTGGACTTAAGCACGATTGAACATTTTTTCAGTTGGTAAAAATAATGCAATGAAATGTGTAAGACATAAAATTCTTTTGTTTTGTTTTATGAATCATATTTAATGTAGAAACATTTCGAGTTAAAATCTATTAAGTACAACGCATATAATCTGAACAAAATACGTTTTAAATGTGTAAATATGTTACAAGAAGCGTGATCTTCACAAAATGGAACATATGGGGTACTATTACACACACACACACACACACACACACACACACATATATATACACACACACATATATATGTGTGTATATATATATATATGACTGATTCATTTAATCACATAAATTAATATACGAAAGTATCATTTTATGCGTAAACTAAGTATTTACTTCAACAGTGCTCAATTCAATGCATAGGTAGAGCTAGGTAGTAAGTTAGAAAAATATATATGGCAATTAAGCTACACAAAATATTCCGCGTTTCATCCACATTAGGATTCGCCAGGCTTATGCGAAGAGTTGTAGGCTCGCGTTTTTATATACGCATATTCTATTGAATTTTTAGTTAGCCAATCAGCTTCCTAGTTTCCACCTCTCCCTTCCTAATCAGCCAACGGGCAGCCACTTACAGAACAAAGGCCCAGTTGACCTTATGTTGAACCCTTCCTTTGTGTGTGCTTTTTTAGCAGGGAGTGTAGATATCTAGTGAGTTGACCTATTTTAAACCTATATGTAGTTAAATGTGTTTTTTTAGTATTATGTTAGTTTATATATATATATATATATACGATAATTTATGTATATGTATATTTATTTTATTCATTTATTTTCTATTGTTATTGTTAATTTAAAAATTATTTTTTATCGCTATTTCTCTCCTAGAGTTTAATAGATGTTGGGGTTCTGTAAAGTATAGGATAGCAAATTTTTCATGAAGGCATAATCTACATGGATCGTCTAGGTCTTTACATTTGTTTGCTTGTCTTACTATTTTCCATTCGAACGCCCACTTTCTTTGAGCTCCTAGTATTTGTTTGCTAGCCATATTTGCGGAAGAAAACCCGAATAACAAGAAATATTACGTAGGTACGACGTCCTTAGATTTCAAAACACGATATTATGACCCCAAAAGTACGTTCAAAAATTAAAAAAAAACACCGAATGAAAACAACACTGGCAAACAAATACTGGGAACTTAAAGAAAGCGGACGTTCGCATGTAGTCGACTGGCAAATAGTAAGACAAGCAAACACATGAAGAGACCTAGACGATCCATGTAGATTATGCCTTCATAAGAAATTTGCTATCGGATACTTTAAAGAACCCCAACATCTATTAAACTCTAGGAGACAAATAGCGAACAACTGTGTTCACAAGATAAACTTTACTCTAGAATAGCGATACAAAATAATTTTTAAATTAGCAATAACAATAGAAAATAAATAAATAAAATAAACATACATATATATATATATAAATTATCGTGTATATATATGTGTGTATATATATGTGTATATATATGTGTGTGTATATGTATATAGATATATAAACTAACATAATACTAAAAAAATTAACTACATATAGGTTTAAAATAGGTCAACCCACTAGATATCTATACTCCCTGCTAAAAATGGCACACACAAAGGAAGGGTTCAACATAAGGTCAACTGGGCCTTTGTTCTGTAAGTGGCTGTCCATTGGTTGATTATGATGGGAGCGGTGGAAACTAGAAAACTGATTGGCTAACAAAAATTCAATAGAATATGCGTATATAAAAACGCGAGACTACAACAACTCTTCGCATAAGCCTGATGAATCCTAGTGTGGATGAAACGCGGAATATTTTGTGTAACTTAATTGCCATATATATATTTCTAACTTACTATATATATATATATATATATATATATATATATATATATATATATATAGTAGTAATTAAAAAATATGTATGGTGATTAAGCTACACTTAATATTCGGCGTTTCATCCACTATAGGATTCGTCCGGCTTATGCGCGAATTCTGTGGTTGTTTTTCGTTTTTATATATGTTGAGGATTTTAGTTAGCCAATCAGCTTTCTAGTATCCACCGCGCCCCTTCTTATCAGCCAATGGGCATGCATTTTATCGAACAAAGGATCTGTTTTAGAACTAGGTTAGTGGTTTAAGACAGACGATTTTCCTTATTTCTGCTCTTTTTTATATATAAATATACATATGTGTACACACATACGTGCACACACACACACACACACACATATATATATATATATATATATATATATGTATATATATATGTGTATGTGTGTGTGTGTGTGTGTGTGGTCGTTTATGTATATTCATGTTTATTTAATTTATTTATTTGTTTGTTTTCTATTGTTTTTGTTAGTTTTAAAGCTATTTTGTATCGCTATCCTAGAGTAAGTTTTATTTTGTGAACACAATTGTTTGCTATTTCTCGTCTACAGTTTAATAGATTTTGGGGTTCTTATATATATATTTGCTGTTATTTTTTTTTAACGATAAATACGGTTAAATAGTGGCTTCGCCTCGAAGCTCATTTTTTATTTACTTAGAAAGTCGCCCGTAATTTATTAGAAAGTTGTCCATAATTTGTTTCGACGTATATAACATTTTATTTATTTTTATTATTTTTAAAACAGTAATCTACGTACACGCGTGTTTCAATGTAATATATATATATATATATATATATATATATATATATATATATATATATATATATATATATATATATGATTAATTCATTTTATCACATAAGTTAATATACGAAGATATAATTTTATGCGTAAATTTTTCAGTATTTTTTTTTACATAAGAGTCACCGCTTATATGCGCGTAGATATAATACGAATAAACTGTTTATCCCTTGGAACTCATCATTTGCACAGATCTGGTATGAAATCAATCGTTAATAGATTTGCTTTATCTGTTCAGTGACTAATTAAAACTTTGGAAGATTATTTTATGACGATGCAATAACGTAAAGATGCTTTGTGATGCCTGAGATCATTTATTCCTTATGACTCTAGTATAGATCCTAGTACTGAAAAATATTATGAGAAAGGTAGATAATTTGAGTATGATTGGATACATCCCCATTTATATGGATGTCCGGGGCCCACTACCTTCATAGTCTGCACATCACTATGTCGATGTACAATAATTATTGGATGACGATTAATTTTAAACTCATTACAATTTTATCCATACCAAGGGGTGTAGATTAATACCTTTCTGATACATTTTCTGTGGGAATGTCCTTAATAGATTGGATTAGAGTCTGTGATGGAGTTCATTAGGGCAATCACGAATCTCTATTCTATGTGGACGCCCATCTCTCCTCCTGCATTAACAAAAAAGTCCCTTTCTTTCCTGAAATGTGGCACAAGCTGGAGAAGGTCACAACGAAATTCCTTTTATTCTTATATTTGAAAACTTAAAATGTGTGTCACTGAGTGCGTTCCTTTTTTTCAGAACTTGTATTACTAACAACTTCCTGTTGCAGACGACCCCAGTCCCCGCACGTCCACCCCGCCGAGAAAGTGTATTTGTCAACCCCCACCCATCCAAACCGCAACTTACATTCCACCGCCCTAAATTCTCTGTTGGTTGTTCGTGTGAGCGTCAGTTTAAGGTCGAAGGTTACCTCGAAATTATTGACTAAGTTAATACACAAGCGATCGGGCCAAGTAATATGTCGCCAGGGAAGTGCGGTCTGTTCTTCAACATTGTCGACTAACTCACCGAACAAGCTATGGGCCACCTAGCCTACCCGAACCCCTTTAATACAATACACCTTATTGATTTAAGGGTACAAGTCCGCGCGATGACCTGGCAAACTAATAGAATTTAAAGAACAGAAGAAGAAAAAGAAAGGAAAAGAAAAAAAAAATTACATACCAGCATTTAGTCACTCGCATTTATGAGTATTTTGTAACTAGCAGAACAAAAAAAGGGTAAAAAAATAAATGCACACCAAATAAATATTACCAAAGGCAAGATAAGTTACTCGTCATCCTAGTAGTTGACAGTGGTTTAGTGGCTAACGACAAGGTTTGATGACCTATGCGTCCCAAGTTCGAATTAAGTTCGTTCCACAAAAATGATTTTCACTTACGATCTTGGCAATCTTCATGTGGTCCGTCCCTTAATCTCCGTTATCTTTCCGGAAAGAATTCTGACTGGAAAAATATCGGAGAAACCAATGCCAACACTATAATTTTTAGATTTATACGATATGATGATAACTTGTCTACCTACCTGATGTGTTTATTTACGTTTGTAGAGGTTTTGCTAAAAACGAACCTCGTATCAACTCTGTTCAATTAGAACAAAACAGATAAGTTGGCTAGCCATTAGATGTGAAGAGGACGCTCGATAATCGCTCAAAAATCGAAAATCAAACATAATACTGTAAAAGACTTCATTTTTTTTTGTATGGTGGTGTAAATTTATCGGATGTGTTTCTACCAGGAATTTGTTTAATTTTCGATTTCCGTACAAGCTTATTAGCAGCCATGTTTTTCCATTCGTTCTAATTGAACTAGGTTGGTTTCGAAAAATAACAACAGCAAAAATCTTTAGGATAGGTTAATATACAAATAAATTTGGTCATGTCGGTGGGGCATTAGAATACGCCGACTGCCCCCCCCCTGCAGAGGGTAAAAGTCCCTCAATGGGGGTCCTGGATATGACCTTAAAATATATCCAGTGGTAAGGCCCCAGCTTGTGGGCTTTGGGGAGTATGGAGCCACCCCTTAATTGCCATTGCTCCCAGGTCCACTCTGACCCGGAGTTGTAGTACCTGTAAGGGTCCCAATTATGGGTTAAATAGAAACCGACGTGAAAACAACAAATATATTCTATTAAAAATTTTTCTTCAAAATCTTTGGATTCGGCATTTAATAACCCGAAAAGGGTTGATATGCCGTAAAACAAAAACAACCAACCAACCAACCAACCAACAAATAAACTTATCCCGGTGGATAGAAGAGTAAATTATCTTGCCTTTAGTAACATTTATTGTATATTTGTTTTACTCATGAGAAAGAGAACATTTTATTTTCAGTTATAGAAGCACCTTATTATCTATAATTGCAGACGGTTCTCCAGCTCTCCTAAAAACTTACCTGGTCTAATAATACACCAATCTATTGTATAGTAACAGTCTTCTCTGTGCGTCTTTGAAGTATGTATTCACACGGCAGTTTTTCATTTTTCACATAATCCTTTCCTTGGTGTTGTACTCTATAAGAGCTTTCAATCTGCACAGGTTTGGGCAGTAGATAATAGACAAAGCAATGTTTGATCACATGGTCCTCCTCTCCACATTCGTAGATGGTTGTATCAGTTTTGTAGTTTCATCTGTCGTAGCAACTTTTGATCGCACTTGTTGGAAATATTCTGAATAAGATGCTTTGCAATTTGCATAAGTTTATTATAATTTCTTCTGCATATTTACACTTTACTTAAGATGAGAGGTTTTATATGAACTCTCACAAAAGAGGCCCTGTCGGTGGGGCATTAGAATACGCTGATTGCCCCCCTACAGAGGGTAAAAGTCCCTCAATGGGGGTCCTGGATATGATCTTAAACTATATCCAGTGGTGAGGCCCCAGCTTGTGGGCTTTAGGGAGTGTGGAGCCACCCTTTAATTACCATTGCTCCCAGGTCCACTCTGACCCGGAGTGGTAGTACCTGTTAGGGTCCCAACTATGGGTTGAATAGAAACCGACGTGAAAACAACAAATATATTCTATCAAAAAAATTTTCTTCAAAATCTTTGGATTCGGCATTAAATAACCCGAAAAGGGTTGATATGCCGTAAAACAAAACCAACCAACCAACCAACCAACCAACCAACCAACCAACTCACAAAAGAACTTTCAAATAAAGTAACTCTCAAATATTGGAAAAAGTTTATATTTATTAAAAAAAAAACAAATGAAAAAACAAAGCATAAAACAAACAAACAGACAAACAAAACAAGAGAAGAGCACCCCATTTCTGTTAAACTGACTTTCTTAAACAAAGAAAACACCTTTCGGAACAACCTTTTTTTTGGAAATCACGCAAGAAACCGACTAAGTACGTATTTATTCGCTTCATTACGAAAGCAAAATTTGACACGTGGGAGAAAACCAGCTCTCCAAAAAGAGGCACTCTGGAAGTAGGCAAAAATAAAATTGCTTCAGTATAGGAAGAGTTCCCTCTCCAATGATTATGGAAAATAATTAATTTGAGTGTTTTAAAAAAAAATAATTCAATTTTTACCCCAAACAAGGCACTGTGCCACCTTGAAGCAGGGGGCTACTACCAGGGACTTAATTAGCAGGGGCATTATGAAGGGAGATGAGTAGAAAGATGTTTTTTCACATTACACTTGAACTTCTGCATATCAGTACAGTTGGGAAAGCAGAATCTCGGAAGGGAGTTCCAAAGACCTGCAGTTCTGGGGAAGAAACTATTGGAGTAAAAGGCTTTCTTGCACCTAGGGATCTCCACTGTAAAGGGATGAGATTTACTAGCTTGTCGGGTTTGTCGGGGGTAGTTACGTCGGGGAGGTACAAGTGTTTGCAGTTCGTCAGAGCATTCACCATTAAAGTATTTGTAGAACAGGCAGAGGGATGCAACATCTCGTCGATGGGACAGAGGCTGAAGCCTAGATGACAGTTCAGGACCTATCAGGTTTGCGACTCTGTAGCATCAGAACAGATACTACACTCTGTGTTATGTAAGAAACCGACTAAGCATCTCTTCGTTGTATTTGGAATCGTAATAAATATTTGATTGAATGCAATAATTGCCTTTGTTTGGTTTGTCACTGCCATTATCCCCCCCTTCAAAGATGATTGTCCTTAAACAAAAGTGTTTTTGCCTTCAATATACAAGTTATAAATAACCTTCCAAATAATTTCTAACAACCTATTCCTGTTTTCGGGCGGTTAAGTGTTTTCCGTTGGAGCTAGTGTGTTTCTGAACCGGAAGAGAGGGCTTCTGATGTTAGTACGAAAATACGAACATTATCTAACTGTTTGATTCATATGTGTAGTATAATCTCTTTCTGACATGTTACGATTTGTGACATAAATTATTGTAGATGAAATACAGTTAGAAAATTAGGTTTTAAAAAAATCTTTTCTTTTTTGCGTTACCTACTCGTTTGTGACGTATTTGCGTTAATAATAATGTTTAATATCTAATAAAACTTATAGGAATTCTGGCAATAATTAGTAAGCGTTATTATTAGCAACATTATTTTTTAAAGGAAATACAGTTAGAAAATTAATAACAACAAAAGTTATTTTATGTTAATTTAATTGGAATTCATTATTGAGATGAATATTATTTATATTAATTTATTTATTGTGGACTTATTATTCTCATCTTTATTAGTTGTTGTTTCACGACGTTTCTGCCAACTATTCCTCTGTCCTCCGTCAGGTGGTAACCGCGACGAATAGGAACTTCGAATCTCCTAACTGCATTCTCAGCAATCACTGCCATCCGTAGTTGTTGTCGTCTCACCACGTTTTTTTTTTTTTTTTTTTTTTTTTTTTTTTTGCCAAGTAAGCCTCTGACCGGCTTTGGGTAGGATTGAAACCGCTATCTTCAGACAATCATCACCTGGGACCGTAGAGATTCAACATCTCTATCAACTGCGCCACGGGTCCCGTTTGCCAATCGGGACTCCAAACCGATTTTTACTAAGGCTTTAGCCTTAAATAAATAAAAAAGTTTCACGTCATGTTCGATTCCATACGTCGAAACTATGAGATTAATACGTGTGGATCCCAAGATTCGATTCTTAGTCCTTTATTTTTCCTGACCTTCATAAACGATCGTCCTGATGCAATTGTATTCGTGATGGGTATATTTGTTGATGACAACACACTCTATTCTCAACATATGAGCAAAACGAACGTGCACATATCCAACGTAAAGGCCGAATCTTTAGAAAATAACTTTCAGTATACGGTGGAATAGGGGTCAAAAGTGGATTGTTACATTTAATAAAAGACAAAACCCCTTTTCTTTTACAATTATACAAAACCGTTCCAACCATCGATTACCATTGCTAATAACATCCTACCTAAGAGTCCACCATTACAACTTCTCGGCTTAACATTCACAGGTAATATTAATTGGAACAAATAAAAACTTCTCGCACTGTATCTTTATAAAGTCAACACTCGCCCAATACATGGAGTTAGGCTAGTGCACCAGCCACTAGGCGCTTAGGGAGGGTAAAGACGTCTTTAATTTATTTAATTTTAATTTATTTAATTAATAGGTTACACATTATCTACTAAGCTCCAACCCCTGTCCCATCGCCGCAGTGTTGCATCTTTGTGCTTGTTTTAGAAGTATTTCGATTAAATTTGTTGCAGTTTTGCGCTCTCAACGTAAATATCATCGACCGATCCGTCAGTCAGCAACCCGCCCTTCAATGTTGAGGTCCCCAGATAACGGAAGGCTTTCTTTGATAAAAGTTATTTTTCTCGAATTGTTTGCCTTTGGAATTCCCGACCCGTTCTCGTTACTCCCGATTGCACCATCATACAGAGATTTAATGAATATGAACACGCATCTCGCTGCATAACTCTCCATTTAATCTGGCTCCTATTCCCAATGGATTTTGCATCTAAGTAGCAATATGATTTGTTTTGAGTTAAAAATCAAAGTAAGACTTATACCTTTCTCAAGCATATTAAACTAACTTTAAAGCTATTTCCAAACTTAAGACATATAACGTTTTCAAATAGTGATTCGTCTAAATACTGACTAGGCCAAACGTTGCTTAACTTTCGCAAATCGACGAGAACCAATATTTCACCATTATACATTATATTTCACCATTATACATTATATTTCAACATTATACATTATATTTCAACATTATACATTAGATGTAAAAGATGAACTTTATCGAGACTTGTTGGGAGAATGTGAACTTTGTGTTAGAAAAATGGAACGAATTTTTATATTTCAGAGGATATTTTACTCTATTGTTGTTGCTGTTGCTAATGATTATGATGGTAATGATGATGATGATTGTGATGGTAATGATAATGATGATTGTGGTGATGTTATTGTTGTTCGTAGTGGTCATGGTGATGATGATGATAATGGTGATTATGATCGTGTTGTTGGTGGTGGTGATGGTGATGATGTTATTCGTAGTGGTCGTGGTGGTGATTATGATGATGTTGGTGATGATGATAGTGTTTACTGTTATTGATGATGATGATGATGATGATGATGATGATGATGATGATGTAAACATAACACATTTTTAATCGCACAACGATGGCGAAAGAAAAGAGAAGAGGTTGTCTTCCACTAGATTGCCAAATTAATTTGTCAAGACAAAAACAATCTTTTGAGCGACACCTCCCCAGATGTAGCAGCAATACGCCATCTTTAGCCGGATCTGACAGGCTGAAGATTGACGAAGGAGTCAGCTACTTTTTCGGGGTGGTTGTTCTATTTTTCCCAGTGATGTTAATCGCAGATTTGATGTAATTCATCCAGTTCAGGTCGGGTGTGAAAACCAGTCCCAGGAGCTCTTCAAAATAAAAAAAGTCTTTCTAAATGAGAGAGCCATTCATTTCAACCGATACAAAAACGAGGATTCGTATGTACAAGCAAGTATTTATGAAACCTTCAAAAACGACCACCAGTCTCTACCGTAACTGAACCGTGATTACTGCTAAGACTAAGCTTCGTTTCTTTATTAACTACAAAAAACTTTTTTCAGCCATCGATTGCCATTACAAATAGCACCTTACCTGAAAACGCATTGTTCTAATTCCTTCGCTTAACAATCACAGATAAGATAAACTCGAACAAATAGATTGAGGATAGTGCCAAGGCTGCTGCAAAGGAAATGGATGCCTCAACCGTGCTAGAAAATTATACACATTAGTGAGCATCCCATATCTTTACAAAACAACAATTCGGACATGCATGGCTGGGATAGTGCATCTATCACTAGTCTCGCTCTCTCTCCTTAGACAGAATCCAAGAAGAGTCTCAAATCTTATAGGTCTCGCACTATCGGTCAAGCTTCAAGATCTGTCACATCACCGCAATGTTGCATCTTTGTGCTTGTTTTACAAATACTTTAATAGAATGTGCCCTGATAAACTCATAGCATCTGTGCCTCCTCCGACGTAAATACTCCTGATTTACCTAACAAGCAGCAAAGTCCCACGCCTTCACTATTTTTGTCCGTAGATACCGGGAAACCTATTCTCATAGCTTCTTTCCTCGGAGTGTTACACTTTGAAATTCATTCTGGTTTCTACTTCTCTGACTGTACTAAACTGCAGAAGTTTAAATGTAATGTGAACAAACATACCACTGCTGAACTTTCCACAAGCCTCTGTTAGACACGATCCTGACTAGTAGTTACCTTCCAAGCGAAATTGTGCAATATGAAAAAGATTGACAAAAATAAACTGAATTGATCAACTCAATGTGTATATTCATATGTTTTATGGTGTTTGACAGTTTGAATCTATGCCAGATGAAAATACTTGCTAAAACTCGATTATTTTTTAGATGCAATCTGTCACATCAAGCATTCATAATAATGTAGTTAATGCACTGACGCCTCACACTTTCCACTAGGCTGATTGCATAATAATCTGATTAAAGTTGTCATTGTAAAAATAATTGAAAAAAACTTGTTACGGTTTTTATATTCAATAAACTAACGAATGTGTCACGTGGATTACACTGACGTAGTTTGAAATCAGAAGTCGTTTGCGCGAAAGTTATATATAAATATATTTTTTTGGTAGTGGAAAACAATTTCAAGCCAGGAAATGTAACATGACGTTCATGAAACAAAAAAAAAAAAATGCCAATGTTGATTGATTTGTACATGCTTTCTTGTAAATTAATAAAAAATATTTTCCTGTAATATTTAATCATTTTAAAATGTTTACTTTCAATTAGAATTTGTAAGTTTAGAAGTCAATACAATGCAGAATTCGTTTCTTTAATAAACATTTATTTGTTAAATTTTTTTAAAATCAACTTACTTTCGACTATATACATCTTCTTCATCGGACATGGAAACAGTTTGTAATTTATTTTTATTTTTCTTCGTTGTGGTATAATTAGAAAATCAAAATTGAGTGGTCTTAAATGGTGATTTTAAAAATGTTCCAATCGGTAGGAGAGTGCTTGACTCGTGTGAGATTAATTAGAGACCTCCCTCCTTTCATGTAAGTGGTACGTAAATTTGAATTTGAATTTTAAGATACCACTACAACAAAGTTTTTTTTATATAAATAAATATTTATTTACTTAAAAATTTAAAATTTTATTGATTTCATGCCTGATGAAAAAACGTATATCATCGAAACTAAGTTGATTTAAAATTTTAAATAAATAAATGTTTATTTAAACAAATTTGGGATGTTGGCTTCTTAACTTAGAAATTCTAATTTTGTCAAGTAAAATGGAACAATAAAAAAATGGGGGTTGCAATTGAAAACAAGATCGAACACAACTTTTGTCAAGTAAAATTGAACAAAGAATCCAACTTTACACTCAAGGATTTTACGATTGTGCACTAGCTGAAAAAAATTGTGTTTTTTAGAGATTTTTTCCTCAATATAAGCGTTGTGTAAATTTTGATTAGAATTTATTAAGTTAAAAAACCGATTCAATGCAGAGTTTTTATAAACATTTATTTAATAAAAAAAGAACTTAATTTCGACGATAAGTGCTCAGCTGAGCTTCAATCTATGGTTCCCCCCTCGCCAAACTTTCACGAAAAACACTCGTCTAGCCAAAACCACTATCAACAATTACCCACACTTTTAATCTGTGCCTACACCTAAACGTAGATTCCATGAACACGGCTTCTTTCTTAGAACTGCACACCTGTGGAACTCTCTTCCGATTGCTTGCTTTCCAGCTGACTACAATCTGATTGTCTTCAAGTCCAACGTAAACAAGTTCTGGATGAACCGTCCCCCTAAGTAATCCAATTTACAAAATTCCCACTACTTATGTTTACTACGCTATAATCACATTGACTAATGTATACCCATTAACCGTTATCCTCGAGTGGCCTCCGGGCTTTGATAAGTGATGATTCCTGTGTAAAAAAATAGTTACGGAAATAGTTTGTGTTTTGTTTTTGCTTTTCTTTCTTGTGCTATGGTCTCACTAAATGAACAAAAAGTTCGTGTAGTCTTAAACTGTAAATTTTTTTTTCCAAATGATCCAATCAGGAGGATCGTGCTTGACTCGCGTGAACTGAATTAGAAATGAATTTTTCCGATGTAAGTGTTGTATAAATTTGAATTAAAATTAAAAGTGTAAAAGAAAATTCAATGTTTATTTAAGAAATGCGTTTTATTGGCTTCTTAACTCATACATTTTAATTAAAATTTCCACAACGCTTACATCGTGGAAAAAAACCCTATTAAATTTCAGTTAAATAACACTTTGATTTTTGCTTTTAATAGAATACTTTAAAATATTCTTACTTTTCTTGTGAGTTTCTTTATGAAAATGAAAGTTGTAGACACAGCATCATTAAATAAAAATACATTGCTTAAAGACTCATGAGATTTATATTAAAGCCTATTTGCCTCAATGTTTGTAAATGGTTTCAGACATTTCTTGGACTAATTCCATATACCTTCCTCTTAAAAATATATATGTATAAAATAAAATAATTTTCAGATCGTAAACTGCTTCAATCATCAACGAGATTAAACCCATATACACCTCCTTAAAAATATATAAAGAATTTTTTAGATCATAAACTGCTTCAGCCATTAACGAGACTTACAGAATAAATGACTATTAATATCGAAATACTAACGATATGAGATTGATTACAAATTCTCATAAACTAAATTTGATTGAAAAAAAAACACACTTAAACCTTGTATATTAATAGGAATATAATTCACATTCAATTAATAAATGCAAACTATTACGTATCGGTAAAAAAGGTTCTATCGCTTTTCTTAGTTTTTTGTCAAACAGAATATGTCCGATACAGAAACGTATTTAAATATTACTTTTAACAAAATTATTTTTAATGGTATTATTTTTAATGGTATTATTTTTAATGGTATTATTTTTAATGATATTATTTTTAATAACAAAGTCAAGCAGCAGCTAAGCATCTTATCTAGAAACTCGTGTCTAGTCATTTTAAAGACACACATAAAATAGCACGTTAATACTGTTGCGAGAACGTCTGCCATGGAAACTGGAATGGTTCCTAAGGATTTTTGAAGATATTATAAAGAGATATTGAACCCGTTTAGACTGTAGAATCTTTAATTGATTTGTCGCTATAAACATTTTCTCGCATCTGAAACTATTCTCTATCTCTACAAATTTATTATCAGACTATGTATTGTCATATTTGAGATAGCGAATCTCTGTCTCATTTTAAGGTTCTTAATAAGGTGCAGAAACGTATCTGTGATTTGATTTGCTTCACTCTATCTTCTCTACAACCCTTCTCTCACAAATGTGATGTTGCTAGTTATTGACTTTTTTTTTAATAAATACTTTAATGGCATGTGTTTTTAAGAATTGTCTCATCAATTCCCTGCATCTTTTGTTCCAGTTCGTTTGACTTGTTGGTTTAGTGGTCTTCATCAAGTCACTGTTTTGATACCTCATTGTAATACAGCTTCCTATTCCAATAGCTTTTTTCAAAGAACCGTAAGCTTGTGGAAGTCTCTTGCTGCCGTTTTCCTCTTATAGCCTAGTTTTTTTCTGTATGTTTTTTTTTTAATTCAAGACTAAAGTCAATAGGATCTTCTGTCTTTGTGACAATCATTATTTTCTTACATCAAGTGGCTTTATGTCTTGTCTGGAGTAATTTCCTTAAAAAATAAAATAAAGTAAGCAATTATTTTATTATTATATTTATAAAATTTATATGAACCTTCTCCTTTGTGAAGTTACTTTATTGACTTTTCCTCCTATCTATAATCTTGATCTTTTCAAAAGTAAGGTCAATTTTCGATAATAATCTTTTATGCTTGTTAACTTCTTACGTCACGTGGCTTCATATCTTGTCTGGGACAATTTCGAACAAAAAATTATAATAGCAATCTTCTTAAATAACTAAAACAAATATGGTGTAGTTGTTTGGAAACATCTTATCCAGAAACACAAAATCCATCCTTTTAATGGCACGAATAAGATACCACCTCGAATACTGTTGGAAAAAAGTTCGTCATAGAAACCAGAAAGATGGTCTGCATATATAACAAAGGGTTTCCAAACTTTTGGTTTATTGGATAGAAATATAAAAGTAAAAATTGAAATTCTTTTAAAACGCAGAATTTAATGGCAATTTAATGGAATCCTTTAAATGGCAAAACAATCAATTTGATCACTCAACAAGTGTTACGTGCGTTAAAGTGCAACACAATAAGAAGTTAAATGAGAACACCAAGAACATTAATCGTATTAAAAAAAAAAAACTCACTATGTGTGTGTATCCATTATTTCAAAGTTCATCTCCCTCGAGACACAAAATGACAGAACGGTGCAAGGCGGATCAAATGATTGCATTTTTTGTGCACCGTTGTTTTATATATATATATATATATATATATATATATATATATATATATATATATATATATATATATATATATATATATAAAGTGAACGTGTCTGTATGTCTATGTATCTGTGTGTCTGTCTGTGTGTCTGTGTACATTTCCCTACGCAATAACTCTCAATTTTTAGTCTACAGACTTGAAATTTGATATACAGGGTACTGAGATTTGAGAAAATCTTTGTGATCGGTTTTCGGCCAGAAATTTGGCTGCTAAGGGACTAAAGTTTAACAATTTGACCTTTGAGAACTCTACCAAACTCCTCCACCAATTTTGTGTCTAAACTCTGGAAATTTTAGATACCTTGGACATGGATCTAACTTAATAACTTGATTTGAGCCCTTGGACATGGATCTAACTTAAGTATCTTGGACATGGATCTAACTTAATAACTTGATTTGAGCCCAAAGCAATAAATGTTAAGGGGTCATAATAGGGGTCAAAGTTTAAAAAAAAAACTTGACCTCTGCGGTCTCTACAAAATTACTCAAACAATTTCTGGTCTAAACATTTGAAATTTTACATAAAGGTTATTTAGAGATAGGGCAATTTTTTTAATCGGTTTGGGTCGAAAAATTTTAGTTACCAATATATATATGTATGCATGTATGTTTGCATGTCTACCTAAAACTTTCGACAGAAGCGACGAATTTAACCAACATCAGTATCGTTTTGAAGTTCGACCTTTTAGACAAAAAATTGGCTAAAAACATTAATATCTTCAACTTGAACTGGGCACTTTTCTACAGGGTGGGGTCGCTTTTTTCGCCGATATTTTTTAAAGTCATTCTCTCCTTTCGATTGTCTAGCCTTAATTTAAACATAAGTCAGTTCCGATTTGGCGGTGGTGGTAACAGCAAAGACGTCAGGTTTTTTTTCACGTTCTTTTCCTCCTTCGCGTACGAGTTCGAGCCTGCCTTCCTACCTTTTTTATTTGCTCAATATACACATCCAAACACCCGGGCAACGCCGGGCTGAAATGCTAGTATATATATATATATATATATATATATATATATATATATATATATATATATATAATAGTAACCCTGTCTGTTTGTCTGTCAGTGTAGGGAACGGTATCTACAAAACTCCTCTGTCAATTTTATGTCTAAAGACTTGAAACTTGATATATAAAAGATTTGGACCTGTGAATCAAATTTTATTTGTTATTTAGACGGTAAAATTAGTTGTTAAGGAGTTAAAATTTAAAAAAGAAAATAGAACTTGGCAGACGTAAATCGTCTTAAAGTTCTCTTGCACACATGCGCAAATATACGTTTATACGTTAAAGTCGATTCATGTTTTTTACTATTTCTTATCCCTTTGATAATAACTTTAACGGTAACGACTAAAGCTGATGCGCTAAATGTATTGGTTTCGATTCTAGCGGTCATAAAAAAAACAAAAAAAACTTACAGCCATTGAATTATAAGTGTTTTGCCAGGCTTATAGGTAAATGTGCACTGAACAGATACTATAATACTTAACGTTAAATTCAAATTTTGATATATCTTTTAATTTAAACGCAAAAAATACCATTGGGACGCTGGAAACGTACACAGTAAAACAATACGTTTTATTGTCGCGTTGATTATTTATTTGTAACACAAATAAAAAAAACATATTTTTGTGGTTATTTATTTATGTTGGTAGTGTAGAAGAAAATGTAGGAATGTTTTTTTTAAGAAAGGTGTATTAAAAAATGGAGTCTAAATTAAGAAAAAATGAAGGCGGTCGATAAATCGGCCTTGTAAATGCTCTTATGGTTGTCAACGGGTTAAAGTAGATTTATTTGTAAGAAAATTGCGTTAAAATAACTTAAATATAATACAGAAATGAACGATGTAAAAAAATGTAGAAAGTATTAACAATTGTTTATTTGGATAATTTAAACGAAAAAAAAAGACTGGGACGCTGAAATCGTACACAGTAAAACAATATGTTTTATTGTCGCGTTGATTATTATGGATTTATGTTTATGTACGCATGCGCAACTGGAAGTCGTAAACCGGATGTTGGGTTACAACACCCGTTACAAAGTCATTTAAGTTTTATAATTATATAGATTATAATATATATTATATTTATTATTAATAATTTATTTAAGTGTATTTTACGATCGGGCAACGTCAGGCGGCCTGTTAGTTTAAATATAATCTTTTCTTAACACATACAAAAATATTATAAGCAAAAATATTTTCACTTAAGTCGACGACGAAATCTGTAAACCTAACGCCAGGGAAGTGGCTGAAAGCGTTAGGAAAAGAGAAATAGTTTAATTATTCACACAAAAAATATCAAATTGTTTAAATTTTAGTATCTTTGCTCCAAGAAAAATTCTAAAAGAAGATACTTTTTGCTGCCAGGAGAATTTTAAAAATATTCTTTCGACTGGATTTGTAATCTTTGAACCAGGCTTATAGGTAAATGTGCACTGAACAGATACTATAATACTTAACGTTAAATTCAAATTTTGATATATCTTTTAATTTAAACGCAAAACATACCATTGGGACGCTGGAAACGTACACAGTAAAACAATACGTTTTATTGTCGCGTTGATTATTTATTTGTAACACAAATAAAAAAAACATATTTTTGTGGTTATTTATTTATGTTGGTAGTGTAGAAGAAAATGTAGGAATGTTTTTTTTAAGAAAGGTGTATTAAAAAATGGAGTCTAAATTAAGAAAAAATGAAGGCGGTCGATAAATCGGCCTTGTAAATGCTCTTATGGTTGTCAACGGGTTAAAACCTTGATTCGAGTAAAGCAACTGGCCCTGATAGTATTCCAATTATAGTACTAAAAAAACTTCAACCTGAACTAGCGCCCATACTTACAAAACTGTTTAAACGTTGTCTTAAGGAGAATAGTTTCCCATCTCCCTGGAAAATCTCATCAGTATGCCCTGTATTTAAGAATTCAGGTGATCGCTCATCCCCCTCTCAGTACAGGCCAATAAGTCTCCTGTGCGTCATGAGTAAGTTGCTAGAATCTGTGTTAAATACAGAAGTAATCAAACATCTCAACAAAAATAACCTTCTTAGTGACACTCAATATGGTTTCCGTTCTGCTAGATCTACAGCAGATGTCCTTACAGTTATATCGCATAGGATTAGCAAATCTCTCGACGGTGGCAATCTTTCTAGGGCAATTGCTCTTGACATATCTAAAGCCTTTGATAGGGTATGGCATAAAGGTTTACTTCATAAGATCGCTAGCTATGGTATAGCTGGAAAAGTCTTCTCAATTATTAAATCATTTCTTTCTGATAGGTTCATAAGAGTAGTAGTTGAGGGGCAAAAATCAGAAGCTCACAGTATTAATGCCGGTGTCCCTCAGGGATCCATCCTGGGCCCAACTCTTTTCCTGATCTACATTAATGATCTTCCAAATCATATCCTTACATCATTTGTAGACATTTATGCTGACGACACTACCATTTATGGTACCACATCTAAGACAGTAAACGAGCAAGTACTCTCCAATTCTCTCTCCTCTGAACTTGAGCATGTAGTACAATGGGGAAAGGAGTGGCTGGTTACTTTTAATGCATCTAAAACCAAGCTTCTCTCTTTACATCATCAACATTTTAATCCACATTTGTCATCAATTGAAATGAATGGCTCTCGTCCTCAGGAGGCCTCAAGTTTTGACAAGCTTCTGGGCTTGACCATTACTCCTGATCTTAAATGGAACACGTATATCAAATCTGTTGCCAAGGCCGCTGGAAAAATGGTGGGATCTTTCTATCGATCCAGTAGATATCTCACTGCTGATGCTATTCTCTATCTATATAAGAGCCAGGTACGTCCAAGGATGGAATACTGTTGCCACATCTGGGCAGGAGCTGCTAGAAAGGACTTGTCCTGCCTTGATAGAGTTCAAAATAGACTTCGTAGCCTCGTAGGAGATGTCCTTTTCTCCTCCTTACAACCTTTATCTCACAGAAGAGATGTTGCGAGTTTGTCTCTGATGTATCGTTATTTTCATGGAAAGTGTTCAACTGAGCTTCAATCTATGGTCCCCCCTCGCCAAACTTTCACAAGAAACACTCGTCTAGCTGTAAACACTATCAATAATTTCCCTCACTCTTTATCTGTGCCTAAACCTAAACATAGATTCCATGAACAAAGCTTCTTTCTTAGAACTGCACGCCTGTGGAATTGTCTTCCGTTTTCCTGCTTTCCGGCTGACTACAATATGGTTGTGTTCAAGTCTAAGGTAAATAAGTTCTTGATGAGCCGTTCCATATAAGTTATTAAATTTACCAAATTTTCATTACTAATGATTACTATATTGACCAACTTCTACTGTACACTCTTTAACCCTTATCCTTGAGTGGCCTCTGGGCCTTGATAATGTGGTGATGCCTTTGTAAAAAAAAAAAAAAAAAAAAAAAAAGGCCGAAACAGAGGATGAACTTTCCACGTCGAGACCAACCAACAACTGTCGGGTTAGCGCTAAAGCCTCTTTTATAGAGAACACCACCCAATAATAGAATATTCTATGATTCTTTCTCTGGTCCCCCCTCGCCAATCTTTCACGAAAAACACCCGTCTAGCTGAATTCACTGTCAAATATATTCCCCACTCTTTAGCTGTGCCTAAATCAAAACGTAGATTCCATGAACAAAGCTTCTTTCTTAAAACTGTACTTGCAATAACCCTTATCCCTGAGTGGCTTCCGGGCTTTGATAAGTGGTGTCCACCGTGTAAAAAAAAAAAAAACGTTATGGAAAGTTCTGAGACTTTCTGAATTTTTCTAAATTTTTCCTTTCATCGTTATTGTAAGTTTTTCGCGCAAGAAAATCTTTCTGAAATGGCAGATAAAACCTTTTCTATATATATAAGGAAGATTAATTAAACCTCCATAACATCACATGGAAATTTGTTTACTGAAAGAATAATTCATTACTGGAATATGTTACTCGATAAGATTTTTTTTTACATGGGGGTCACCACTTATCAAGGCCCGAAGGCTACTCAGGGATAAGGGTTATTGCGTGTACAGTAATCAATGGGTAGTATTGTAGTAATCTTTAGTATTAGATACGTTATTCTAATTGATTTAAATAGATTTTGAATTATATTTGAAAAAAAACTACTTATGTTTCATATTCATTTATTTGTATAAAACCATTATACTTTTGCGCTGTCGTGGTTGAATCAAAGTTGTTTATTGTTTGTGGGTACAAAACTATGTAAAACTATGTAATATTCTATTTTTAATAATGCTTAGTAATGGCAGAATTTCCCTTCTAACAAACAAACTTCTCCCGGAAATCAGGTAGTTTCGTGACTTCCGTCTGGTGTCTCTCTATGACCCTTGACCTATTAATCTTTTCACTTAAACACAGCCCTTGTTATTTAACAACCATGAGTCACCAATTTTCAAGGCTAAAGGTCACTTGAGGAGAAGAGTTAATAAGATTATCAGTTGAATAATGGTGAATGATATTATGAAGAAAAAATAATGAATGGAATGAACACCATTTGATGACGTATGAAAACTGTTTAGGACAATCATATTTTTAAAATGAAAATCGCACCAGACAAGATATGAAGCCACTTAGTGTAAGGAGTTAAAAGATAAATGATATTCCTAGGTCAATAACTAATGCTAAATGTTAAAAGGATAGATTCCGACCCATAAAATATTAATTCTTCCCTTTTGTCAGAAACATCACGCATGGAATCTGAGGACTAAAGGATAAAATAAGAGAAATAAGAAATACGAGTTATAAGGCCGCGACAATGAACCTAAGGTCCGCTTTCTACGGTCCTAAAATATTTATTGATATTTGAAGATAACCATGTTGTAGCCCTCAAAAATTAATTTTGTTGCTACGAGTAATATGTATAGGAGGTACTTGATAAGAAACCTAGTTCATGGAAATTTTATTTGTCACAAAGGAGAGTTCTTCTCTGTTTTAGTAGGAAAACGAGTCCTTGCTGTGACTACATTACAGGAAAAGACCAGATATTGAAGGCTTGTCTAGTATCTTCCATGGAAATTACAATAAAATATAGAAAACGCTAGGCAACGTGTTTTCTGAGACTCTAGAGAACAGAAGAGATGGCAAAGATAGTTATTACGTTATAAAAGAATACGTGCATCACATGGACATTGTTGGGAATCTGTAAAAACTTGAATATCCAATGTAGTAGCAAGTCTTAGAAATATGTATCAGAAAAACAGTTGGAAATAAGTCGTACACCATACACTATGACTACGAAATTCGTACAGCTACATACCTAGAAAACGGGGCTATTAAAAGCCTGACATAGTCATATGGGACAAGAGGGAGAAAGTAGCAACCCTAGTTGAAGTAAGCGTCCCTAATGGCCTTAATAGAGTTGAGAAGGAGAAAATAAGAAAATATAGACGAGATGTTGCTAATCTTAGTTTTTCTTCAGAACAGTCTAATCTATTCCCTGCTTCCTTTGTTCCAGCTCGTTGGTCTCGTTGCTCTAGCGGTCTTCATCAATTAGCCGTTTTGATACCTCATTGTAATACAATTTCCTATTCCAGTAGCGTCTTTTCAAGAACCGCAGGCTTACTGACTATTTTCCTCCTACAAATAACCTTGATCTTTTCAAAATTAAGATCAATATTCATCTTCTGTCTTTTTGATAACATTTCGTACTTTTTAGCTCCTTACATCAAGTGGCTTCGCGCTTTGTCTGAAGTGATTTTAATAAAAAATATAGAGATTTGATACTTTTTTTTTAACTTTTAATAACGCTGAAATGGGGTTATGCACTAATTTTTTTTTTTTTTTTTGGGGGGGGTGTTTACCGAGATATCGAGGGCGACACGCACACAAATACATTTCTAGATGAACAATCTGTGATTAAGAAAGATTTGAGGTGTGCTTATTAATGCAATTAATTAAATTTCAATTAGGGAAGTGCAGATAATTATCCGCGTGCAAAACTGATTGCATTGTTGTTAGAAGAAATCTGGTTAGGACATTAATTTGAACACATTTCAAGAAATTTCATAATTAAAGCACGTGTTTACGCCTTTTCGAAATCTTTCTCCAATTTTATGAAACGCATTCACCGAATAGAATCGTCGACGCCTTTAGTCTTGTGCCAGATTGGCACAGGTATGAAACGAAGAATTAAAATATTGAAAATTTAAACAGAATACACGCATGCAGTTTATATAGATCGATTTTGAAGATTAAAAGAATAAAGAGAATACAAATTCAAACATACCGTTTCTTATCCAACACAAAATATCGCACATATATAAAACATGCCAAATATTTCCTGGGTGAAATATCACAGAGTTTGTTCATATTTCTTGTGAATGTAGTATTCAGTTACTAAACTTTGAACTCTGTCCAGATGCTGGATATTACTTATCATATATCAGCTGTCATCCCAGAGTTGCCCGGTCGTACAATACGCTTAAACATATTTTAATTTCGTTCGTATAATTATAGAATTAATCCTCTATTGATTATTATATAATAGTGGAGGTACCCGGCGTTGCCCGAGTGTTTGGAGGTGTGTGTTGGGTGAAGGATAAATAAAAACAAAATGGAAAATAAAGAATAAGCGAACGTAATAACACTGTTTAAATATTATAAATAAACAGCGAACAATGATCTTCCAAATCATATCCTTACATCATTTGTAGACATTTATGCTGACGACACTACCATTTATGGTACCACATCTAAGACAGTAAACGAGCAAGTACTCTCCAATTCTCTCTCCTCTGATCTTGAGCATGTAGTACAATGGGGAAAGGAGTGGCTGGTTACTTTTAATGCATCTAAAACCAAGCTTCTCTCTTTACATCATCAACATTTTAATCCACATTTGTCATCAATTGAAATGAATGGCTCTCGTCTTCAGGAGGCCTCAAGTTTTGACAAGCTTCTGGGCTTGACCATTACTCCTGATCTTAAATGGAACACGTATATCAAATCTGTTGCCAAGGCCGCTGGAAAAATGGTGGGATCTTTCTATCGATCCAGTAGATATCTCACTGCTGATGCTATTCTCTATCTATATAAGAGCCAGGTACGTCCAAGGATGGAATACTGTTGCCACATCTGGGCAGGAGCTGCTAGAAAGGACTTGTCCTGCCTTGATAGAGTTCAAAATAGACTTCGTAGCCTCGTAGGAGATGTCCTTTTCTCCTCCTTACAACCTCTATCTCACAGAAGAGATGTTGCGAGTTTGTCTCTGATGTATCGTTATTTTCATGGAAAGTGTTCAACTGAGCTTCAATCTATGGTCCCCCCTCGCCAAACTTTCACAAGAAACACTCGTCTAGCTGTAAACACTATCAATAATTCCCCCCACTCTTTATCTGTGCCTAAACCTAAACATAGATTCCATGAACAAAGCTTCTTTCTTAGAACTGCACGCCTGTGGAATTGTCTTCCGTTTTCCTGCTTTCCGGCTGACTACAATATGGTTGTGTTTAAGTCTAAGGTAAATAAGTTCTTGATGAGCCGTTCCATATAAGTTATTAAATTTACCAAATTTTCATTACTAATGATTACTATATTGACCAACTTCTACTGTACACTCTTTAACCCTTATCCTTGAGTGGCCTCTGGGCCTTGATAATGTGGTGATGCCTTTGTAAAAAAAAAAAAAAAAAAAAAAAAAATTAAAAAAAATGAACGACAAAATTGCATAAATAACCCTGTTTCAGTATCAAAACTTAAAAAATATCTCTGATACCTAGACTCGAACGTGCAATCGTAAGATAACGACGCTGCTACTATACCGACTCACTGTGATCGCGTGAGCGAAATTAGATCGTTTTTTTATATTAAACTCATGAAAGAACGTTTTTTGCGCATGCGTGTTTGGCTAAATTGTCATGAAGGAAAGTTTTTTTGCTACCCCTCCTTGTAGGAAAGTGCGAAACTGAAGGTGCAGGAATTAATGTTTTTGGTCAATTTTTCCATTTTTGTCGTCCGAAAGGTCGAGCTTCAAAATGATACCGATCCCGTGAAAATCCGTCGCCTCTATTGAAAGTTTTTGCGAGACATACATACATACATACATACATACATACATGCATACATACATTGAAACAAATTTTTGCCTTTTATATTATAGTTTATGAGGAATAATTTGCCGGTGAACTAAATCGCAAAATAAATGAATAAATAAATAAATAATAAATAAATAAAATAAAATAAATAAATAAAAATATAAAAATAAAAAAAAATAATAATGATAATGTCGTTCATCAAAATCCGTGTGCGCTTGTTTAAAATATAACGTCAGCTTATATTTGGGCTTGACCATCATAAAGAAAAATATTTACAGGGGAATAGTTTGCGTTACACCGGCCAAGCAAATAATAAAAATATTTCCCTTGGCCATTGTAACGTAAAATATTCCCATATAAAAATTCTTTTTTATCTATAAGAGTAGAAATACTATTTTTAAGATCGATTTTTTTTTTTCAATTTTCGATGCTTATCGGATGAATTTCTATACAAAACATATCTAAGAATACTGCCAGACGTAAAACTTACCTTTGTGTGAAATTTTCAAAAGCTAGG
>NC_136495.1:154887440-154974940 GCF_053919585.1 Euprymna scolopes | reverse complement strand
GGTACTTACAGGAGGATCTGCGTGAAGGTTACCAACATCCTGTTTCTGTGACATAAATTGGATTCGATCTTAACATGCTCAGACTGTCAATTCGTGTCGTTACTCATTTAGCTAGCATCTACTTTTATGACTTTACCCACTGAATATATTAATAACATTCTCTATTCCATAACGTTTATTAGTGTAAATCATTGCATCTAGATATTGATTTGCATTGCTTTCGTCTGCAGATCTTCACATCGGTTAAAGATTCTTTTATCACAATTCGAACAGCAGTACCTTTACTCACAGGATGCCCCACGATATTTAAACTCCATTTTAACTCAGGATGGTAACACATCTGACTAGAATAATCGACCCTGAGACTTCTCACTCTCTATTTAGCAGTTTTAATGTGATCTGCACCAACTAGACACTGGTAAGCATTTTTAACGGTGTGCCAATATACGTCACGGTCCCGGTGTAAACCGGGGTCACGTGTGCCATATTCGTGTTGACCAGTGACTTTGTCAATAGCCTTTGCAGAAACTGAAAATATAGATATGAAAAACTGTGATATGTACACCATTGGTTTGAGCCGGGTAAGCGTCTGATCGACATTACTGTTAGAATATATGGCTTGGGTTTCAAGAACAAAAAATGATGAGTTTGAGAACTGAAACGAATAACTGAACAATAACTCGTTAAGAAATTTGTGTCTTAGAAAATATAATTTATTTTTTAAATTCCATTTTTAGCCAAGCACTCTTACTTGATTTCTTCTCCAACCATGCCGGGTTACTGTAATCGGTATCAGCCTCTCAAACACGCGGCTTTCTCATTTGTTTAGAAATGCCGAACTGAATTCCTCTTGCAAAGAAAGGATAGTTATAAATTAAAAGCACACTGTTCCCCTACTCGTACGTTTCCTATATATATATATATATATATATATATATATATATATATATATATATATATATATATATATATAGTAATTTATAAAATATATATGGCGACTAAGCTACACTGAATATACTGCGTTTCATCCACTGTAGGATTCGTCAGGCTTATGCGCGAATTTTGTGGTTGCTTCTTGTTTTTATATATGTTGAGGATTTCTAGTTAGTCAATCAGCTTTCTAGTATCCACCGCGTCCCCTCCTATCAGCCAATGGGCATGCATTGTATCGAACAAAGGATCTGTTTTAGAACTAGGTTAGTGGTTTAAGGTAGATCTTTTCCCTCCTTTTTTTTAATTTTTTTATATATATGAATATACCTATGTGTACACACACACATGCACACACATATACATATATATATATATATATATATATATATATATATATACATATATGTGTGATCGTTTATATATATTTATGTTTATTTAATTTATTTATTTGTTTGTTTTCTATTGTTATTGTTAGTTTTAAAGCTATTTTTTGAGCACTTTTGAAGTAAATACTTAAAGTTTACGCATAAATCTATACTTTCGTATATTAAATTTATGTGAGTAAATGAAGTAGTTATATATATATATATATATATATATATATATATATATATTGAGTAGTTTGTCGATCTTAACAGTGAAGAACACGGACTTCACTCCCTAATTATGGTATAGAGTAGACTTGTGAAGGTGTGCCTGATATTTGGTAAATCATTGATAGATCAATTAAATAAACTTTAAAATGCTGACAAATGTACAGTTATAAATAGTGTGCTGAAGATCGAGTATACTGTGCAACTCGGCGTCTTCAAGTTTAGTGAACTTTGTTCATGAACCGTTGATATCTCTCAGAATGATAGGAGATTTATTCGCATCGCCATATGACATGAGACAAGGTCAAGTTTAAAGCTGAAACTACACCCCTTCAGCAGAAACAGGAATCACGCTGAACGTGTGTAAATGCAGTCACCTTGAAACCAGTTGGAATTTCCAAGTGAAGACGCCGAAAGCGACAGTTAATAAACCTTTCCTTCCTTATTAAAAGAGAAGACAACGATGGCCTCCTAAGGAAAAAACCAAAACCAAACCAAATACACCCATAAAAACAACAACAAAAGAAGAATGTTTTTATTTTTTATCACAGACAGAGTAGAGTTTTACTTCTCTCCGACTACAAGAACTTAGATACTAAGGTCAGAAAGTGAAATTCATAAGTCAGCGACTTCAAGGAGGGACACTCTGACCTGTAAAAAGTGACTAGGCAACTCCGTCGCCATTCCCCGGTAAGGGAACTTCAGGCGATTAGCAATAAACTAACTCGTTCTCAAAGACAGAAGGCAAGGCATGGGAAGTCTGACCCCCTAGAACTGCACAGAACTAAACCCCTGCCGAAAAATCAACAGTGACCGGATCCTTACAAGAATGGTGTAATGTCTGTTGATTTTAGTGGCCGAGAAGTTCAAGATATGTGTAATCCTCTTGTTTCTTTATTAGCAAATGTTTTCGTTGGAATTTTTGAAGCTGAATTGATTTTTAAAATAACAGCGAACATTTTACATTTGATGATGACACGTTCGTGCGTTTCACGCCATGAAGTGAGGATAAATAGTTTACTTCACTTCTTAGTAATTTTTATTCATTGCTATAATTTACTACGGATGTCTTCCATCCTTTTATGTTTTCTTTTCCGGGGCTGAGAGTTTCGCGTATAAAAATATCAAATAACCTTTATAAATCTTTATTTATTTCTATTGGTTTTCTCCTGACTTGAAATGAGAAAAAATAATCTTATTGAAATTCCCACATAGAATTGTTCCAATGACACACTTGATGCTAAAATCAATAAAATTATTGATATTTTCATAAAAAAATGGATATCTAATCAATATAATAAAGCAAGAAAATTGCCAAGTTCAATAGTTCAATATATATATATATATATATATCCATCTCACTATTTTGTATATCGAAAATCACACACACTCACACACACACAACAACACAACACACACACAACACACCACCCACACCCATATATATATATATATATATATATATATATATATATATATATATATATATATATATATATATATGCAAGTAGAAACCATGTACTGGCGTTGTCCGGTAGAAAGATTGCACAAACCAGAACAGATTCGTTAAAATGCCGCCTCCTCCTAAACAAATTGAACTATGATTATCTGGCGCATTATTATATGTAAGTCACGTAAAATACTGACTGTGGATAAACTGCTAAAAACCAGTTTTTAGTTGTACTCGAAAGCAAATGACACAAATCTGGTGCAAACAAACGTATTCATATTCGAAAGAAAGTTATACTTACTTGTGTAATCGTCTTGTAGTTCTGTTGTGATACTAAAAATACTGAAACAGATTTGTGCACAACATTATATACACTGATGGCTTTTTATGCCCGCCAGTATATATATATATATATATATATATATATATATATATATATATATATATATATATATATATATATATATATATACTGATGGCTTTTTTATGCCCGCCAGTGGCTACTGTGTGACAGGCGTCAACTGTTGTCTTGACTTCTCTCGGCCGTGACTGCAAGCGATCACTGGTGTCCATGCTCTCTTGCGGCTGTTTTTAGTGACTGCACCTGTCTGCCTCTCTCGCCCAAAATGAATTTGTTTGACTTTCACTGTCGGTCAATGGGAGGTAAGCGCATGATTAATTTTCATTGCAATGCATAAACCGTATTTCTCATTCCGGAAGTGGCAGTGTTGGTGTAGTTTGCGTTCGAGACATTTTAAAATCGATAAAGGCAAGAATATGTCTTCAGCTAAAGTTTGTGAAACCCCTAGACACGAATATTAAGATTTTTTTTTAATATGCAAAAAGTAAAAAAGCTGAATTACATATTTATTTTTTTATATAAAACTAGCCTGGGTGCCCGATGTTGCCCAAGTGTTAGGAGATCTGTGTTGAGCAAAAAAAAAAAGTGGTAGTAGACAAGCAAGCTCGAACCCGTACCGCGAAGGAGAAAAGGACCTGACAAAAGAAAAAAAAACAAAAAACAAAACAAAACCAAACAAAAAACAAAACAAAAACAAAACAAACAAAAAACGTGACGTCTTTGCCGTTGCACCCATCGCCAAACCGGAAGTGACATAGGTTTAAACTAAGGTTAGACAATCTAAAAAAAGGGATGACTTTCGAAAATATTGGCGAAAAAGCGACCCCTCCTTGTGGAAAAGTGCTGAGTTGAGGATGAAGAAATTCATGCTTTTGGCCATTTTTTTGATATTTGTCGTCCGAAGGATCCAGATTAAAAATGATCCAAATCTCGTGAAAATCCATTTCACAAAGCATCACCACTTATCAAGGCAAAGAGGCCACTCGAGGATAAGCGTCAAAGAGTGGACAGTAGACAATTGGACAATAAAGTAATCGTTAGTAATGGAAATTCGGTAAATTTGTTAACTTATATGGAACGGCTCATCAAAAACTTGTTTACGTAAGACTTGAAGACAATCATATTGTAGTCAGCTGGAAAGCAGGAAACTTAAGCAGACAAGTGAGATTTATATTATAGATAATGTAATCATAGTATAATGTATTTTCTTTTTCAAATGAATTATAATCATAGTTTGAATTGAAGGAAAAATATGTAACATAAAATAATACATGTATTTAAATAATATTTTTATGTTATTTTTTATATTAATAATAACTAATCGTTATTTAATCAAATAAAGAATAATCTGTAATATGTACAAAACTAAAACCATAAGAGATTGATGAAGAAATTGTTGATGCTTATAATAATGACCGTGTTACCATCGGAAAATTCCGAGCAATTAACGTAAAAGGCCGGGAGGTTCCGACCGAAAGTTTCGTGATCTTTCTTCGTGCAAGCGTTGGTAAATTATTGCAAAAATAATTTGATAAAAAAATTAATTGAAAAAAATATCATTCTTTTTGTTGTTACAAAGAAAAGACAATGAATAATTATTGAAATTTTTTAGGAAACTTGAAATGTCGAATCAATGAGTAAAACACTCATTAGTCATAAATAAATATTTTTTTTTAATTAAAAAAAAAATTGATAATATTTTTAACATTATTATTATTTTTTATATTGTTAGTAATTTACAAAGAATTATTCATATTTTGGTTCTAATAAATCAACGTTAACAACTAAGTGCTTTCTTAAAAGAAATTCTGAGTACTGGGACACTTTGCGATCTTTTATGTAACCTACACGAAAAAATCGGACGATGTCACGGCCCTTATTCCGTATAAATACCATCTATTTATATTTGTTTTAAATCGCCTTATAATTATCATTAATAAATAGTGATGTCCAAAACTAAAAAAATTTAGATGACCGCAATGATGTAACAGAGCTCTGACGGTACTGTATGCAAATGATCAAGCTGTATGCGAGATGACGTCACGGAAAAGAAGAAGGAAAAAGATTATAAAATGAAAAACGTGTGCGCACATCGATTGTCACGTTAGAGAGAGGACAGAGATAGACATGTTAAGCGACACTTTTGAACAAGAGACAAGTCTAGCAAGTACCTGGAAATAAATGTCTGCTGTTTTAGGAAAATAAAAAGGTGAGCCGAGTGTTTTCTTGTCTTGGTATCTTGCGACGGTGTCTCCAGGTTAACACATGTGTAAACGTGTTCTACATTACAATAAGAAATGTTTTAGCATTTATCAGTTTAAGCATTACCGGAAAGGAAGTCAACGTCTATGTCCACTCACAATAACATAAAAACTCTAATCTTGGCGTAAGGTTTATTCTAAGACTAGCCTGAGTGCCCGGTGTTGCCCGAGTGTTTGGAGGTGTGTGTTAAAAAAAGTGGTAGTAGGCAGGCAGGCTCGAACCCGTACCGCGAAGGAGGAAAAGAGCGTGAAACAAAAAACTAAAAAAAAAACGCGACGTCTATGCCGTTGCGTCCATCGCCAAAGCGGAAGTGGCGAAAGTTTAAATTAAGGCTAGTCAATCGAAAAAAGGGGATGACTTTCGAAAATATCAGCGAGAAAAGCGCCCCCTCCTTGTAGAAAAGTGCTCAGTTGAGGGCGAAGGAATTAACGTTTTTGGCCAATTTTTCGATATTTGTCGTCCGAAGGATTAAGCTTCAAAACCGATATTGTGAAAGTCTGTCGTCTCTGTCGAAAGTTTTAGGCAGACACACAAACATACACACATACATGGAAACATTTAAACAGACATGTGAGATTTCTATTATAGAAGATGATCCATCAAAATTATGGACAATCAAAAATATAATCGGCATTTGCTGGAACAGTCAACAAAACGGCAAAACTTACTCCTTTTATATTTATTCCAATTAAGGGATAAAATATATATTACTCCTTTTACTTGAATAAATATTTTATGTGAAATGAACGAAGTCATCATTAGGAACGCAGAAGACAAAAAGGAAGACAAAGGAGAAGATACTGAATCGTTTGCTTATTTGTTTTGAGAATATTTTCTCGAATCTAAAATATTATCGGCATTTATCAGAATACCCAATAAACCAACAAAAATGTTACTCTTTGACATACTGGAAGTTATAGGCATCGCCAAAAATGGCCGAAAAATCAAGTTGTTGTTGTTTTTTAAAATGAAATTACATTTATTAAAATCCATTATTTCTGAGTAACTTTTTTTTTCCAGAAAGATAAACCCCTGAATTTTATCATATAGAAAACAGAATAATGTAAAACTTTTTCTACTATTTTTAATTAAATTTTAAATGTTAAATTTTCCCAAAAAGTTAACAATTGACATTTTTTGTCTTGCACAAAAAACGTACATAAATATTTAAAAAAAAAAAAGGTTTTTGAAATAATTAATTTATTTATTTGTTGTCTAACTAAGATTTAGGATGATTTTCTAAGAGAATATGCAAAAATATTATGATATAAGTACCTGGATTTCAAATAATTCCACTTATTCATATAGGCAACCAGTTATTTCGCGTCGATCTAGAGTCTAGATCGACAATGTTTACGTTTGCATTTGATAAAAAGCAAACTATGGAAGACCAAACAGGCAAAAAAAACCCTTATTTTTCAGTGACGAAAATTTCAATGTATTATTAACGCTAAGGCTGGCCAGTACCAGATGAGTGACCATTTGTATGAGTTTGGTTTTTAATGTGTATGTGTGTGGGAGCCAGGCTCCATAAAATGGGGGGGGGCAATTTAAAGCAGAGTAAAAAAAAATTATTTCAGCGCGTTTGGTCCACCGTAGTCGAAAGGCGGCAAACGTTTTCAAACGGGATCGAAAAAAATGATGCTATTTTTAACACAAAGGGCACAATATTTATCGAATTTTTTTTTGTATCGATTCTTCAAAGCATACCCTGTTTAATAATGGTCATGCATTATTCGGCTCGCTAAAAAAAATTATTAATTTATTCATCAAAGATTTTAAAATGGCCTTTTTCGTATAAATATTAATTTTTTTTTTTGTTTTGCTTAACTTAAATTAATTAATTTACTTAACATATTCAACGAATTTCTCACTTCAAAACTCAAAATCGGGATAATTAAACACAATCGAAGTTCTGATATTCAGACGTCAAAATAAGGTATGCAAACAATTTTTTTTTTAATCTATAATTCTGCCCCTTACAACAACACAATATGTTGTGTCCAGTTTCAGATGATTATTTTAAGCATATTTGTACCCCTTCAAAGCAAGGGGGGGGGGTTGTAAGCAAAAAAACATATATATATAAATATCGTTTATGAAAAATAAGTACACTGTTATAAAGTTCATTCTTCTTTTAATAATCGCTGAAAATTTCGTATTGATCGGATAATTACCTGATTTTTGGTAGATTTTAAAAAAGACGGTCCGTCAAAAAGTACTTACCTGCCCCCCCCCCCCCCCCGTTTTGGCAGTGCCTATGGAAGTAGCATATTGTTTTTGAACTTATGTTCAAGTTTTTTTTATCTATTATATTATAAATCTCAAATCGTCTTACTTGGACGTTGAAACCGTCAACTCGCTTCGGGTTTACGACTTCCGGCTTATGACTCCCAGTTTAAGAATTCTAATATTAGCAAAACCGAAGATAATAAAAACCATGTACGTTTTTAGCGTCCAAAATTTTATTCTATTTTCATTGCAAATTGGAATCGTTTTCAAACTAAAAAAAAAATGTTTTTCTAATGTAAAAATAAAAATAACAAAAAAAAAAAACAATAAAACAAAACTACTTCATTTATACATTTTAGTTTTCTACATTCATAAAACCGAATATATATATTTTTAAAAATTGGTTTGCAGTACAAATAAAAATATACTTCCGCGTAAGTGTTTTACTTTTTTTCATTTCAAATAATAAAATACACAAATAATGTTTTCATATTTTTACGGTGAATGTTGCAACAAAAATACTAAGTCAATTTTATATTCATTTATTCATCAAAATAGAATAGATAAACAAATCGGTGCTTATGCACGTATTGCACCATGTTATTGTTTAACACTATTTGAAAGTTCAATTAAAGCTTTACGATATCCTTTTTTAATTGTAAGGTGAAAGTACAGAATAGTTACAAAACCCCCCTCCCGATGTTAAAAATGACTTTCTAAATAATAGTGTTATTTCAGCATGTTTCAATAAATGCTTAAGTACCAAAAAATCATAGTTACTTGCATCCCCACGAGTGCAAAGGTCGGATTGTGCGATTATAGATGTGTTACTTTTTTCGCGTAAAAAATATGCAGATAATATTGCAAATTGATTTGGCATTTTTTACGAATTTCATTTGTATTTTTCATTGCAATTTGAAATCGTTTTCAAACAAAAACAAAACAAATATGTTTACGATTTAAACTATTTAAAAGTATTTTATATATTCTGTAATTCACATTAAATTCGTAACAAATAAAAACAATTGTTCAGCTTAAGTGTTTTACTTTTTTTTATTAAAAAAAAAAAAACAAAACAAAAAAAAAACACAAATAATGTTTTCATAATTTGCCAATGAATGTGGAAATCTTATTTAGTTGCATCCCCAAGAGTACAAAGTTCGGATTCTGTGATTACAGGTTGTTAATTTTTTTAATATATTCTGTAATTGACAGCTTAAAAATGTTACAACTACTTGTAAACAAAAGGATTAAATTGGTTTGCTTTACACACACACACACACACACACACACACACACACACACACACACATAGTGAATAAATGACAAGACTATATTCCAAAGTTCATGATGTTGACCATCTTATAATTTTTTCCTTTAATTCAGTTGACTTTTGCAATTCTTGACAGTATCTGTTTCGTAGCGCAAAATCAATCACTTAATCATTATATCAATTAGTGAATCTATTTTGCCTTTAACTCATCAGAAGAAATAGCAACAATCAATCCGTCAAAATGGAAATAAAGTGCGCTTAGACATGATTAAAATCCGAAAATTGGAAGAGAAGCTGCATATCTGTTTAATATATTTCTATTACGACATTTTTTATATATATATAAGGCAATATATATATATATATATATATATATATATATATTGTTTTGCCTTATATATAAAAAATGGCGTAATGGAAATATAGTAAAGATATATATATATATATATATATATATATATATATATATAACAACGTAGCCATTTGTATTAATTTATTAAATTGTTAGGTGAAAGTACAAAGTAGTTAACAAAGCTGTCTCATTTCAAAGGGACGTTTCAAATAATCTCCCGATAGTTTCACAAACCGAAAAGACAGTATTGCACTTAAGCCGTTAAACAAATTATGCGACTCTGTTTGTTCCCAAATCTGTAGTAGGAGCCAAATTTATATAGCATTAAAATATGCAAAATTTACGTTTTTTAGAGAGTACGTAATAAAATACAATGACCCAACCGGAAGTAAGCATTAATTACTTAAAAATTAATGGTGATAAAAGAATCGTTTTTTTTTTAAAAGTTTTTTTATGTATAAATGATTTTTTTTTAGTTATCAATTTACGTGAATTAAAAAAAAAATTTTCTTTACCCAGTATATATTTGTATGTGAGTAAAATGTATGTTTTACTTCTTTCAATTTACTAAAAGTCGTCTGTTTACATTTTTATTGACGATTATTTAATTGCTGATTAACATTATCAAAGCTTGGCATACTCCAGTATTTTATATCAGTTGCCGGTCACGCACGAGCCAAACTCACGGAAATCCGGATCAGTAAATACATAAGTTCCTATTATTGGCTAAATAATGTTTTGCTTGTTTGTTTGAAACAAAAACAAATTCTTCAAGTATGCGGTCACGTTTTTAACGTATATCTAATCCATTTTTGTCGACAAATTTACAATGTTAAGTTCTTCGTAAGCTGTTAAACAATATTAAAAAAAAAAAATTCAAATTATAAACGTGTGTGGGGGGATTTATTTTTTAAAATTTGCTGTGATAAGGCCTCACTGTTAAATATTACTTAATTAAGGCTGGTAACACACACACGCACACACACACGCACACACACGCACACACACACACGCACGCACACACACGCACACACACACACACACACACACACACACACACACACACACACACACACACAAAACAGAAAACAAACAAAAACAAAACACACCCCTTCCTTGTATTTTTGTTTTCTTTTCGTCTTTTTTCAATTTTTTTCAACGAATTACACACCTCTTATATAAAATATTTTTTTTATTTCATCTAAGGACAACGCTGTTAAGACCTTTATTATCTAATCTATTCTGTATTGTTTTAACTAGTCGCCATGCTTGTTTTCGCGCGCACATGCATTCAATTTTTTGCGCGGTTATACAGTAATTCTATATACCCACGTGCATTTTTATACATTAATTCTGTATACTCACTATTCCATAGCTAGCTATAACATATACTGACCCAACAGGTCACGGTCCTGGATATGACGTTAAACTATATCCGATGGTGAGGCCCCAGCTTGCGGGCTTTGGGGAATGTGGAACCACCCTTTAATTGCCATTGCTCCCAGGTCTACTCTGACCCAGAGTGGTAGTACCTATTAGGGTCCCAACTATGGGTTGAATAGAAACCGACTTAAAAAAAAAAACAAAACAAATATACTCTATTAACAAATTGTTCTTCAAAATAACTGGATTCGGCATTAAATAACCTGAAAAGAGTTGATATGCCGTAAAACAAAAATAACCAACCAACCAACAGGTCACGAGTAGTCTAGTCTATATATCTATAAAAGTGAACGTGTCTGTGTCTGTGTGTATGTCTCTGTGTGTGTCTGTACATTTCCCTACGCAATAACTCTGTCAATTTAAGGTCTACAGACTCAAAATTTCATATACAGAGTATGGAGATTTGGGAAAATCTTTGTGATCGGTTTTCGGCCAGAAATTTGCCTGTTAAGGGGTCAAAGTTCAACAATTTGACCTTTGAGAACTCCACCAAACACCTCCGACAATTTTGGGTCTAAACACTTTAAACTTTAGATGTAGGTTCCTTGGACATGGCTCTAACTTAATAATTTGATTTGAGCCCAAAACAATAAATGTTAAGGGGTGATAATAGGGGTCAAAGTTTTTAAAAAATTGACCGCCTTTTTTCTTCTTTTTTTTTTTTTTTGCTCAACATACATCTCTAAACACCCGGGCAACGCCGGGCTGAAATGCTAGTTTAAAATAAAAGTAGTGTAAATCCTCTACATTTAGAATGCGGCGGCGAAAAAGAAAAAGACGAAGACAAAGAAAAAGAAGAAAAATAATTCGAATCAGTGGAGAGCGTTTGTGCATTGTTTTTGAGATTATACTCTCGAAGAACAGATCAGATGAGTATCGCTGAAGAAAATAATGAGATTGGCTAGTCATGTTTGGTGTTCATTCGAGTAAAATCTATGTTCATTAAAAAAATTTAAATGACATAAGTGAAATATATTATCTGCTTTTATATAAGAAAATGTGTTTATGCGGCGGAACATTGACTGACGCCATGTTGTTTGTTATCGAGCGATGCGACTGCACGTTCACAAAATACATTCCATCAATCCAGTTTAGATCTGGGGTTGCAAATTAAATTGCTTGGAGTTTACTAATGACAGCGTAAGGTATTTAGGCAGGTAGTTGCAATGAGTAAATGTTAAAAGTACGGAATGGAAAGATAAACGCTAACGGTGCGACCGGTATTATAAAGCTATGGATACGTAACTATATATATTTTAAACACGGTGGAATCACCTCTAACTTTCTCAAAGTTTGACAATTTTGAGAGTTATTTCGGCCCGACTTAATTAAGGATATTAGAAAAATGAATAAAATCGAATGATAATTACTGAAATACATGCATCAAATACATACAATACCGTAATTAATTGGATTAATATATATATATATATATATATATATATATAAATATATATATATATAAATATAAATATATATATATATAATATATATATAAATATATATATAAATATATATTTATATATATATAAATATATATATATATAAATATAAATATATATAAATATATATATATATAAATATATATAAATATATATATATAAATATATATATATATATATATTTATATATATATATTTATATATAAATATACATAAGTATATATATATATATATAAAGATATATATATAAATATACATATATATAAATATAAATATATATATATATAAATATAAATATATATAAATATATATATATATATATATATATAAAGTTATAAGAATATATATGGCAATTAAGCTACACAGAATATTCCGCGTTTCATCTACGCTAGGATTCGTAAGCCTGACGAATCCTAGCGTGGATGAAACGCGGAATATTCTGTGTAGTTTAATTGCAACCTAGCTCTACCTATGTACTGAGCACTGTTTGAAATAAATACTTCAAGTTTACGCATAAAATAATACTTTCGTGTGATTTATGTGATTAAATGAAGCAGTCATATATATATATATATATATATATATATATATATATATATATATATATATATATATATATATATCTGTCACATTGGCATTAAGTCCTGAGTTGAACATAATATAAGTAATAACTAATAGAAGACCAGTTCCAAGACGAGTGCAAAAAATAAAAATATGATTAGTTTTACATTTTTATATTCCTCTATCGTTAGAGGCATGGTACGGTTTCCATAAGTAATAAATATCTGTTCATTATCTTTGATGATTACTTTGTACACCGAAATATATAAATAACTAACTTTATATAAAAGAAAATAGCAAGAAAATCATGCAGTCAAATCCGGAACAGAACGTAATTCAGACGATGACTCTTATTAAAAACATAGTACTCATATGAGACTATATCAATACTAAACGATAAAATATTAGCTTTAACGCCGTATTGCATAAATTAGTCAACTACACTTCTGATCTGTAATAATATCAAAATTTAGTAAAGTGTTGGGATGGGTGCATTTTATTATAATTTATTTTAGTCTGACTATTGGTTACGGTAATGCAACGCGTAAGATTCTGTGTTAAACGTATAATCTAGCACTACTCACGCATTGAGCACTGTTTTAGTAAATACTGAAAATCGATACATAATATTTTATATTTCTTTATAACAATTTTTGTGGACACCACTTACTACTACTACTACTACTACTACTACTACTAATAATAATAATAATAATATATAAGGCAAAATGTATGTGTATGTGTTTGTATTTCTACCAAAATATTTGACAGAGGGGACAGATTCTAACGAAACCGATATCATTTTAAAGCTTGACCCTTCGGACGATGAATATCCTAAAATCGGCCAAAAACATTAATTCATTCACCCTCAACTAAGTAGTTTTCTGCAGGGAGAGACCTGATTTTCCGACGCCATTTCTGCAAATCATCTTTTTTTTTTCGATTAGCTTCGCTTAATTTGAACGCGTTCGACTTCCGGTCGTGTCATAGAGTATCAGTAAGACGTCAGATTTTCTTTCACTTTCTTTTCCGCCTTCGCGTCACGGGTTCGAATCTGCCTGCCTACTTTTTTTAACACCTTTCTCCACCCTGCCTGCCTACTGATGTTTTGATTCCCCCCCCACCCGATACTACAATATTTTTTAACACCTCTCTCAGGCCGGGGTCCCTTACTACACCACCTACACACACCCGGGCAACGCCGGGTACTCCCCTCCCCGCTACTACCATTTTATTTTTACCTCTCTCCCCACCCATTCTGCCTACATTTGTGTTGGCCCCCCGCTACTACCACTTTTTTTTAACACCTCTCTCTACCCGGATTCCTACTGCTGTTTCGAACCCTCCACACCCCTCCACAACGGGCAACGCTGGATACCTCCGCTAGTATATTATAAAAAAGAATGATAAAAATAGCGAGAACGAAGAAGCAAAATAAATAAATAAATAAATAAATAAAAATGAAGAAAAAGGACGCAGAAGAAGACGAAGAAGGGGTTGCGAACAACGTTAAAAACATAAATATTGAGATTTGCTTACCTCAGTCGTTGAATATAATCCAATCAAATCAAATACGTAATTTATTATTTTCCATTTAAAACTATTTCGTTTATTCCGCCCATAATGAATTATTCAAGATGGTGGTTGTACACGTACGATTTTATTTATTTATTTTGAAAAAGAGTCCAAATTATGGTGGTAGGCGAGTGGGAAGAGTCTGTTATTTTTTCTCGCCTCGGTTGCAGTTCCAGTCATTTCTATTGAGTTAATTCCCTGCTTTGCATTTTATGATTTTCATCTCAATCATAAATTCTCCTCTCTCAAGCGCCGCCATTTTTTTTCTCGTTTGCCTAGGCATGCGTATTTGTTTCAGATTTATGGCTACATCTTGCTACAATTCTATTGAACCAACTAAGATGGCGCTAGAAGAACTTTCAATGTCACTTCGATCGTCTGACTCATTCAAATTCGATATGTAATCAAATTAAATTTTATTAATAGATTTTAGAAAACAATAGGGGAAGATAACCAACGTCTCAGAATTGATTGGCTTAACAGGTAAACATTCCAATAAGCAATATCATTGCAGTGGCGCCAATAAAAAAAAAAAAAAAAAAGGAAGCAAATCTCTTTTGAAAATAGTAAAATCTATGTATTGATACGATAGCGTGTGTGTTATTTTGTGTGTCACGCTTACATCTTTTTTCTTCCGAGTGACTGTCGTTTAGTGTTATGACCTTACATTTCTTGTAATAAATAATTTTACCAAGAATTCTACATAAGTCTTGGTTTCGGTTTCGATTATAACTGAACGAATACAAGTTATATATATATATATATATATATATATTCGCCCTTTGGAAGGTCTTGTTTTTAATCCTTCAGGGAGACTAGCCGCCCTCCTCATCAAACAAGTCTGGTGGGGGAACCAGTTTAGTCGCCGGTGACCCGACCATGAGGCAGGTAGTACTGGGTTACATGGTACCAGTAGCATATGACATGACAAAGGGCGAATGAACTCTTTTTCTGGGTCAACGGCCAACTAGCACCGTGTATATTTGTGTGTGTATATGTGTATTAGGATAGAGAGGGCTCCCGTAAGCCGTGGTGAAGGCAACCTTTCTAGGAGAAGCAAATCTCTGATTTAAAAAAACATAAAGCGGAAGACCAGTACCCGCATTAAGCTGGTCTGCAGTTTAATTTGTTGCTGGCTATCTTGCTCTTGCTTGTTGCTGGATCTCAACATTTTGAACCGAGAGAGAGACTTAGCTGTCGTACAAAGCTAAGAGTCTGTAACATCATATTTGTATAGATACTCCCTCGGACATTTGGGCTCATGGATTTTAAATGTCTGAGGGAGTGGCACTCGTCTGACAAGACGTTGCAATCATATATATATATATATATATATATATATATATATATAAAACTTGTATTCGTCCAGTTATAATCTTTTTTCGTAACTTTTCTGTAGGGCAACTAGATGAATATACTAGAAATTAATAATTATAGCAAAAAAAAAAAAAAAAATGATTTAACTATTAATCGAAAATACGCGCACAGAGAATTACAATTTGCCTTTATATACCAGATAATTTCTCCAAAAAGACTTAAGATGAAAAATTGTTGGCCTAAAATTTTATAAAATGTTTAACTGATCCTAATAAAAAGATAGCATGTGAGCTAGGATATAAAAAATGCGCAAGAACAAGTGAAAAAACTATCTGCAGGTACGTGATAAATGGTATATGTTGCCGGTCAGTATTGGGTAGACGACAATAAACGACCCACGATTCATTCCACACATTTAAAACGCCATGGCTTCAAAAAGATAATTCCGGTGTTATATGGCAAGCTCCTCTATATTGGACACGATCAGAAATATTTCTTCCTTTCCATTTTTTTCTTTGTTTTGCTTTATGCTTTTGTGTATATTGAGACTTCGAACAGAGAGAGAAAGAGAAGGAGAGAGAGAGAGAGGGAGAGAGAGGGGGGACAAAGAGGGGGAGAAAGTGGATGGGTGCGTGAAGATGGAGGCGTAAAAATGAAAACCCAGAAACACAATTATCATCACGAGCCTCGTTTCCTATCGCTGATGAAAAGATAAATTATTTTTCCCAACTAATTGATATTCAACCAAATGTACGTGGGAATAAACCCCATCTTCATCTCACGCGTATTTTCCTAATGTAGATCAATGCGCAAACTCTTACATTTATAGTGTGTTTGAACTCACCAACCTACATACATACATACCCCCCCCCACACATATATATATATATATATATATATATATATATATATATATATGAACATATATATATAAAGAAAGTTGTTAGATGAGACAAGTCATTGGTACCGTCGGTTTCAAGCAATATAATTAGGACCGTTTTAGATATCCATACCAAGCTCTCTTCAGCCAATACTCATCGTATTCAGCCAATACTCACCTCCCCGTATTGGCTGAAGAGAGCTTGATATGGATATCTAACACGGTCCTAATTATCGGGCTTGAAACCGACGGTACCAATGACTTGTCTTATCCAACAACTTTCTGTACACAAAATATAAAATACAAATACGCTCTTATTTTTCGGGGTTTCCTTTTAATTGAGCACTCTGTTGAATTTCTTTTTCCAAAAAAACCTAAAAACTAATCATATATATATATATATATATATATATGTGTGTGTGTGTGTGTGTGTGTGTGTGTGTGTGTGTGTGTGTGTGTGTGTGTACTAGCTGCCAGCTCAGCGTCGCCCGGTCGTACAATACACTTAAACATGATATTTTAATTTATGCAGATTGCGTATGCATTATTATAGAATCAATCCTCTATTGATTATTATATATGTTTGGAATAATTTGCCCGGTGGACTAATTCGTAAAAAAAAAAAAAAAAAAAAAATAATAATAATGGCGTTCATTAAATTCCATATATGTTTGTTTACAATATCACGCCAGCTGATATTTGGGCTTGACGATGAATGCCCCGGAAAAGTCACTTCTGATTAATGTTTAGTTTTCATATATGCTCACGTAGAAATGATTTGCCTTGATTTTATATGGTATCTCTTCTTTTTATTGTAAATTGAACTAATTAATAAAAAAAATAAACAAAATGGCGAGGTACAGGGGATCGTTCGATGTGTAGTCGAATACTCTATCACTAAGCTATATATCCAGATTATAATAACTTTGTTTTTGTTTTTTTTAAAGAAAAACTGATTTTTTAAAATTTTATTATCACTCTTGGCCGGTGTACCGTAAAATATCCCCCTGCCAAAATTCTTCTTTTTATCTATAAGAAAAAAAAAGCTATTGTAAGATCGATTTTTGTCGATTTTCGTACAAAACATATCTACGAACACTGCCAGGCTTTGGGTGAAATTAACAAAAGATAGGATCAACCGTTTCGGAAACTATGAGGAACGCACACACACAACGTGTCTTTCATATAATAGTAGAGATATCTGTTAACAATTTCCCTTAATCTCTAGCTGTTGTAAACTAAGCGAAAATTCCATGGGCAAAGTTTCTTTCTTAGAACTACCCGTCTGTGGAATGCAACATCGCGGGACTGCTTCTCAGCTGATTATTACACGGTGGTTTTCAAGTCTAACGTAAACAGCTTTTTGCTTTTTGTTGAGCCGTCGTTTTAAATAATAAAATCCTGGCTAAATTCCACTATTACCGAGCATCAAGGTATAACTCATTACCCTCATCCTCGAGAAGCGTTTGTGCCTTGATAAGCGATAACCTTCCTAATATATATATATATATATATATATATATATATATATATATATATATAGAGAGAGAGAGAGAGAGAGAGAGAGCGAATGAATAAAAGTGCACAAATAAATTGTCTTACAGCATCAGTTATTCATTGAATTCTGTTCTCAGAATTGTGTCAACAATGATCTCGCATGCGATCGTTTCAGAGACTTTTTAGAATTATCATCGCGCTCTTATTTTTTTGCATATCCAAATCGCTTCTCCATCAGCGCCTTTTAACAAGGTCGCACGAGAGGTTTAGTGATAGCATCAACATTTTAGACATCTTTGTAAGAGTTTCAGATGTATAAATTTCAACACAAAGACAGAAATTTAGCATACCTGTTCCCATAAAACAGGAAGGGAATCATAGTAACAAGCAGGACCCGTGGAAATTCCACGGAATCGGGAATATATTTAATCAACAAGTATGTTTTGATAAAGCTGATATTTTTCTGGATAGTGCAAAAAAATAGTTTATTTTTTATTTTTTTATAAAAACAAAAAAACAAAACAATAACACCCATCAGATATTAATTTATTAGCATTTTCTATAAACATAGGTTCTATCCTATTTTAAATATCAAACTGACTCCAAATGAATTAAATTAAGTACTAACAAATAGTCAGAAAGTAATATTCAACACAAATAATAAAATCACATTGTAAGAGACCATCTTTAATCTACTCTTTCAGTCCAGCATTAGTGACTAGACTTTTGGGTGGTCAACCCTTTTAAAATATGAACTCTTTCTCACCAAGTGCTGGGGCAGCACCCCTACAGATTCTGACGATAGACTATTCCTGACGTCACTTTCGGAAACTAGTATTTTTTTATTAATATATATTCCATTTCATTGTTTCCAAGCCTTGTGTTTTTTTTACATAGGAATCACCACTTATCAAGGCGAGGAAAAGGGTTAATGGGTGTACTCAGTATTCAATAGGATTATAGTGTAGTAATTGTAAGTAGTGGAAATTTTGTAAATTGGGTTACTTAGGTTGACGGTTCATCAAGAATTTGTTTATATTGGACTTGTAGACATTCAAATTGTAGTCAGCTGGAAAGCAGGCAAACCGAAGAGAGTTCCACGGACGTGCAGTTCTTTTTAAGGTGCAGCAAAAACAGAGGAAAATTTATAAGAACATAGTCAGCTCCAGTTGTTATTTCAACAGCAGTTTTAGTAACACCACCACCAACAACAACAACAACAGCAACAGCAACAGCAATAACAACAACAACAACAACTTTTCCCGCAGTTCCACCAGAAGCAGGTAGACATTCGACAAAAGAAACTATTAGGGCAAGAAGATAAACAGCAACATCGGCAACAAATGTTAGAGGAGAAATTGTTATTTCAACAAAAGAGACAGGAGGAAGTTTTCTTAAAAATGTTGAACAGAATGAAACACAATAACAGCATAGCTTTTTCCTGAAACACCATATAGAATTTGATTGAAATGTTCACCTACATACCGGAGCAGGAAAAGACATTTGACGCTTTTTATAGAAAATACGAAAACTTAATTCACTTTTGATTGCAAAGAGTGGAGCAATACAAAAAGGTCCTCTTACTGTTAAGGAAACTAGGGACCACAGGACACAATTAGTTCATTGACTACCTAGGAAGATGAGCGAACTGAAAATCTTCCGAGGCGGTCAAACTTTTATCTGAACTTTTCGGCCCAAATACGGCTTTTTTCACAAGAGATGGAAGTGTTTCAATCTGGTCAAATGCAATGACAAAAATTATCTCACCTTTGAGTCCATTGTTAACAAGCACTGCGATGATTTTCGTTTAGCTGACCTATCAGCAGATGATTTCAAGTGTGATTTTTGCACAGGGTTTCGTATCGACGAAAAACCCAGAGATAAGTTCTCTCAAGACTCGAAAGCGAACAAGGGATCACACTCCAAAAGCTGGTGGAAGATTGCCAACGCATAGTCAGCATAAAGAACGACTAAAAAACATCAAGGAGTCAGGTATGTCATATGTATGAAGGATTAGTTATAGACCAAAGAAGTACTTCCTCGGAAAAAAAAAACAAGGAAACAAGAGGAGAAATTGTTATTTCAATAGAAGAGACAGAAGGAAGTTTTCTTAATGTTGCACAGAACGAAACAGTGATAACAGCGCAAATTTTCCCCAAAACACAATAAGGAATGTGATCGAAACATTTACCTACGTACCGGAGCAGAATAAGACGTTTGACATATTTTATAGGCGATACGAAGAATTATTCAGTGGAGATTGCCAAAAGTGGAGCAATGCCAAAAAGGCTTACTTTTAAGGAAACTAGAGACCACGTAACAGATATAGTTTCTACCCAGAAAGACGAACGAACTGAAATTCTTCAAGGAGGTAAAACTCTTATCGGAACCTTTTTAGCCTGAATACGACTCTTTTTCACAAGTAATGGACGTGTTTCAACCTGACGAAACCCGACGACGAAGATTATCTAACCCTTGAATCGATTGTTAACAAGCACTGCGACGATTTTATTCTGGCTGAACTGTAAGTGGATGATTTCAAGTGTTTCATTTTTGCACAGGGTCTCATCCCGACGAAAAACGCGGGAATAAGAAAATGTCCTCTACAGACTTGAAAATGAACAGGAACTCTCACTCCAAAAACTGACGGAAGATTGCAAACGTGTAGTCAGCGTAAAGAACTACTTAAGAAACAAGCGTGTCATACGTTAGAAAGACTAGTTACAGACCAAAGGAGTACCTCCTCTGAAAAAAAAAAAAAAAACCCAAGAAAACAAGAAGACAACCCAGGAAAAATCAAAGAGTAGTTTTCCAATCTCCAAAACAAAATCGCCTACAAGTTCGTGCAGTCGTTGCGGTAGACAACATTGAACTATAGTCTGTTTTAACAAGAAAAAAAGAAGAAAAACATTCAATGAGTGTGGTAGAAATCGACACATTGCAGAAGAACAGAAGAAATAACAGGGCTCGATATCGGAGAGAAACCAGTGGAAATATGTAATTGTTAACATCCTCGACAAGGAAGTGGATTTACGGATGGATTCCGGTTCAGACATGTCAATCATTAACATGCAAACATGGAAAATATTAAAGAAACCAACCGTGAGGATAACTTACAAATCAGTTCGTACAGTGACAAATCAGTTCGTACAGTGACAAACCAGTTACATACAAATCAGTTCGTACAGTGACAGGCGATAAGATAGAATTTGAGAAAAAAGCTCAACCCTAGGACTAGGAAGATTTATCTACCCGTTTTCAAAAAGAAGCGAAACATCTCATTTGCGGCAGTTGGGAAAATTTATAAGGAACATGATCGACTAGAAAAGGCCCCGAATACTATCGAAAGTAAGCACCAGTGAATGGGCTGCCCCTACCGTATACGTTACGAAAAAGACCAACCAAATTCGTGTCTGTGCGGATTTTTCCACAGGTCTGAATGCGGTTCTGAAAGATTACCACTATCCCCTCGCCACAAATGAGGAGGTATTTAAGCGACTACAGATCCTTGTCGAGAAGAAATGCTCTAAATTCCTCTGCATCAATGCATACAGGGGACTAATTGATAAAAATGGAAGACACAACGACAGTCAGAGGGCAGAAGCCATAAAGAACATGCCTGCTCCCGATAATGTAAAAGCACTCCAAAGTTTTCTGAGACTGGCAAACCGCTACCAGGTTTTCATAAAAAGCATGCATAATTTGCATGCCCCACTAAATGAACAACTAAATAAAGAAAAAAGCTGGAAGTAGATGCCTGAATGTCAACGACGTTTAAAAAAAATCAAGGATACTCTAACATCGGGACTGTTCCTTACTCACTATGACCCAAAGCTGAAAATAATAGTAGCAAGCGACGCAAGCTCATATTGTATGGAGCTTTTATACTGAATATAATGACCGACAGTACCAAAAAACCCCGATAGCCCACGCATCAAGAACCCTACTGCCAGCAGAGAGACAGTACTCATAAATCAAAGAAGAATAGTGGTTGATGGACAGAAATCAGAAGCTCACAGTATTAATTCTGGAGTCCCTCAGGTGTCCATCCATGGTCAAACTTTATTCCTAATTTATATCAATGATCTCCCAAATCACATCCTATTCGTAGACATTTATGCTGATGACACTGCCATCTATGGCAACACTTCAAAGGCTTTAAATGACCAAGTTCTCTCTGACCCTCTCTCCTCTGATCTTGAGCACGTGGTACAATGGAGAAAGAGGTGGCTGGTTGATTTTAAGCATCTAAAACCAAGTTTCTATCTTTACATCATCAATTCTCTGATCCCCGTTTGGCATCTGTTGAAATGAATGTCTCTCCTATTGGGGGGCTCCGTGTTTTGACAACCTTCTGTGTCTGCCCTTTACTTCTGATCTAAAATGGAATGCATGCATCAAATCCGTTGCCAAGGTCGCCGGAAAAATAATGTGATCCTTCTACCGCTCCAGTAGATATCTCACTAATATCACTGTTGATGCAATTCTCTACCTATATAAGAGCCATTTACATCCAAAGATGGAGTACTGTTTCCACATCTGGACAGGAGCTGCTAGAAAGGCATTATCCTGCCTGGACACATCAAAATAGACTTCGTAGCCTAGTGGGGAATGCCTTTTATCTTCTTTGCAACCTCGTTTACACAGTGTAGACGTTGCGAGCCTGTCTCTGCTTTATCGTTATTTTCATGGCAAGTGATCGTCTGAGCTCTAATTTATGGTACCCCATCGCCAAACTTTCATGAAAAACACGTCTAGCTGAAACCACTATCAATAATTTACCCAACTCTTTATTATTCCATGAACAAAGCTTTTTCTTTAGATTGCACGCCCGTAGAACTCTGTTCTTTTTTCCTGCTTTCGTCTTCAAGCGCGATGTAAACAAGTTCTTGATGAGCCGTTCTCTTAAGTAATCCAATTTGCCAAATTTCCACGACCAACGATTATTACGCTATTGTCTCATTGAGTACTGTACACTCATTAACCCTTATCCTCGAGTTGCCCCCGAGCCTTGATTAGTTGTCACTCCTTTGTAAAAAGAAAAACTCTTAGTATCATATTCGCGGCAACAAAACTTTGTAGCTACTCTGCCAAGCATGCGCGAAAGCGCACAAGCTTATGAGTCGAGCCTCCCTGTGGTGAAAAGCGAACCTGTGACCTTTCAATTACAAATCAAGTCCACTAATGAACTACACCCATCTTAGCCCAAAGTGACGATTTGGTGTCGCCCAACGGCTATGAAAACGACAAAACGATAAGTGATTTGCCGGTTTTGAAATACACTTATTTAATAATGTGTCTCGCGTTATTCGTTTTAAGTATCGTGGCGTGTCCATTCGGCGAGATTGTTCGGTTTTACTTGGGAACGTGTGTGTCGATTCAGCGGTATTTGTTCTGGCCTGGCATGTCGATGCGGGGGTAATATTCAGAATTGTGTGGACGAATTAGTTATTGAATATCAATATTGGGTAATGGAAAAATAAAAAGGTATTTGCAGCTTCCCTTACAATTTTTGGATTTATAAATCGTGTCAAATCACACTTCAATTCTTTTGGACGGATTGATTGTTGCTATTTCTTCTGATTAGTTAAGGGTATAATAGATTCACTGATTGATATAATTAAGTGATTGATTTTGCGCTACGAAACAGATACTGTCAAGAATTGTATGTCAACTGAATTAAAGGAATAAATTATAAGATGGTCAACATCATGAATTTTGGAATATAACTTTTTGCCATTTATTCTCTCTCTTTCTTTCTCTCTCTCTCTCTCTCTCTCTCTCTATATATATATATATATATATATATATTTTTTTTTTCTGGCGGTCTTTCCTCCGTGTAGTGGCAGTACTTTCGCCTTACAAACCGATCATAAGCTGTTACTGACGATTTTCGGATCCAAAAACGGCCTACCGACGTATACTGCCAATAGACTACTGAGATTGGGCGCCATCCTACTAAATTATGACTTTAAATTGGAGTACTTGTTATCAAAACAAATTAGCCATGCGAATGGCGTATCAAGATTGGTACCAACGATAGGGAACCTTTAGAGTATTTTATAATTGCTGCACTTTGTACCAATTCCGAAAAATAAACCCAAAACATATAAACAAACAAACAAACAAACAAACAAAGCAAAACAATGATAAACAACCCAATTAAAGAGCTTCCAGTGACTTTACATGGAATTAAAAGAAAGGCAGAAAAGTGACGACTTTATTTGTGATCAAGAATAACAACGTTAAGAAGGATAACAATGTTTCAGAAATATTCTCGTTTTGCAACGAGGTCTTACTATATAGCGAAATGATTGGTAATTCCAAAACGTCTTCAGAAAGGAATTCTACAGGATTTTCACAGGTCACCCTTGAAAAAGCCGAAAGATAAGCTTAATGAGAAGCTATATCTACTAGTCTAACGTGAACGAAGACGTAAGGAGATGATCGAGTCTCGCAGAGGTTGCGCCCAAGCTGCAAAAGCACTACCTATGCCGAAAACTGATCAGCCATGGTCAAGAATTAACATTGACTTTGCAAGTCCTCTCCTCTCAATGGTCAGTATTACTTAATCGTAGTCAATAGCTACACTAAGTGGCAGGAGGTATTAAGATGCAAAGAACCACATTTGGGGCAACAATAACTTTTTGACACGAACTGTTTGCACGTTTCGATGCAATAGAGTACATCGTTAGCGATAATGGAACTCAGTTCACATCCGCAAAGTTCAAAAACTTAAGCGATACGTTCCAGATCAAACACTTTACCACGCCCCCAATATCACGAGATCGAATGGACAGGCAGAACGATTCGTGGATACACTCAAAAGAGCACTGAAGAGAACTTAGGGTACGCTAACGGATGAAACCCTCCAACAGTTCTTACACGTGTACAGAATTAACCTAATCCTAATACTCCAACAGCGGTTTCTGAAGGTGAGATCCGTCTTTGACAAACTCTTACCAAAGCAGACGAAACCACAAGTGACCCCTTGCGTAAGCAGGAAACGTTTCATCCCAGGAGAGAGAGTTTTTTTCAAGAGTTAAAAGAATAACACCTCATTCTGGGACGTCGGTACGATCAGTAAGAGAGTCGGGGACATTTTATATATTGTGCAAATTCCTAGCGCCATTTCAAGTGTTGAAAAGAAGCAATAAAGCAAATCAAACATCAGATAATCTCTGCTGTATGACATGAATTCGTAAAAACAACAACAACAACAACACTCTAAATTAAAAAAACACAAACAAAAACAAACACACTCAACGATAAGTGTTTTCTTTTTCTTTGGGCCATCAGAAATGATAATGTTAATTTATATAAATAAAATAAATTACTTGGTACTTATGCACTTTTGTTACCGTTATTATTTTGAAAGCCATGCTTAACATGGGAATGGGGAGAATAACTATTCTGTGCTTCAACTTTACAATTTATTAAATAGTGGGGCAGATTGCTGAAACAATTTTTCACATAGTGATACAAGCACCAAAATTGAAATTGTCAGATTTGCTTCTGCAGCCATCTTGAAAACTGGCAGCCATCTTGAATTTTCTGATGGCTAACGTTTTTTACTTAAAATCTATGTTCTGAACATCATTTGTGCAAATTTTGATGTTTGCACCACTAAGTGAAAGATTCTTATGGAATATTAAGGTAACCTGCCCCACTAAAAAAGATATCGTAAAACTTGAATTTAACGGGGAAAAAACAACAATTTAAAAATAGCGTGGTAACAAAAGTGTATAAACCCCAATTACTGACGCAATTCTATCATCTTATAATATCGACACAAACACAGACAGAATATATTTTTCAATCATTTCTGACGGAGAGAATATAGTGTTTATTTTTTTTAATAATTGTTAAATGAAACTTCAATGAAAAGCTTTTTGTACCAGAATTGCTCGTTTGTGGAACGCAGTACAACAGTGATGCTTCCCAGCTGATTATAACATGATCGGTTTCATGTCCAATCTAAAAAAAAAATTCTTGTTGGACACGCCTCTTAACTAATCAATTTCTACCGAATTTCCATCATCACCAATTATCGCGACATTGTCTCTCCTAACAATCACCAACCCTAATCCTCGAGTAGCTTCCGGGACTTGATGAAGGGTGACTCTCTTGTGAAAAAAAATAATTATGTTTAAAATTGTTTTCAGCAAAGTGCATTGAAATGCTTAACGTAAATAATGGCAGTAATCGTTGTTCACTGGCGTGAAAACAGAGCGAGTCCACATTTGACTTCGTCCCGTCGTTCTGTTCATAATGAGATGTGAAAGAACGGAGGGGGGGGGGCTACACACAAAACGTATTATTACTGGAGATGAGGCGGAGTGGGTTGCGCACGGCAAACAATGCTGTGTTTTCTTTTGCTATCAACGAGGTCAAATTACATCCGGGAAATAGTCACTTAGACGGCAGTCAGGAAACAGAGAAAAAATGTATGCCCGATCCAAACAACTAAGACAGGAAGAATTAAAACCCATAATATATATATATATATATATATATATATATATATATATATATATATATATATATATATATATATATATATATATATATATATATATATTACTCCCTACGTTGGTAGAGATATGGTAAAGAAATTACTGGCGGGCCATCTAGCTTAAGGCATTGTTCATTAGGTAAAATTTTTTTCGAGTTTTAGGCCCCGCCGAAAAGATGTTTGCATTGTTGACATTTAGATTTCGCTTATCTATATAACTATAAAAGTGAAAGTGTCTGTCTGTCTGTCTGTGTACATTTCCTTAGGCAATAATTCTGTCAATTTGCTACTATTTTCTCCTCTGAAGAGATGGTAGACATCGAAATCCTATAGGATAAGGAGTTAAAATATTTCTAATATATTCTTTGTCTTACATAAAATAATAAAAATCTTTTGATTTGAAACTCAAACATATCACGTCATATATTTTTACAATCATTGAATACTTAAAATTTGATTTATTTGCTCTATCTTTTATATCGAGCAATTCTTATTTAATTGGCTAATACTTATAGAATATTACTGCCAGTAATATTAAATCTATAATCATAGGATTATAAGATTTACAAGATATTACTGGCAGTAATATTCTATAAGTATTATCCAACTAAAATTGCTCGATATACAAGATATATATATATATATATATATATATATATATATATATATATATATATATATATATATATATATATATACTAGCAAAAGTACCCGTCGTTGACTGGGTTTAAAAACAGCCTACGGAAAATTAACTCTGATTTATGAAAGTATGATAGGTTATGAAAAGGATGGGTTGTAAAGAGATAGCTTCGAATTTGGGGGTATCAAAACCAAAGCAAAATATAATGAAAGTAAAAATAAAATAGATAAACCCCATAATTTATTATACCATACCAGTTCACACTGAAACACTTATCACAATATTCTGTTGATCTATATTAAAAAACCTTGTTAAACTTTGTGACATATTTCCATTCTATGGAGGTCAGGCGCGAACGAACACCCCATAATTATATTATACCATATTTCTTCAAACTAAAAAATAATTATCAAAGTATACTTACGCAGATAGATATGAAAAATCTTTATTAAAGTTTGTGGCTATTTCCATTCTATGGAGGCCACGGGCGAACGCAGACCCCACAATTTTATTATACCATCCCTATTTAAGTTGAAACATACTTATCAAAGTATTCTTATGTACATTTATACCAAAAACACTTGCAAACGTTTTTTCTTTAATGTTTAAATTTTTTATTTCCGTACTTTGGGGGCCAGGCGCGAACGCAAACCCCACAATTTTAATGAAGCACTGTTCTGCCAAATCAAGCATAACCGTTCCTGTGTCTCGATACATCTATCATTATATGTGATCTGTTTTCTATAATAGTGAACCATACAGGAGCCTATTCGTGACCACACACACACACACACACACACACACACACACACACACACACACGTTTAGCTTTATATTGTGTATATATATATATATATATATATAATGTAAATCTGTCTATTTGTTTGTTTGCTCACGATGATTTCATATTGATTGTGTATATATAAATATAATATATATATATATATATATATATATATATATAGATCGATGATAACTGGGGCTAGGACAACAGCATATTCTTTTCATCGTTTTTACTCTCGAGTATATATCCGACACAGTTAGACATAATTAATCAACCAAGAACCACATCACTCTACATAAAAATATATAAAATATCAATGGATATATACCTGAGAATCAAAACAAGGAAAAGAATATGCTGTTGTCATAGCCCTAGTTAAAACGTCATAGAAGCTGACGTTATACATGATGTCATACACGCTGTCATGTATAGGGGGCAAAAATTCCACTGGGAATGCCGGGCAACCTGCTAGTATATATATATATATATATATATATATATATATATATATATATATATATATATATATATATATATATATATATATATTCAAACGGCATAATGCTTGAAATTGTCTAACCGGTCTTGAAACAATAATAACTTACAATGAAATGTTGCTACCAATTCATTTTTTGAAGACTTGGTTTTGTCAATACATTATATATATATATATATATATATATATATATATATATATATATATATATATATATACATTATATATATTATATATATATTATATATATTATATGTATGGCAATTAAGATACACAGAATATTCCGCGTTTCATCCACGCTAGGATTCGTCAGACTTATGCATATATATTTTATAACTTACTACTTTGCTCTACTTACGTATTGCGCACTGTTGAAGTAAATACTTAACGTTTAAGCATAAATCTATACTTTCGTATATTAATTAAGTAGTCATACATAGTATATATATACATACATATTATATATATAATATATATATATTATATATATTATATATATATATTTATATATTACACACACACACACACACACATATATATATATATGATGAAAATAATGGAAATAGTATTCCGACAAAATAGAGAAAATAAAAAAGGAACAAACCGTATTATGTGTTCACCAACGTTTCGTCTTTATTTCGAGACTTCCTCTGGGTGAATGAGATTAAGAAACCAAAAAATATACCAGTACAAAATATTTGAAAAAGTTTCACGTGCACAGTGTGACGCAGTTCTATTTAAGAGAAACGGAAAAATTGATGTTGGAAATTCAAAAAGGAAGGGGGGCTGGCGCTGTTAAAGAGAAGGAAATTTTAGTGACGTCATATAGTCGTTAATTTAATTTTAAAACTATGAACGCAAGTTTATATTCTTATTGGGAAAAAGATATATCTGTTGAAATTTAAATATAAGTTTGTAACAGGAATGAAATTAGTGTTTTTTATGTAATTTATTGATTGAGATTGTGTTAATTATTACAGGGGGTGTTTGAATGGTGTGAGAAAGTTAACCTGTGTCCACAGTTAAATAATGTTCTTTTAATAACAGTTTACTTATTAATGGCGCTATGTTATAGAAACCTCCACGTTGTTTAATATATATATATATATATATATATATATATATATATATATATATATATATATATATTATAAATATATTACTTCCAAATCACATAAATAAGCTAGCAGATATTTTTGTAAATAAACAAAGCAAATTCCCGATACGCAACCTACGTAGTTTCGTAACGATTTAACTTGGTTGATTAGTCCAGTTTAAAGAAAATAAAAATATGAAAAAATAAATATTTAAAAAAATAAGTTAAATTAAATAAAGAAATATAGACATGTAATTTAAGAAATCAGTAAATGGTATTAATAAAAGATATTTAATGGAATGAGTAATTAGGGTTAATATCGTTCGATATTTAGTTTGAAATTCTTTTTTTTTAAATAAAGATACGAAATAGGTAGATATATAAATCTTTAAAAAATACTTTGCAAATATGTGAAAGAGGTAAAGTGGTCTCGCTTGTTTTCTTTTCCTTATAAAGGAAATGTTTTTTTTCATAATGTTTTATTGTTAAAGTGTTTTTTTATTTAATAAGTCTGAAGAAAGGCTGTTCTTGTAAAATTTTTAAATGACATATTGTTTGAATATGTCCAAACGGTCTTGAAACAATTGTAACTAACAATGAAATACACGTTTTGTTGTCACTAACCTATTTTTTGATGTCTTGGTTTTCGTTAAAACAGTATATATATATATATATATATATATATATATATATATATATATACATATATAAATATATATATAATAGATGGAAAAATAGATAGAGATGTTGACGTCAAACTAAACGCAGATAAAGACATTGTGCTATTATTTCCCTCCTATTGAAATCCTGACAGGCTTGAATGTCAAATTATGAATAATGATAATTGTACCTGTAAAATGATTCCGTTCTGTTCTCATTTGTTATCCGTCCCCAAAGACAAGAAACACGAGGCGGGCGACAATGTTCTCTTGTCTCCAGCCTTAATGAAATGAATAGTAACGTCGCCACAAGATGGAGAATATTGCGTATTGTTAACGGAAAAACACATCAACGACAATCTGGCTAGATCGTTTTTTTTTTTTTTTTTTTGTTAGTGAGTCAGACGAATGGTTCTATAGAAGCGAAAGATGCTAGCATGATCCATTGCGTTCGAAATTTTTTTTTTTGTTTTGTTTACAGGGAGGCCGCTGCTTATTAAGGCTTGAAGACCACTTGAGAATAAGGGTTAATGAGTGTCAAGTTGCCGGTAAGACAACCCCGTAATGATCAGTAATGGTGGAACTTCGGTAGTGTTTGTTTACTTATGAGAATGACTCACAGAAACTTGCTATGACTTTAAAATGGCCATGTTATAGTAAGCCGGAAAGCAGCTCCGCAGTATTGTGTTTTACAAACACGTAGTTCTATGAAAGAAAATTTGCTCATGGAATTTACGTTTAGTTTTACGCATAGATAGATAATAAGGGAAATTGTTGGTAGGTATTGTAGTTAGACGAGTGTCTATTGTGATTGTTCTATAGAAACTCAGTTGGGCATCTGCAATAAAAGTTTTGATAGAGAAGAGAGAGACTCGCTATGTATCTTCTGTGAGAAAGATATAGGGCGGAGAAGAGGGCTTCGCTCACTAGATTTTAACGCCGGTTTTATAAACTATCAAGGCAGGAGAGGTGGTACTTCGTTAGAGGGGGCAATCCTAATCAATCTGTGCTTTAGAATATAGCTAGTGATTTACCCGCTTCTCTTTCGAATTATTTTCCTGCTCTTGACATCTCATCAATACGAACATGTATAAATTTAAATGTAATGTAAACAAACACCGTGCTGCCCGAGTCCTCATCCAGTTTGCCGTCTATAAATATGGACCATACCAGAGTAGCCTATTACGCTTCAGCGACAATGAAAAAAAAAAAGAAAAGATTTTTTACAAACTCGGGGTTGGAAGAGGAACATTCTGTCTAGGTACAAAAAACAACCGCGAACGAATCCATTGGTATTCACAGACGGGTGATCCTCAGGCAATCAGCTATAAACAGACCCTCCCAGAACGAAAAAAAGTTAATGCTTGGAAGATTACATATCCTATTCCACAGCTAGACTACATTTTGTTCAACGGAGAAGCGTATGCTGCACCCATACATTTTCACATCATTTATTGCTGCTTAGCGGTTTATCTTGCAAGAAGAAAGCGCGAGTCGGGAGCTGATAACGAGTTGTAGTCGGGCGAGTAACAACAGAAAGAGAGAAAACAGTTCGGTTCGTGTCACCAGAAGGTATGAATCAGGTATGAGGTGCTTCAGGCGCAGTCACGCGATCACTGTTGATATCATGTCGTTTGGCTATCCGATAGTGAATGGTTCGGGTTAGATGGAGGTTATAGTTTGATGATAAACTGTTCTATACAACATAATTTATATGCCTCCTTTTGTCTGTCATGTTAAGCCGATTTTCACGTGACACTTCCAGCTGACTAAATACACATCATTCTTCTTCTTCTTCTTCTTCTTCTTCTTCTTCTTCTTCTTCTTCTTCTTCTTCTTCTTCTTCTTCTTCTTCAACAACAAGAACAACAACAACAACAACAATAATAATGAAAATAATAATAATAATAATAATAATAATAATAATAATAATAATAATAATAATAAAAGCACTAGCCATATATCCGCTGGATGAAAACAAGGAGGACAGAGATCTTAGAGAAGCTTGCTACCATCCAAATTCCAGTGAAGCTCAATGGTAGCTGCGAAGGAAAAATCAATGGTAAGCGGCTGTTGCGAAAACACAAATCTATCAGTAAGAGTTATCGAAAGTGGTGGAAAGAACTGGAAATATGAGTAGACATTTTGTCACTCAGATTCGACAAGTTGTTCACAAAGAAACATTTTTCATGATGACTTCTATGACTACTCTCGTAATAATAATAATAATAATAATAATAATGATAATAATAATAATGATAATAATGATAATGATAATAATGATAATGATAATAATAATGATAATAATAATAATGATAATAATAATAATAATGATAATAATAATAATAATAATAATAATAATAAGAAGAAGAAGAAGAACTTGAAAACTTAAGGTAAACCTCAAATGCTAAATCTAACCCACATAAAGTACAAAGACTAGCCAACCACATGGGAACCGCACCAAAAATAAAACAAAGTGGCATTCAATGAACCCCAGAAAACTGAAACTGCAATAAATCTTATAGACTGTATCCCCGCTACAAAAAAAAAAAAAAACATTTAAAAAAGGCACCAACAATATAGTCGTATCAAACAATACACTCGTGATGGGCAAAGGAGGATTGAACGACGGAGGGGAAAACACTATCCAGACCTCCACCAGATAAGTGCAAAAAGCGCTGGAACCTTGAAGAGGTTAATTGCCACGCAACTGTCAGTAAAACGAACGGTCATTTTCAGCAAGAAATCAATTGTAACTGGTTGTTGCGGTAATGAAAATTTATTTGCAAAGGTTATCGAAACGCGTGTAAAGTGCTAGAAATTTGAGGATACTTCTTGAAATCCAGACTCCACTGAATACTACAGATTATCATCAATGCTGATGGCCTGTGTGAGCCATACAAATAATAATAATAATAATAATAATAATAATAAGAAGAAGAAGAAGAAGAAGAAGAAGAAGAAGGGACACTTAAATATGATATATTAATTTATGCAGATTTCGTATATATTATTATAGAAGCAAATATATCGATTCTTATATATTATAAAGTTGTAATTAAAAAAATATATCAACATGACTTCGGTGCATCACCTTCAATCGAAACCGAAACCAAAACTTATGGAAAAAATACGTATATATGTATATATAGTTCCTTCAGCTATAATCGAAATCGAAACCAAAACCTGTGAGGAATTCTTGGTAAAATAATTTACTACAAGACATTAAACGACAGTCACCCGGAAAAAAAAGATATAGTATTGGCACACAAAATAACACACGCTATCGTACAAATACATAGGCAATAATTATAAAAAGGAAAAAGAGGAACACATGACCTATTATATATAAACCAAGGGATCCTGAACGAGGTAAAAAGTAGAAAAAAGTACTTGGCCATGACATGGATCGTCTATAAAAATCATATGACAGAATCCCACAAGTATGGATAATTGAATGCCTGAGAATGTACAATATACTAAGCAAAATGATTAATTTAATAGAAAATGTAATGAGAACATAGAAACGAACTGACAGCTGATGGACAATGCATAACTGAGATTAAAATACACATAGGTATCTTCCAAGGTGATTTTCTATCACCACTACTATCCATCATAGAAAATGGCAAGCTGGATACAAGTTCACTAATACAGATGAAAGAATGAACCACCTAATGTATATGGATGACCTGAAGTTGTTTGCGAAAACCAAGCAAGAATTAGAGACGCTAATAAACACAACCAGAATATTGATGAACATGATAGATACAAATACTTAGAAGTTCTAGAAACAGACACCATCAAAACAATAGAAATGAAAAAGAAAATTGAAAAGGAATACCTCAGAAGAACCAGAACACTCCTCGAAGCTAAACTATATGGTAAAAACCTAATTAAAGGTATAAACAGATGGGCAGTGTCACTTGTAAGATACCCTGAACCATTTATAGATTGGACCGTAAAAGGACAGATAACTCTTGACGGTGTATTATTTATTTTTGTCAATTTAGTCGCACTGTTTATACAATGACTAAAACAAGAGAATTGTCGGAAAAGACAAGACAAATAATTGTTCAGCTAAAATGGATGGTTCATGGTATAAAAAAATGTCAGCAATGTTAAATTTCGATTGTCGGTGACACGATTCGTAGATGGAAGTTCCACCAGTGCACTTCCAATCTGCCACGTTCAAGGCGTCATTCCAAAATTTCTAACCGTATGGCTCGACTTTTGGGCCGAGAAGTGAAGAAGGATCCACGAATAACTTGTTCTGAACTTCAGAAAACATTAGAAACATCTGGGACACGTGTATGCAAGAATACAATTAGGACAGTGCTTCGAAAAAAAAAAAAGAAAAAAAAAGATTCCAATCGCGGAAACCAAGAAAAACTCCTTTGTTAAAGCCGATTCATATCAAGAATCGTCTGAAATTTGCCAAAGAACATTTGAAGATACGTTCAAGAATTTGGGATAAAATATTATGGTCAGACGAAACGAAAATTGAGTTATTTGGTCGAAATAATGTAAGCCATGTCTGAAGGCAGAAGAACCCAGCGTCTGACCCGAAGAATACCATCCTTACAGTGAAGTTTGGAGATGAAAATATAATGGTTTGGGGTTGTTTCTCTTCAGCCGGTTCTGGAAAACTTCACATCATAGAAGGGAAAATGTATCGGACTATACTTGACGACAACCTCTCGAAGCCTGCAGAGGATTTGAACTTGCTTAATGGTTGGATATTCCCGCAGGACAAGGATACCAAGCACACGGCTAAGGCAACTACCGCATGATTTCGGGAGAAGGAAATAAAAGTATTAGAATAAGCAAGTCAATCACCTGACCTCAACCCAACTGAAAATCTGTGGCGAGATTTGAAGTTGATGGTACAAACAAGTAATGACAGGAATCGGACAGAACTTAAACGAATTTGCCAAGAGGTATGGGATAAAATTCCAGTTAACATTTGTAACAATCTTGTAAGAAAGTATCCCAAAAGTTTGGAAGATGTTATGGCGAGTAAAGGCCATATTACTAAAAACTAATGCTATTTCTTCTTTGTGTTGGATTCTTTTGAACCTTAGATATGGCATTTATGAAATGATGAAATGATTACGTAATTATATAAGATTTTTGATACGAGATTTGTATTTATAATACAAAAATACATTAGAATAGCACTTTGTTATTGTTTTTCTGTAATAAAAATAAATCAACTTTTTGCCTTGTATCTGATACTTATTGCACCCACGGTATATTACAGTTATATTTTGTGTCTGATGACAAACAATTTTGGAATATCTTTTAACGAAATAATGTTTAAGCTTGTTCAGTACTGATAATCGTTGAGCTTAATTAACTGGGTCAATTAATATTTACTTTGGTTTAATTGGTATATGAACATTACCTAAATTTAATAAGTTAAACTTAACTTTGGTTATATATATATATATATATATATATATATATATATATATATATATATATATATATATAAAAGGTACACTATTTCACAAATTAGTTTTATGCATTTTTATTACAGCACGATTTCTGTATTCAATCCAAAAATCTGCTCACTAAGTGAGTAACCTCATTTTCATATTACATTAAAAAATCTATTTTTATAATTAGATCCGTGCTGTTAAATATTTGTTGCAATTAATCGTGTTAATTCTTCTATTTAGAAATACTAAAATTTGAAATATTCAAAGTTGATTTATTTTGTTTTTATTTAATTTATATATAATTTAATTTATTATCAATTAATATTAGCTGACAAAGTTGCCCCTGAAAACAAAAGTAACCTTATTTATTTAATCCATGAGAGTTACTTTATATTTGATTTTCATAGACAAAAATGAATGGTTTTTATCCTTCCCTACTTTCAATATGTAGTCACTTTTCGTAGCAAGTAAGGATATTTGGTGTATCTTAAATAGCATGTGACCAATCCATTAGCCAGCAATATGTTTCGATCAGGCAACGCCAGGGATATACAGCTAGATATATATATATATATATATATATATACGTTTTATTTTTTATTACCGTATCTTTCTGTTAAGTTACATTATTGTTTCGGCTACACGGCCATTTTTTTTGGCCGTCTGTAGCGTCCTCAGACTTTTACAGAAATGTTCGCTATTTTGGGATGAAAGAGTGGAAGAGTGAATGAGGTCGGGGCGTGGGGCGTTGCGAGGAGGGCGGAAGAGGAAGAGAGGAAGGGAACAAGGAGGGAAGGTGGGGGTGTTTGGTATGTCGATAATGTTTTAGTTTTGGGGTTTAAGGAACTTGTGGGGGTCTGGGAAGTTCATTTCTGGTGTGGCTGAGGGCATAGGGATACATGAGGGAAAGGGGAATACGTGGGTGTGGGAGGAGGGCGTTACTTTAAAATTCGAGTCTTAGTGTTAAAGTTTTTAGCGTCTCGTTGGTGAGGTGATTTCTTGGTAAGTATGTCTTGAGCTGTTGGGTGTTCACTTATGTTTGGAGGCGGGGGGATATGATTCGGTTTATTTATTTTTAGTTTTTATTTTGTTGTTAATTGTTTGGAGAGGGTCAGCTAGCGGTCGCAGCCAGCGGTACACACATGCGCACGTACACACATATATACTTAAAAGAAACGGTCACGAGTACACATACATGCCCGCCCTGGCGCGCAAATATATGTGCATATGTGCGCCTACATGCATAGACACCTGCGTTGTTCTCGCTTGCGTCAGATTTTTTTTAAGGTGCTAAGATTGGGTGCGCGTGCGTAGGCATGGATGCACACATACACAGATAAATACATACACCGACGCCCCTGCCACCAAGGAGGCGATTATACGGGCTCATATGCGCATATTGATTCAGGCATACTAGCACCCCACGCATACGTTCAAACGCGTGCGCGCATGCAGATACCAATACTCGTGGGCACATACATCGACATATATACACAGCTGCACGCTTCCCACATATGTGAACAGCAGGCAGCGGTCATCTATACTCTCACATCAACACACGCATACACAGGCACGTGCACACACACACTGGTACCCCGTGTACACACGGGCTCCCACGTGGATGTACACGCGCGTGCGTACACACATATACACACCCAGTTATATAGACAGTTATTGGTATAGACATATTCGTCTGGATAGATTTAAATCTAAGTTCATTTGTGGGTACATAGGCGCAATACTTTCGTTATACATAGATATGAGCATAAGCTCATTGCCAGGGTTCTGTACATAATGTTTTCATTTTCATTAGTGGGTTTTTTTTTGTTAGATGTGGGTGCACACGGGCGCACCGGCGTACTCCTCCGCATACAAATATAACCCACAAATGCACGCTCCCACACACATGCATGTACACAGATAAGCATGCATATGCACATACACATACACACGCACATATGCTCTCGTTATATACATCTGCAAAGATACGTACCCACACTCCCTCAAGCACAGATATGTGCGCACGCATATACATACGGGTATATAGCGTGGCATGACGTAAATGTGGGCGCGGGTGTCATCCACATATACTTAACATACGCATTAATAAGCGCCCACGTACCCGGGATAGTGGTTCTAGGTAGCCATGTTTATAGGTTTTGGTGAGGAGTTTGGGGTGGTTTATATGGGGATTGAGTGCTGTAGTTATTGTTCTAAGTTGGCGTATTTTTTTTTATATGGTATTATCGATCAGATCAAAAGTTGTTAAGAGTTTAAATGTCATAGAGTAAGAGAAGTTAATGAAAAGGATATAAAAATTCACATCCAAATTGCATGGTAAAATCCGAAGTGAATGTCTTTGATAGAAGTATGTTAAAATGATCCAAACTGTATTTTGAGTAATCCACACCACAAGATAATGGTCCGAAGTAGGCATTTTCCTGGAGCAATATTCTTTGTTTATATAATGGGTCCGGTAAAAACAATCATTTTATATAGGTTCGGTGGATCTGTTTATTAATAAACATATAATTTAATATATTTAATATTTTTTTTATAATTATAGAACATGAGCTTCAAATTCCACTCCAAAATAACTTCAAATTGTTAATAAAATAAAAATAAAACCGCTTTCAGTAGACAGGCCACACAAATTAAGAGAAACTGAACTGATAAGAAAAATGAAAAATTAAAAATGAAAAATATTTTAAAATTTCAAAATTTCAAAATCTAAAAAATTTAAAAATTTTAAAAATTTAAAAACTTAAAAATTAAGAATTAAAATTAAAAATAAAAATAAAATAAAAATGAAAAGGATAAAAATAAATAATCTATCTAAAAATCTATAAAAGTGAACGTGTCTGTCTGTCTGTCTGTCTGTCTGTGTGTCTGTGTGTCTGTGTGTCTGTCTGTCTGTGTACATTTCCTTACGCAATAACTCTGTCAATTTTTAGTCTATAGACTCGAAATTTGAAATACCGGGTACTGAGATTTGGGAAAATCGATGTGACGGGTGTCAGCCAGAAATTTGGCTGTTAAGGGGTCAAACTTCAACGATTTGACCTTTAAGAACTCTACAAAACTCCTCCGACAATTTTGGGTCTAGACACTTGAAATTTTAGATATAGATTCCTTTGGATCTAACTTAATAAAGTGATTTGAGCCCGAAACTATAAATTTTAAGGGGTCATAATAGGGGTCAAAGTTTTAAAAAATTAACCATTTTTTTGTTTTTTTGCTTTTTTTTGCACAGCATACACCTCCAAATACCCGAGCAAGGGGTCAAAGTTCAACGATTTTACCTTTGAGAATTCTACCAAACTCCTCCGCCAATTGTGGGTCTAAACACTTGAAATTTTAGATATAGGTTCCTTGGACATGGATATAACTTAATAACTTGATTTGAGTCCAAAACAATAAATGTTAAGGGGACATAATAGGGGTCAAAGTTTAAAAAAATTGACCGCTTTTTCTTTTTCTTTTTTTTTTCTCAACATACACCTCCAAACACCCGGGCAACGCCGGGCTGAAATGCTAGTAAATAAACAAAATAAGATATTATTTGCTCTATCTTGTATATCGAGCAATTTTTATTTAGGTGGTTTCCATACCAGTTGACTGTTAGATAATTTTATTCTGAAGAATATATATATATATATATATATATATATATATATATATAAGTGCACAGCCTCTCTCAAAAGATACTATGAAGTATATGTGAAATTGAGAAGAGAAATAAAAAATGTGTCTCAAAATAAGTGAAAAAGAAAAATCGATATAGAAAGAAGGGAAAAAGAAAGAAAGCGTCTCATTATAGAAACCGAGCAAAATGGTAGGTGGTTGTCTGATTTGATATTCTGTTATCTTTCCTTTTCTCTAAACAGTTGGAATGGTTTCCTCCAGTATTTTTTGTATTCGCTAACAGTTGCTACAATTGAGATATATTTATATGCATTGTGGCTTCCTTCAGTCTTGACAGACTATGGATAGCCACTATAAGGGTGCCTGTGCCGTAAATTTATGTGGCAAGAGTTGCGCAATCTCAAACCACGTCTCTCCCGAGTCAACATTGTTGCATACCAATAGCAAGTTGAGGTACAGGACGACTAGAAACAATGCGGAGAGCACATACAGCGCCTAGAATTTCCAAATAGTCGCCCATCTGGTACTAGCGAGGCTCAAAGTTGCTTAACTTCGGTGACCTGACTAGAACTGCTGTGTCAACGCGATTATGCCGTATATATTTATATGCATATATAATTTAAAAACACATTGACCTTTATTACGGAAAGATAATCATCAGTCTAAACTTATATTGTGTTTTATGGCGAGTAAAAATGTTTACAATCCATATTATTTGAAAATAAGAGATGTTTCAAGATTCAATCAGTTTTCATTTAAAATCAGCGATTGAAAACTAGACAAAAAATGCCAATTTACTTTGCTAATCGATATCGGGAAAGAGAATCGATTGTTCTACTGAAAAAATACATTTCTTGTATTGGTTTATCGATGATGAAAACACCGTTTGCATATTTGAACTGTTAACTGTATTTGCTCTGAGAGGAAATCGAATTAGCTTTTAAAAGGTGACATTATCGATTCTGTGTATCATTTAGCATTCCACTATCTCTCCCGTACTTCGCCCACCCGTTTGTTAGATCGACTGTCTCAACTGATCAATTCTTAATGACTAGGAAAGATATGCGTCATCCGGGTGCAAATATTTGATAGTACCTAGATAAAATAAAAGATATGCATTTTATGCAAATTGCATGAATGGCTAGAACGCCTGTTCTAGAACAGGTTACTGATAACAAAAAGGTTATCTTGAGTCATTAATAGTTTCTTTTTTTTTTTTCGTAAGGCTTACTGTATATACGGCGTGTCAGACCACCATATGGTGCTCGACTAACTGCAGATTATCATGTCTATTTTACATAATTCAAGACACTATTGAAAATGAATTCACATAAGACAACCAAAAAGCATTTTTAGTTCCGGTCGACAACCTTCCATAAGTTTTGATTCAAACAAATTTCCCGATTTGTAAGCCTAAATTGTTAAAGGAGTAAAAAGGTTTTTCCTATCGCCAGACTTTCACATTCCTTCTTTGTCTATTATTACAAGCAGATATACAATCACAGAGACTCAGTAGAGATACCCAGAGCTTGGTCGTGTTTCTTGACGAAGACGGCAATCCTAATTCTTTTTTCATTTTCTTCCTCTTAAACTTGGCAACTTGAAGGTGTTTGCTTACAATATATGTTCACGTAACTATTCTGAGCTGCTCTTGCTTGACAGGTTTGTGGTGCTGGTATTTCAAACAGACAGTACAGAAGCTCTAACACTTATGTAGTGCTAAAAGCAACTGCTCTACGCCATTGTATAATATCGCAGACACACAATAGACTAATGGTCTACTTGTGTGTGAACTTCTGAATTTCTGAGATAAGGATTCGTTATTAATTTATTTATTGCGGATTATTATCCTTATTTTGTTTTAGCTGTTTATAGATGTGGATAACAGTCCGCAATAAATAAATCAATAAATAAACTAATAAATAATACTCATCTCAATAATGAATTCCAATTAAATAATGTATATAAGGATTCGTTATTCGTATTATTTGGATTCATCGGACTACTGTTCTCATCTTGAGTGTGATTTTCGAAATGTTTGTATTGTAGATGCGAACATAGAGCAAGGTCCTATGCGAAGTGCAGTGTATATATATATATATATATATATATATATATATATATATAGCTATCTTTGCTAGTGTATATATATATATATATATATATATATATATATATATACACACAGGTATCTTTGCTAGTGTATATATATCTATATATCTTGTGGCCCATAATTCACTTTACATTTTAAAAATTAAATAACTTTTTCTAATAATATATCTTAATTTCTCTTTTTAGAATTATGAAATAGAATTTTTGGGAATTTTTTGTATGGATAAGTTTACAACAGAACAACGAGTGGAGGTAATTGAAATTATTTTGTAAATTAATGGTCAATCATTGCAACGCAAAGATCTTATATGCGCCATTTCAATGTTCGACATCCTCCTAGTAGGCCTGCAATAATGAACTTAGTGACGCGTTTTCAAGAACAGACCTCTTTAAATGACAGGTCCTGACAGAGATGAGGTCGTTCAGTACATACACGTGAAAATACTGAAGATGTGAGGCGTTGCATTGAAGAAAACCCAACCACATCCACTCGAAGGTGTTACCAAGAACTTGATATCTCACGGAATTCTCTACAGCATATTCAAAGAGACTTGCACATGTATCCTTACAAAGTTCAATTAGTGCAATCTTTACAACCACCAAACTTTCAGAAACGACTAAATTATGTCCTCAGGTTTTAGGAACCTGCAAGAAATGATAATGTGTTTATTCACAAGTTGATCATGGAGATGAGTCTCATTTTTATTCGAATGGTTAGGTCAATAAAGAAAGTATCAGATTCTGGGGCACCGAAAATCTACGCCAATTTCATGCGAGCCCAATGCACCCAGTATGGTTTGGAGTGACCTCAGAAAGGGTTATTGGGCCTTTATTCTTTGAAAATGCGAATGAAAATGCCGTGACTGTAACTGCTGCGAGATATAGAGATATACAAGTGAAGTTTTTCAACCTCAGTTACCAAACATTCTAGAGTATTAGTGACAACAAGATACGAGAAGACATCTCGTATCTGATTTCAAATCCGGTTTTGTACCCGGTCTTGGCAAGAAAAAGGATATCCTGAGCACCCCCCCCAGATGTGGCAACAGTACTTTATTTTGGAGCATTTTGATAATAATGAAAACATTGTTATCTAAAATATTACAACTTTTGCTTGATGCATTTATCTCTTTTATCTTGAAGTTTCTGAATGAATAATAAGATGGATAACTGGTTAACTACACGGACTGATAACTAACCTGACTGTAATTTTTGGCCTTCGGGTCAAGATCAAAGTGTAGTATCTGTTCTTCATATGCTGCACTTCAATTTCTTGTTCTCTGTCTGTGGAGGAGAAATCCTTCACGACTGAGACAATTTTAATTTTTGTTCCTTTTCTCCACATTAAAAAACGATCCTGGTGTCTAACTCTGTCCTGTGGGGAGGCATTGTAAATAGGAACTAACCTGACTGTTCGAACCCAGTACGTTCCACGGAAACACATCCATCTAACGAACACTTGACTTTGTGTCTAATCTTCTGGAGTAGAGGTAAATAAATAATACGATCTTTAAGATTCATGACACCATAAAAATATTGTTTTTCTTAATCCAAACTCAACGATCACAAATATTACGCAAGTATGAATTATGTAGAATATCTGCATGAATCTAATTACACATAGGCGTTAAATAAAGATGATCATTGTCTGTATTTTTGAGATGAGGTGTTTTCATTGATTGAGATTGTTGGACTGACTTCCTCATCTTGGTTGTTATTGTCACAATGTTTCGGCCGTTTTGCGAAGTAAAAATAATAAACAGAGAGACCCACTGGAAACTTAAACTGGTACGAGTGAAGCCCCGCATGGAGGAGAACATAACCAAAAACTGCATATATTCCATCCCATGCAGTTGCAGAAAGGTTTACAAGAGTGAAACATGCCACCCCCTTAAAGGATGAAGTAAAAATAATAAACAGAGAGACCCACTGGAAAGTGAGAAAACTTAAAGAAACAGCTTACATGCTCGGACATAACAACCTACTGAGCAAACCAAGCATAGAGCTGAATGCAATTTGGACACCTCTGATAGAGAGAGAAAACCTTGAATAAGAGCATAGGTTTAGCATTAACAAAAACCAACAAAGAATTGTCCTAGTGGCCGAGTGGTTCTAGACGTTGTATCAAAGTTTACAGTTACCCAAAGGTGCTGAGTTCAATCCTGAACGAAGGCAGTGAAAAAGTAACATTCAAAACAGAGAATCAGCAACTATGTCCCAAAGCCTAGCTGGAGTCCGAACACGGTACCCCCGTAATAATTATAAAGGGTTGGGTTCGAGACTCCTAACAAACGGCTCCCCAGTTCGATACAAAACACCTGACGAAGGTCGGAGGGCAAAACGGCCGAAACGTTGTGACAATAACAACCAAGATGAGGAAGTCAGTCCGACAATCTCAATCAAAGATGATTATTCCATAAGAAAACCGAAATAAAAAAAATACTAAGGAATTGATTAAAATGAATTTTTAAAAGAATATACAAATTAGCTAGATTTTTTGCTAGTGAATGAAATTCCACGACCTATATATAACAAAGTTGTATTTTCTTTTTAAATAAATAGAAAAAGGGGTTTTAATATGAATATCAATACACAAAAAACACATTTATAGGAGTATCGATCGAAGAAGGATATATATATAAAGCTGAACGTTTGTGTGTGTGTCTGGTCACGAATAGACTCCTATATGGTTGACTAGTATAGAAAACTGATCACACAGGAATGGGTATGTTTGATCTGGCATAATGATGATTCATTAAAATTGTGGGGTTTGCGTACGCGCCTGGTCCACAAAGTATGGAAATAAAAAATTTAAAAATTTAAAAAAAAAACCGTTTACAACTGTTTTTGATATAGATGTACGCAAGAATACTTTGATAAGTATGTTTTAACTTTAATAGGGATGGTATAATAAAATTGTGGGGTCTGCATTCGCGCCTGGCCTCCTTAGAATGGAAATAGGAACAAACTGTAATAAAGACTTTTCATATCTATCTGCGTAAGTGTACTTTGATAATTATGTTTCAGTTTGAAGAAATATGGTATAATAAAATCATGGAGTGTTCGTTCGCGCCTGACCTCCATAGAATGGAAATATGTCACAAGGTTTTTAATATAGATCCACAGAATATTGTGAAAAGGGTTTCAGTGTGAACAGGTATGGTATAATAAATTATGGGATTTATCTATTTTATTTTTACTTTCATCATATTTTGCTTTGGTTTTGATACCCCCAAATTCGAAGCTATATATATATATATATATATATATATATATATATATATATATATATATATATATATATATATATATACGCGTGTGTGTGCGTGTGTGTGTTTTATAGAATAACTAGCCTGGGTGCCCAGCATTGCCCGGGTGTTTTTAGGTATGTGTTGAGCAAAAAAAAAAAAAATAGTTATAGTAGGAAAGCAGGCTCGAACCTGTACCGCGAAGGAGAAAAAAACGTGGCGTCTTAGTTGTTCCGCCCATTGTCAAACCGGAAGTGACCTAGGTTTAAATTAAGGCTAGACAATCGAAATAAAGGAGATCACTTTCGAAAATATCGGCGAAAAAAGCGACCCCTCCCCATAGAAAAGTTAAAGATTAAGAAATCAATGTTTTTGGTCAATTATTGGATATTTGTCGTCCGAACGGTCGAGCTTCAAAATGATACCGACCTCGTGAAAATCCGTCACTTCTGTCGAAAGTTTTAGGCATACATACACACATACATACATACATACATACATACATACATACATATACATACATTTAAACAGACAGGTGAGATTTATATTATAGATGTTATGTTAATTATTTTAAATTTATAAAACACGGGCCCAGTTTAAAAAAAATCCTCTAACCTTACATGAGGTACGAACTCATAAAACCTATTGCCTTAGTAATATGTGTTCTGGTTTTTCATTTTTTGTCAATCAATCACGTGTTTCTATTTGTGTACGAACAGACACACTTTTTAATGATATATAATTATAGAGTTCAAATTCTCTCCGAAATACGAGCACTAATACCCACTCACACCTACACTGTAGATATCTCTAGATGCCGTGAAGCCTTCTACTCGAATAGCTTTTTCCTTTGGACTGCTGCACTTTGGAATTCCCTCACGAGACCCTGCTTCCCTGACTGTACTGACATGCAGAAATTCAAGTGTAATGTGAACAGACATCTTGCTGCCCAACTCCCTACATAGTACCCCTGTAGCTTATGTCCCTGATAGTAGCCCCTTACATTAAAGTGACAATGTTCCTTGTTTGGGGTGAAAATTTAATAAAAAAAAATCATGGAAATTCCCTGACTGTCCTGACATGCAGAAATTCAAATGTAATGTGAACAAACATCTTGCTGCCCAACTCCATAAATAGTATCTCTGCAAATCTGGTCCCAAATAGTGGCCCCTCACGACTAAGTGGCTCTGTGCCTTGTTTGGGGTTAAATGTCAATAAAAAATCACTGTCTATTTTGTCTTTTCCGAAAGCTGATTTCACTTTTTGTCCCCCCCCTCCGTCGGGCACGGTGACTAGAACGTTCTTAAATACTGTTTTTTTTTTCTAGAATGAACGCGATTCAAAATGGTGGACATGTTGACGCTGTAAAATTCGAAGATTATCTTGTAAGCATCATGGCGCTTCGTCAAACTCCTTAGAAATTCCCAAGAGAAATAACAAGAGAAGTCACAGATGGCGTCTTAATGAAATCAACAATCATGTCTATACTTTTGTTGTTGTTGTTCTTTTTTCTTCTTTTTTTTCCTCTTTTCTTCTCTTTCACCCTTTTTTTTCTTCTATTTATTTTTTGTCCCTTTCTATTTTTTCTTTCTTGTTCTTTATTCCTTCTTTCTCTTCTTCTTCATTTAGTGTCTTTTTCCTTTTCTTTATATTCTTTTTATTCTTATTCTTTTACTTTTTCTTTTTTTGTACTTTCTTCTTCTTCTTCTTCTTCATCTTCTTCTTCTTCTTCTCGCGTTTTCAACTTGTTATTCATTTATTGTCCGCGTGCTAATATTCATTAAGTGTCGCTTGTATTTTACTACATGCCTGTATTTTACTACATGTATGTGAGCATAAAGCCGATTTATATTTCACCCTCCACAAATCTGCATCTGTTTGTGAAAAACTAACGATAAAACGGTGCGGTTTTCTTTCTAACCAATTGTAGTTGTCTGGGGACATAAAACTAATATAAACGATGCTATTTGCTTTACAAGCGGCGCCTTCGTAATAATAAGCAACCGACAGAATGTTATGAATGTCTTTTATTGTGCATACAAGTTTTGGCTAGAATTATTTTTAGCACACAAATTTGGGTGCACTGCCTTTTGTACGCTGACCTAGTCTCCCTATTTTCTTGTGTCAGATTCTCCCGCGTTGGGAGGGAGGTTAAATACTTAAACACTTAAATACATTGGGCGTACTAAAAAAAAATGGCACATGATCTAAATTAAGACAAAACGTCCATTGCGGACGGTCAGTTATGGCCTAATCTTCAAGAAGATATATCTGATTAATTAGTTAGATCATGTGACATAGAAGGGATTTGAAGTAAGATATCAGTTGCTGAGTAAAAATTAGTGAAGATAGAAGTATTAATATAAGGTACTAATATAAGGTATTAATATAAGGTATTAATATAAGGTATTAATATAAGGTATTAATATAAGGTACTAATATAAGGTATTAATATAAGGTATTAATATAAGGTATTAATATAAGGTATTAATATAAGGTATTAATATAAGGTAAAAAAATCCAAACTAGAAAGTTAACCTTGGGTTTACTTTCGGCAGTTTCATAACTCTTCCTTTCCTTGTTTACTTTTTTTTTTTTACAAAGGAGTCACCACTTATCAAGGCACAGAGGCCACTCGAGGATAAGGGTTAATGAGTATACAGTAGTCAATGGAACAATATCGTAGTAATCGTTAGTAGTGGAAATTTTGGTAAATTGGATTATTTAAGGGAACGGCTCATCAAAACTTGTTTACGTTAGACTTGTAGTTAGTTGGAAAGCATGCAAACGGAAGACAGTTCCACAGGTGTGCAGTTCTAAGAAAGAAACTTTGTTCATGGAATCTACGTTTAGGTTTAAGCACAGATAAAGAGTGTGGGAAATTATTAAAAGTGGTTTCAGTTAGTGGTTTCATCAATGAGGGTGAGACCCAAGGGTTCACTCATAATTGGAAACCTCGTGCATGCTCAAATGATTTACACTCATAGTTACCAAATATGGCAGGCTAACCCACCAGCGAGTACAGTGTGAGATTTTGACGGGTCACACCGCTCACCCCTAAAAAAGGTGTGAGGGCCCCAGGGATGGAACATAAATCAGAACCCTATGCACGCTCACATCGTGTGATGTAGAGCTATCGAACTTGCCAAAATAATCCCACCATAGAAAAGAGGATATTTTTACGGGTTACATCGCTCACTCACACAAACGGAAGTAGGGCATCCTAAAGGTTCACTTCTAATGGGGAACCCTGATTAGTGCTCATACTTTGTGTCAATAAAGATTGCTACTACTGCCCCCTCATGTTTGTTTGAGGGGGTTGCTTGAAGCTACCTCTTTACAACCACATCTATTTTTCATAACGTTTCATACCTTCATAAATCAGAGTTTATTTTTTGAAGACCCTTTTTTACTCAGTCAACGACAGATACTTCTGCTAATATATATATATATATATATATGTATATATATATATATATATATATATATATATATATATATATATATTATTTTGAGTACGACCTGATCAAAACAAAGAAAAAAAGATCACAGTAAACTACGCAGCATATTCCAGGCTGTTGAAATATGTTTTCCTACTGTAGACACAGATGTAAAAAATGACTTATACGAATCATCCAGACTTCCTCTAGGCATATTAGATGGTACGTATTGTGTAATACGATCTTGGAGTCACTAGTTAGTCCTGCCTATATACTCAGCCTCACTATATATATATATATATATATATATATATATTGCATGTTGTATATACACGTACACATACCTAGCTTTACACACATATACACACAGACACACACACATACACACAATACATATATATACATGTATATATATATATATATATATATATATATATAAAGGGAGAGGGTTTAAAAGAAAATGAATTTACTTGGGATTATGATTAGTACAATATATCAGACGGAAAACAATCAGATGACAATTCCTGATATCTTGTCACTTTTCGATGTTTAGTGTGGTGAAAAGTCGGCTTTTCAAACTGGATGTTTTGAACTAAGAAAAATTTCTTCTTTAAATATAATTTTGTCTCAATCAACAATATTTTTAAAATAAAATTTCGCAATTCAAAAAAAAACAAAAAAACAAAAACAAAAAACAACAAAAAAAAATCTACTGCTACAGAAGTACGCCATTAACCGCGAATAATTTGGAAGGAAAAATCAGTGAGTTTCGAATCAAGCGAGATAGCAAAAGAATTCATGTCTTTCCATAAAAAGAGTTGAACATTTTATGTTGTTTGCACCACTACATAAAAATTTAAGAAAGGAACATGGGACGTTTGTTAGGGGGTTTCTGTCTCTTAGAGTAGTTGTTTCTACTAAATATCTCGAGTGTAATCAAGCGTAGTATTTCGCATATAGTCAGTAGAAAGGAAGCAATCATACATTTAATGTGGATATTAGTGGAACTGACGCAACTTGACTTGAATTTGAATACTCTATTATGATGAGCCGTAGTCGACGGTGCATATATCCGTAGATAATTACATTTTAAAAGTATGGTGTATCATGTTGGTCAGAAATGGATATAAGAGAATGGATGGTCTACAAAATTGAGCAGTACAGGTTCTGTAATTAAGCCGTGGAAAGTCAGTCACATAGTGTCTAGAAGCAAGATCTATTTGGTAGACAACCATTATACATATCACCACAACAAACTATGAAGATCCATTGAAAGAACTGCAAAGAGATGTAGCTTGAAAGATCGCGTAACATCTGGGAACATGAATCTTCACTAATAATAACAAACGGAAAAGTGACAATATTCTTCGACAAATGCATACATGAAGACATATACATCAAAGACAAGGCTATAAAACCAGGTATTTTCACCTGGAACAAGGCTAAGAGGACTACTACCATCATTTATGTTACCGTACCGAACAACTATGGTTTAAATAAAGCTGAATGCAAATGAGTTGCGAAATATCAAGATCTGAAGAATAACTTGAAAATGACATGTTATATGAAAGAAAGAAATATTAAACCGATTGTGGTAGAGCCAACTAGTCTAATAAAAAAATCTAAAATTCTACTTAGACACAATCCCGGGAAAACCAATCTGCAACTAAGTCCAAATAGCAACCTTCAAAAAAACAACATCTATTCTCAAAAGACTCTTATAAAGATATAAATTTAACGCATAGCAAAATCAAGTGTTGGTCCCAGGAGGTTGATCTCTTTGCCTCTGATACCATCTGACTCTTCGAGTGTAGAAATTAGGTCTTTGGTTTACTTATCCTTTATTTTTTGTGTAGTCCTCAGAGTCCGTTAGCTATGTTTCTGACAAAGAGGAAGAATTACTGTTTTCTGGGTAGCAATCTATCCATTTAACACTTATCGTTGGCTACATTATACGATTACTTTTTTAAGTTGTATTTTTATCTCCTTACATCAAATGGCTTTATGTCTTGCTAAAAAAACTTTGCGTCATTCATTTATATTTTTAGCTATTTCTACATACATACATACATTCATACATATAGACAGACAGACAGACAGACATGCATACATACATTCACACATAAAAACATACATACATACCTGCATAAAACATACATACATATATGCATACATACATGCATGCATACATAAATACATACAAACATGCATTCATACATGCATATATACACACATATATATATACATGCATACACACATACATGCATGCATACATACATATATAATACACATACATACATTCATACACATACATATATACATACATTCATACATACATATATAGATACACATATACATACATGCATACACATATACATAGATACATACATACATGATGATTGCAACGTCTTGTCAGACGAGTGCCACTCCCGCAGACATTTAAAATCCATGAGCCCAAATGCCTGAGGGAGTATCTATACAAATATGATGTTACAGAGTCTTAGCTTTGTACGACAGCTAAGTCTCTCTCTCGGTTCAAAATGTTGAGATCCAGCAACAAGCAAGAGCAAGATAGCCAGCAACAAATTAAACTGCAGACCAGCTTAATGCGGGTAATGGTCTTCCGCTTCATGTTTTTTTAAATCAGAGATTTGCTTCTCCTAGAAAGGTTGCCTTCACCACGGCTTACGGGAGCCTTCTCCACCCCAACACACACACACACACACACACACACACACACACACACACACACACACACACACACACACACACACACACACACAAATATACACGGTGCTAGTTGGCCGTTGACCCAGAAAAAGAGTTCATTCGCCCTTTGGAAGGTCTTGTTTTTAATCCTTTAGGGAGACTAGCCGCCCTCCTCACCAAACAAGTCTGGTGGGGGAACCAGTTTAGTCGCCGGTGACCCGACCATGAGGCAGGTAGTACTGGGTTACATGGTACCAGTAGCACATGACATGACCTGATATACATACATACATACATACATACATACATACATGATGACTGTGATGTCTTTCCAGAGTACTGTTTCTTCATTCGTTTTGACCGGCTTGATTATTTTGTTATTGATTATTTTGTTATTGATTATAACAATGAGACTAACCGAACGCATTTTATCCCAAACCGTAGCAATAATGGCGATTTTGGCATTAAGATCCTTATATAAGGAAACAAACTTTTCTATTTTAGACAAAAATCTAAATAAATAATAAAATATGTTTGAGACAGTATTGATAAAATATTTTGAGTTATTTTATGGATGATTGATGCCACGGTCATAATTCCGAGGGGCAGAGAAAGGATGACGACGCCCACATTTGATGTACTGACATTTTAGTTGGCAGAGATATATAAACATCATACATGCACACCTGCATGCACACGCGGTTGCTGTCTACTCGGTTTTGACCATTCACAGATTTTTCAGAAGTTGTGCACTCGTGCATCAAGAATAGAAGATACAGGGGGAAAAACACGTAAATTGAGCTTACGCAGCACACAATCTACTTTTTGACTGAAGTACGGCACACTGAATAAAACGAATTTTCATTTCAGACCTTCAGGTTTTTTTTTTTGTCAAAGTTTACCTTGTCTTCACACAGCTCATATCTGATGACAGTAACAGTCCGGTTATGAAGACCATAATCAGAGAAAGCTCTTTTTTGTAAGAGTTTTTAGTATTTTAGCCGGATAAGGAGTCCCATCCACCAAATACATACATAAATGATGATGATGATTGCTGCATCTTTCCAGATGATCAGCATCACATTGACTTCTCTCCATCTCGTCTTCCATGCTATCTCAGATGACTCTGCACCCCCGCCGCAGACGTGCACATCTTGAAGAAGATGTGACATACAAATTGAGCAATTTCTATCGAGTTGATTTCCTCTGGAGGCTGAAGGATATTCCTATGAATAATCATATATCTTCTCAAACCAGCAGTAGACTTGCAAACTTTGTTGTATATTAAATAGATCGTTTGGTTCGGACTAATAGGTATAAAGTTGACCCGAACAGGAGTTTTGTATACATACATACATACATACATACATACATACATACATACATATATACATACATACATACAAACTTCCTTCAGTCTGGATACTCACTGTAAGGGTGCTTGCGCGTGGAAAACTTGTAGCAAGAGTTGCGCAATTTCCAACCACACTTCTCCTGAGCCAACGAAGTTAGACACCAGTTGCAAGTGGAGGTTCAGGGCGACTGGAAACTATGCCGAGATAAACAAAGAGCAAACACAGCGCCTAGAATTCCCAAGTGGTCACCCAGCTGGTACTAGCCAGGCTCAACGTTACTTAACTGCGGTGATCTGACGAGAACCGGTGTGTCAACGTGATTATATCGTATACATACATACATACATACATACATACATACATACATACATACATACATACATATATACATATGATCTCATCCAATCAGATGAACAGACAACATAGCCAACAGAACATAATTTTACTCAATCCTTTTATCATAGGCAATTTATCGTTTCACTTACAGGTGATTTAAACAAACTAAAACAACATTTAAAAATCAATAAAAGAAGAAAATAATGTGAATTGAGAAATTGAAGCTGTTGCGTGTAATGGCATCCCTAAGGTATGTAGAAAAGGATCGTAATAATTAGTATAAAATGTGCACAATTTACATCGGGATTTTCTTTCTAAAACTTAATGAAACCGTTCCGAAAGCGAACTGCAAGTCTAATAAAGATGCCAACCAGCACCCTTTTCCAAGATGGCCGCCATTAATGGCTGCTTGATTGGCGAAGCTATCAGAAGTAATTGGACCTTTTCGGCGGGAAAAAAGCTTTTAACTTGCTCCTCTTACTTGGCAGAATATGTTCCACTCGGTTCATAATTGCTTCACATCTAATGCGTCGCTTAAGCAAGGCATTCACGCTTCATTACTTCTGGTATTACGTTTACCGCCTTGAATCCGATCGCTAGGATGCTGAACCTATATTTCAAAGAAAACAGTGCGTGTTCGATTTACTGTAGATTCTCAATTATATTTATATAAAGTAGTGTTAGATGATTTTATGTTATAAATTACTTGGATTTAAATTTACAGATAAAGAAGGTATAGTGGCCAAACATGTGTGCTAGATAATACACCGAATAATTTTTTATTGAACAGCCTTTCCGAATATATACCATCTAAAATATATACTATCTAAAATATATGCAATCCAAAATATATACTATCTAAAAATATATACCATCTAAAATATATACTATCTAAAATATATACAATCCAAAATATATACCATCTAAAATATATACCATCTAAAAATATAGACTATCTAAAATATAGACTATCTAAAATATAGACTATCTAAAATATATACTATCTAAAATATATACCATCTAAAATATATACCATCTAAAAATATATACTATCTAAAATATAGACTATCTAAAATATAGACTATCTTAAATATATACTATCTAAAATATATACCATCTAAAAATATATACCATCTAAAAATATATACTATCTAAAATATATACCATCTAAAATATATACCATCTAAAAATATATACCATCTAAAAATATAGACTATCTAAAATATAGACTATCTAAAATATAGACTATCTAAAATATAGACTATCTAAAATATATGCTATCTAAAATATATACTATCTAAAAATATATACTATCTAAAATATATACTATCTAAAATATAGACTATCTAAAATATATGCTATCTAAAATATATGCTATCTAAAATATATACTATCTAAAAATATATACTATCTAAAAAGTTCTCGAGTACTTCCACTACGGATCCGTGCGTAAAGTATTTGAAAAAAAATTAGTTGTAAGTTATACTATTTTGGAAGTTGAAGATTCAATTCTCAGTGCGGGCAACAATTCCTTAGAACTTCTACCCAGTAAGGATTGACAGAACGAGAGCATGCTACACTCATGATTTAAAAAAACAGTTCCGTTTGAAATTCCATGCAATTTCCGGAGTGCGACAGAAAGATGTCCGCGTTCGTCAAGATAGATCTGAAGAAGGTCGAAGATTATATCGACAGGAGCATGGAGCAAATAACACCCAAAATGAGAAAAATAGTCCGAATAATCCAGTTGCTACTAATTATCAATCCTCATCTAGAACATTCCGAAACAAATTTCAGTGCTTGTGCACTTTAGCCACCGCGTTATTTTGAAATAGTTTTTTTCAGATTAAGTTCAAGCTTCACGATATATTTTTTTTAATTGTTAGGTGAAGGCACAGAATAGTTACAGAATGCCCTCTCCTCCCCATGTTAAGAATGGCTTTCAAAGTAATAACGTTATTATTTCAGCACGGCGGCAAAAGTGCACAAGTACCCAAATTTCTAATGCACAGAAGAAAATATTTTATTTTTCTTACATTAGAATCTAAAGCACTGCGTGCATCACCAACAGAGCATATTTGGTTAAATTTAGTGTTTTAAAGAATTTTTTCTATAAAATTGAGCATTTTAATATGCAAAATAAAGTATTTTCCGAATAGAAAAAAAATTATCGCCGTTTTGTTTGATCCATAAGTCAGAGTCTTTTGTTTCAATTGAAAATTGACGAATTTCACGCCAGGAAGCATGTTACACCCAAACTCCAAAAATGTAATTTGATATTTAAAACTCTAATATGTTCTCAATACATGAAATATACAATATGATCTACCAGTTATTGAACTACGGTATCGAAGAAATTCATTGGTTTAAAATAATATTTAAGTTTTATAACAAAAATATGGAGCTGAGTTTCACCGATAAAAATTCGTACATTATATATATGTACTAGACTACCCGTGACCCGTTGGGTCAGTATGTTATATTAGCTATGGAATTAATGTATGAGCGTGACACTTGTGACGTAAAGAAAATAGTTTTTTGTGGCATAAGAGAAACATTTCTATGAAAGTATATTAAAATGAAAAAAGAATATAGATAAATTTCTATGCGACGTTCTGTTTATAATTGTTTATTTTTGAAAAAAAAAACCAAAACAAAAAAAAACTTACAGCCAAGTAGTTTGCCATACTTATAGGTAAATGTGCACTGAACAGATATAATACTTAAAGTTAAATTCAAATTTCGATATATCTTTTACTTTAAACGCGAAAAAAGGAACAATTGGGGCGCTGAAAACGTACACAGTAAAGCAATACATTTTATTGTTGCGTTGATTATTTATTTGTAACGCAAATTACAAAAAAAAAACATATTTTCGGGGTTATTTATTTATATTTGTAGTGTAGAAGAAAATGTATGAATGTTTTTAAGAAAGGTGTATTAAAAATGGAAAATGAATTAAAAAAAGGAAAGCGGTGGTTAAATCCCAGTTGTAAAATGCTCTCATGGTTTTCAACGGGTTAAAGGAGATTTATTTGTAAGAAAATTACATAAAATAACTTAAACGCTATACGGAAATGAACGATGTAAAAAAAAAATGCAGAAAGTATTAATAATTGCTTATTTAGATAATTTAAACGCGAAAAAAAAAACACAACTGGGACGCTGAAAACGTACACAGTAAAACAATACATTTTATCGTCGTGTTGATTATTTGTTTATGTACGCCTGCACAACTGGAAGTCGTAAAACGGATGTTGTTTATATACGCCTGCACAACTGGAAGTCGTAAAACGGATGTTCGGTTACAACACTCGTTACAAAGTCATTTAAGTTTTATACATATATATATATATATAAAAGTGAGAGTGTCTGTCTGTCTGTCTGTGTACATTTCCGTACACAATATCTCTGTCAATTTTCAGTCTACAGACTCGAAATTAAATATGTAGGGTATTAAGATTTGGGAAAATCTTTGTAATTGGTTTTCGGCCAGAAATTTCGCTGTAAAGGAGTCAGAGATTAACGATTAGACTTTTGAGAACTCTACCAAACTCTTCCGCCAATTTTGGGGCTAAACACTTGAAATTTTAGATATAGGTTCCTTTATAACTTAATAACTTGATTTAATCTAACTTAATAACTTGATAACTTGATTTGAGCGCAAAGAATAAATGTTAAGGGGTCATAATAGGGGTCAAAGTTTTTAAAAATTGACCGCTTCGGTCTTTACCAAATTACTCAAACAATTTCTGGTCTAAAAATTTGAAATTTTACATAAAGGGTATTCAGAGATAAGGCAAGCTTTTTAATCGGTTTGAGTCGAGAATTTGAGCTACCAATATATAAATGCATGTATGTATGTGTGTATGTATGTATGTATGTATGTATGTTTGCATGTCTACCTAAAACTTTCGATGGATTTTCACAAGATCAGTATCGTTTTGAAGTTCGACTTTTCAGATGACAAATATTTAAAAATTTGCTAAAAACATTAATATCTTCCCCTTGAACTGGGCACTTATCTACAGGGAGTCGCTTTTTTCGCCGATATTTTCGAAAGTCATCCTCTCCTTTCGATTGTCTAGCCTTAATTAAAACCTACGACGCTTCCGATTTAGCGGTGGTCGTAACAGCAAAGACGTCAGGGTTTTTTTCCCATTCTTTTACTCCTTTGCGGTACGGGTTCGAGCCTGCCTTCCTACTACCACTTTTTTTATTTGCTCAACATACACCTCCAAACACCCGGGCAACGCTGGGCACCCATACTAGTATATATATATATATATATATATATGATGTACGAACTTATATATATATATATATATATATATATATATATATATATATATATTCAGCCAAACATTATTAAAAACAACAGAGATACCTTGCTTAATGATTCTTTTTTTCATTTTTTCGATCTTTCGTAAGATTTTTTTAACTTCAAGATGGAAGGTATTTACAAATGTTCCATGGTTCACACGAGCGCTTTCTTGAATCATCATCAGGTGGAGATAAAATATTAAAAATAGAAGTGAAATATATAGTTACGAATGATAAAAAGAGTCAATGAAAAGTCAATTAAAATATACATTTACGAGTGATAAAAAACTCGATTAAAAATTAGGATGATAAAAGGCAATGTTAGTAAAACGAGTCGTATACTGGTTTAGCATACTAAACATTTCAGCACATTATTGCTACTTTTAAAATTAATGCTATTTATAGATGGGTGCTGGGTTTTTATATATGGTGCTTCAAGTATTTTTAATTTTTTACATGTACTTTCTCGTTGCAAAATCCCTGTGTTGTCCACGAGGACTTTTCTAAGATTAGAGGGGGGACAGCTATGTTGATTTGTTAAATGCTGGTATATTGAGCTAGTAGTGTTCAAATGCATCGTTACTCGACGGGACAATGTTGTTTTTGTATGTCCAATATATGCGTTTTTATTTTCGGAGTTACACTCTCCTAAGGGGCATTGAAATTTGTACACAATATTGGATTGCTCCAACATTTTTGTGGCCGGCGAGGAGTTATTTTTAACGATGAGGTTCTGGGTTCGATACTTCTTATAGTATATAATAAATCTAATCTTAGAATTGTTCTCTAGAGGTGCTGTATATCTATGTATGATGCTTTTAAGAAAGATCGAAAAAATGAAAAAAAAAGAATCATTAAGCAAGGTATCTCTGTTGTTTTTAATAATGTTTGCCAGAATGAAGGAATGCTGCCTAAATACACTAATATATATATATATATATATATATATATATATATATATATATAACTACTTAATTTACTCACATAAAATTAATATACGAAAGTATAGATTTATGCGTAAACTATAAGTATTTACTTCAAAAGTGCTCAATACGTAGGTAGAGCTAGGACTCTTCAAGCCTGAAGAGTCCTAGAGTGGATGAAACGCGGAATATTCAGTGTAGCTTAATCGCCATATACATTTTATAACTTACTATATACATTATATATATATATATATATATATAAAGGGAAAGCGAGAGAGAAAGAGAAATAAAGAAATGGAAACGCTCGCACTTTTGGAAATTGAAATGGCATTATGAGTTGGAAAATATGACTGACTTTCATAAGATTGTCGACATTTCGGCGCCACAGTGGCATGTGTAGGTGTGTGTGTCTGTGTGTCTAAAAGGAATGAGTCAAATCTCTTTCATGCTTCGGTATTCTGACAGCAGCATTTTTATTGTCACAAATGCAAACCCTTCCATAACAACAACATGTCTGTTGAAATTCACCAGTTTTACAACTGACAACTTTTAATTCCGGCTTGGATTGTCTGTTTTTCAGCAAATCGACACTTTTTTAGGTTATGACATACGTGTTACAATAACTACTGCAACCGATTCACTATTTCGTTTTCTGTTATATCAACCTTCTCTCGGGTTATTTAATGCCAAAACGTAATGATCTTTGTAAGCAATTCATTAATAAAAAATCATAATAAATCCCAAATATTTTCAATTCACTTTACTTCTATTTTATGTTTGGTTTTCTTTTCATTAATGTTAATCTATTTGACAGCATATCAACTTTTTCAGATTATCTGTTGCCCTAAACGATTCATCTAGCACGATTAAATTGATATTTTATGAATATCAGGTGAGGATTTGTAAATGGCATTAATGCGTATATATACATAACAAATTTTATTACATTTAAACTCCATGTTTCAGATTCAATAGTCCGCATCAATCACAATTCAATTATCTGTACGCACCCTGACTCAGAAGAAATAGGGGCGGGTTTTTTATGCGACAAATGAAGCTAAAACTTTATAATTCAATTCCGGACAAGGTTTAAACTGGTAAATCATTGTTTGGGATGCGGATGAACAAAAAAGTCATGTTTTTATTTATTTATTTATATGTTTACTCTTTAAAAAAAAAAGTGCCCGCCCCCCAAACAAGGCATATTGCCCCTTGTCGTAAGGACTACTATTTGGGATCATGTCTTACAGTTGACTGTGAGGAGTTTGGTAGCGAGATGCCTGTTAACATTACATTTAAATTTCTGCAGGTCAGAACTGTCATTGAAGTAGGAAACAGAGATGCAATTACAAAGTCAATAAGCTCGAGAGAAGAAAGTATTAATGTAGAAGGCTTTCCGGCATCTAGGCAGCTCAACAGTGAAAATATTGGGGTTTAGCTGCTTGTCGGGTTAGTCAAACGTATGTTCAAGTGCTATGAGTTCGTCGGAACACATTCCATTAAAGTACTTGTAAAACAAGCACATGTGCTACGTATGCGTGGGTGGAGGAAATGTTCATATTTTGACTCAATGTCCATATTTAGCTTCTTTTTTTTTTTTTAGGTTTATGAATAAAAGCAGAACGTACCTTTTTAAATTTTTTTCACACCTCTGGACCGTGTCGACTCCCCTCGGACAAAAACGTATAACAACAACGCAAGTCTCATTCTCTGGATAATTGGAACTTTATTCGTTTCACGGTCGAATATCGCGCCCCTGTTCTCTGTCTATCCTTAGAAGGAGGGTGGAAATTTCTCTATCGATTCATCTTCCATACACCGCTACCTCTCGTCGTTTTTACAAGAATCTTAATCTTCTGACGACTATGTCTGTCGGACTCGACAACTCGAACTGTCGATTAACTCTCTTAGCACATGTTCTCTTCTTTTTATATTAATATGTGTGTGTGGGGCTGTAATTCTCGTTAACCAGCATGCACCCAAAATACACTCACTGAGCTGTCTCGTGATCCCTTGCTGCATAGGTGTACGCGTTGTCAAGGGAAGTCAACGTATTTTATCTATGTCACTGGTAACCGTTGTTGACTCCTTTGCACTCAACTTGACAAGTTGCATTCAACCCAGTACCATGCTGAACGCGGTATTGATACACAACACATGGATGCAACATTGCGGCGAAGGGATAGAGACTGTTTGATATTATTTTGTTCTTTTTTATGTCTAAGAGAGAGAGAGAGTAAGAGAGAGAGAGAGAGAGAGAGAGAGAAAGAAAGAAAGAAAGCGAAAAGACTTATTTTAGACACGAATAGGAATCGAGACGTGATCGAGACGCGAGGGTTGCGCCAAGACCGAGACGAAAAATCACACGCGACCGAAGGAGAAACGGACTGTTCAAATATTTACAAAAATGCGTTGCTGGAAATACCAAAGATAAAGGCATTAAAAAAAAACTGAGTCGAGTTTTTCTTTTTTTTTCCGACGAAGTCTACAACGTGTTTGGTCTGTTAGAATGTAAAGACGCCTTTAAAAAAGTTGTACAACGTTACAATAACTTCTTTTTATGCTCGTGGTTTCATGATGTGAAGAGACGCTATATGCACTCCATGGAGAGTTTCAGCTGTGAATAAGTTGATCGTATTATTATTGGAATTATGAAGGGGTATAGCTGTAGGGATCGCATAGTCGTAGGCGATTGTGTATGATTTAGTTCCAATACTTCCTTCTGGCATATGTTTCCACAAATTGCTGCCATATTGGATATTCAGTGGAGATATTTACACACTCCATTGTGTCGTATTGTGTAGTAGCCGTTCCTTATTACAATTGAATGCCAGGTAATACACACAATTCAATTCTTATACTATCTGTTGTGTTGAATTACTAATTTTCCTAGGAAAAATATGAAAAATAATTATCTCATATCTATGTGCAAAAAGAAAAAGAGTGTTCAATTAACTGTACACAGTGGATCGTTTTCATGTTGTGTTTTCGTATTGGATAATAATCAAACGTTGTTAGAACAGAAGAAAACCACACCACAGCCACATTATTCCATGGCCCTGTGTTCTAACCACTTAGCTGCACCAGATGTTTCAGAGGATTAAAAATCACAGTTTTCACTCTTTCAGTACCTTCGTCTTTTATCTTGTCTCTCGCAATGTGTTTTCAGTTTACGTTGACGCAATGCAGAAAAAAAATCTCAGCAGCAAAGCGGCTTTGCTCCCGTAAAGTATTTGCGTAAGCCTATGGTCTGACACTGACAAAAAAAAAAAAAAAAAAAGAAAAAGAAGAAAAAATAGCGTGGGATCAGGATTGGCGGAATTAAGAACCAGGAAAACAAAAATCGAACCATTTTCTCTTTTGCTTTTTTATCCATTATAGTTGCATCCTAACGTCTCCATGGGATTTTTTCATTCGGTCGGTGTGTCGCGCTGAGTTTTTTTTTTTTTTCAATAAATCATACTAACTTAAACAGTACACACCACACTTCTATATAATAAAATAAAATCTGATTTTCCATATTTCATATCGGTACTAACGCACTTACTGATCCGTGCTGAAATAATAACATTGTTATTTAGAAAGCCATTCTTAACATGGGGAGAGGGTGTATTTTGTAGCTATTCTGTACTTTAACTTAAGAACATAATTAAAAAAGACATAACACTTTAATTAAACTTGAAAATACTATTAAAAAAATAGCGCGGATCAATAAGTGCATTAGTACCTTCATATTAATATGGCCCTCTCTACAAAATCAACATTTCATTTTGATTAGCCAGTTTTACTTGTTGTTTATGATACCACATACTTCAGAACAAAACAAAATCTAATTCAGTTTAATTTCTTTCAGAAAATACTATATCAAATTAGGAACATTTTTCAGGTGGACGCCATATTTGCTATCAGAAGCAAAAGTTAATTGAAATAAACACCTTTGTTCTCAATAGCAAATTTATCTGTTAATACTAATAATCGTATATTATTGTATTTATTTAATATTTTATATAATCAAATATAATATTATTTCATATGTGGGGAAAATTGTAGCTTACCATTAAAGCGTGAGTGCGTCATGTGGAACCTGTAGAGGGCGGGAAGAAATAAGATGGCGGCGCCCACAGCTTTTATAAGTAAGCGGTCTCGCAAAGTAACGGAAAGTCTCGCGGCTCGTGTGAAAAATCTCGCCGCTTGATATAATAAGAGAAGAACGCGAGGAAAACGCAGACGCACTACGACGAGAATCCTTAGAGTACGTGAATGTTTGGAAACTGTTGTACTTGAATCTTTGGAAACTGTTGTACGCGAATCTTTTGAAACTTTTGTATGCGAATCTTTTGAAACTTTTGTACGTGAATCTTTGGAGACTGTTGTTGCATATTACTGAGTAATTTTGCTGTCTTTTTTTTGTTTTAAATATTTTTTGTTTCCCTTCCTTTTTGTGTTACCTGATATAGGAACAGAAGTGCAACTGATTAAGACATCCCCAAAAGCTTTTAAAATTTACATCAACAAAATTTGATGTCACAAACCCTGATTAACTGACAGTTTCTGGCTGAGATTAGAACAACCTTCACATAATTTTATTGAGTTGTTGTTATATTTCCAAGAATGAATAATCAATAAAGTAATGCTCGTTATAGGTTTTTGCTCTCGCGTTTAATTCATTCAATCTTTTACCACTTCTTTTTCTTAAATGTTCGTTAAAGATATGAAATAAGAATTACTTTTTTCTTTTTATTTCATTACTGACTAACTTTGCCGTCTCTCTTCGTCGTCGTATTTTGCTTCTTTTTCATGCAGAAAAGAGGAAATAACGGAGACGTTTGCTGAGTTTCTTCAAGTTTATTAGGAGAGATGTGACTTAGAAAAGAGTAATAAAATAACAAAATAATAATCATTTTTCAACTTTCTAACTTGAAAAATAAGGGACGCAAACGAACAGACAGCGATGACTGCGATTATCAGTTCTCTACATCATTTACCTATGTCTCGTTCGTATGGCTTTCCGAAAGAGACTGAACTGAAAAATCTAGTTTTCTCTCGCTAGAATACGTCACATCATTCGCCATTCGCCATTCGCCATTCGTGATCGTTCGGCTTCGCTTTTTTCTACTGCGTTTTGATCTCTGTAGAACGTGCTTTGTCCTTACTTTTCCCGTCTCTCAGTACGACTCAGTTTGCCGATTAAGGTCATCCTCGTATGTACTAACGTGACTTGTCAAATTCCACGCTAGTTAACATAATCGCTATTAACGTATTTAACATTTTACTAAGTTCAAAGGAATCAGGAAAGGAGCATATTTTGAAGCTGTTGAGATTATCATAACGGCCGTGACGACAGAACTGTGGAATATCTCAAAACACAATTTTCAAGGCCAAAACCAACTCGAGAATAAGGTTTCATAGCATTAAACGATTGTCAGCCAAGATTGATTTATACAATGTTAGGTTTTATTCCTTATGAGATGATTCATGGCAAGTAATTGTTGGTGTTAAATTTAAAGAGGGATATGTTGTAGCTTGTAGAAAAGCAGTCTCAGTGTAATGTCTTCCACAAACGGGAAATCCTTGCAAGAATGTCCATATAATGTATTGTTACATTATTACACCAAGACATACCTCGTATGATGAATAGGAAATAAATATAAGATTTCATTTCATAACTAAATCAACTGCGGTGGATTGTTCTCATTCCGAGTTTCAGTTTTTTTTAAATAACTCAGTTCTGTGAATTGTGGGTAAAAGACAGTAACAATAACAACTTGTACACGTTAGTTTTCGCTGAAATTGTCTGGCATCGCCAGCTAGTGTCTGCGCGGTGCATATCACAACGAACGGTCCAGCAGTATTCGTTTTGGTTACGCATTAGAAGTCGACACTCAACTTACAATGTCACATGGTCCAAGCCTTTACAAACAAAATCTGACATTCGTAAATGATTACCCATTTTAATGACCAAGCTCAACATTGCTTAACTTCAATGAGTTGACAGGGACAGGAATGTTAATGGGATTATAGCGATATCGTTAAATTTATACATGCGAGAAAATCGACCAAAGTTTTCCAATTCGAACTACAATAGCCTAGTGAAAAAATGCGTTGAATTCTATGGCGCTATTGTGTGTTCAAGCCCAGCTGAAGGAACTGAAAAGTAGTTTACCCTAAAACTGATTATATGAAGATCAGTTCGCAATTCCAGGAAGGTCATTGAATACGGTATAGTAATCCTGAAGAAGACTGGAGAATGCAAGGGCTGAAATGTAAACATAAAAATCTGGAAGATTATTTTGGTATTTCAGAATTTGCGTCATCGAAAACGAGAAAAACAAGTGAAGCATGCATGGTCCCCCGTGAGTGCACAAAGCATGAAAATAATGACTAAGTTCAGCATTTGCCACCCCACCCCCATTTAGCCCCAAAAGTTTCCAGAGGCCGTCAAATACTAGTGAAAATGAACAAATGGTGCAGTTTTAGGCCTTAATATATGTAAATTTTTGCAAAAAAAGCATGACTAAGTCCATCATTTGCCACCCCCATTGAGCATTAAACGCCCCCAAGGCCTTAACATATTTAAATTTGAGTTCAGCACCATGCAAAACTGCTAAATAGACATACACCGAAAATTTTGGACAAATATGGTAAAATAGTCCCAAAAATGGAGTGCTTTTATTAGCCCTAAAATTGCCCATGTGCACACCCAAGAGTTATCGTGAAGTATAGACAAACAAAATTATATAGAAATCAGTTAGTTACAACTTTTCAGAAAGTTTTATAAAAATCCAAGTCATCATTTTTCTTTTAATAAGCACAAAAGTGTCAATTTTAGCCATTTTAACCCGAAAATCACCCCTAGGGAGGCAACCAGAGTTTTTCCCGGAAAATCCGTTCTGTTACTTTTTTTACTCATATCATGTTTAATGTTTGTGCAAAATTTTAAACAATTCCGAAGCATAGTTATTGAGGAAAGTGCGAACAGACGAACGGAAAAGGGTGAAATTACAGATCCACCCTCCTTTAGTCGAGGGAACAAAAAAAACAAAAAAAAAAAAAACATAATGAATAGAAATCAGCGAATTTTGGTTTACTGACATGAGTCCAACGTATTCTCTTTTATTAAAATGAAATACTTACACTATTGACAATATGAAGACCGCGAAGAACCCCAGTGGAATGATACTATAGATATAGCAGGAGTCGAACTCGGAACGTCGAGTCGCCAGTTCCCACCGATATCCAAATCACCACCATCATCTCCAACACTAAACATCATGACCCGCGCAAAGCGGAGTTGGAAATATTGTAATTCTTTAATATTGGTAGCGGTATTGCCATCTAATTCAATCGAAGGCGAAGAAACGTCAGAGACACGTGTCCTCTTTATTAAGAGTTTATTGAACGCCTTCAGTACATGTGCAAACTCATAGGAAGAGACAGTTTATGAACGGACAACGTAGAGAAGCCGATTACAATTGTGCTAGAAGCCAAATAGGGCCCCAAACTAGAAATACGTTGAAAGAGAATAAAATCCAACTCAGCAAGTATCTATTTATTGAAATCAAAATTCTTTAATAATTTGCTTTATTCGCTCTATCCTGTATATCGAGCAATTCCTATTTAGATGGGATAATACATAGAATATTACGACCAGTAATGTTTTGTAAATCTTATAACCACAGGTTTCCATACCATATGATTTTTAGATAAATTTATATATATATATATATATATATATATATATATATATATATATATATATACATATATATATACATATATATATATATATACATATATATACATATATATATATGTCATAGACATTTCATATATGTACATAGTTATATTTATATAACATGAACTTTGTGTGTGTGAGTTCGTTCTCTGTATACACCGAAACGGCTTGTCCGATTTTGATGAAATTTCCAATAAATTTACTTTATGTATCTGGCAGTGTCTGTATATATATATATATATATATATATATATATATATATATATATATATATATATATATATATATATATATATATGGGTCATTTCGTTTGCTATGGATTCAAAAACGGCTAGACCAATTTTTATTGAATCTCAAGGTATTTTATGTGCTTGGCAGTGTTCTTAGATAGGTTGTGTATGGGACAATCTTCGATAAGTATTGATCCTCAAAAATCGAAATAATTCGACGAAAGAAGGAACAGGCAATTTTGACTAACGTTAACACCTTATACAGCCTAACGTCACAAAAGTATGTGAGTTGTCTTATTACTGCACAAGAAGAAAGTACCACACATAAAATTAACAGCAGGTTCTTTGAAATGACAGGGGCGTGTTCGAAATAAATGTTTCTGTTTAGAGCACAACTGAACCATGATACTTGCGTTTTTTAGTTTAAACTTTGATTCAAGTCATTATATATATATATATATATATATATATATATATAATTTTATAAAATTAACAGTAGGTTTTCTATTATGCAATGTAGAATACAATGTAGAGTGGAATAAGTTACTGCGTAGAGGCATATAAAGCGTTATTCCGGTGCACCGTGATGGGTCCCCAAGTAAAGCAGGTAATCGATCAATTAGATTGAAACATGGGCGATTTCGCCAATTTTGATAACAATAAAAATATAGGATTATGAAACGTTCGTTGATCATCATTCAATCCCGGATAACTTCGGGTCGCTCTGCTAGTATATCATATTTTTACTATAAATGTTTATTCTTATTATCTACAGACACTAGTGTTTCATGCTTACACAATATTCAATAATAACTGCAGGTCGAAGGATTCGAACCCAGTTACAAAGTTTTCTATGAATTTCCAGATTAATAAACAATCCCCATGTTAATGTCTATTAATATGGAAAAAGACGAAAATTTAAACACTAAACATTGATTTTAAATTTTAATGTCTTCCTTTTTTAGGTTAGTGTGCTACGAACGTTATATAAAATATTAAACATAAAGAAAAGAATTGCTCTACATAAACTGTTGAATAATAAATAAGTAATCCATTTGACAAAGAGCTGTGTTCGCACGAAGTATCAATAATATGGCTTATATTTAAACAATTGTACTTATTCATATGAAGTATGGAATGTTTTAAGTTAAATGCTGTGGATACATCATTAATTTACTTGTAAAAGTTTACCATAAGATATAAAATATACGTGGAGACAATTATAATAAAAACATAGAAGAGACAAATAAAATATGAATTATAGGTGGAGATACATCAAATATAAAATATAGAAGAGACAAACCAAATATAAAATATAGAAGAGACAAATAAAATATGAAATGTAGATGTATATAAATAAAATATAAAGTAAAAGTGGAGAAAAATAAAATTTAAATAATGAAGAGACAAATAAAATTTTAAGTATAGGTGGAGACAAATAAAATATTGAATACAGGTGGAAAAAAATAAAATATTAAATATAGGTGGAGACAAATAAAATATTGAATATAGGTGGAGACAAATAAAATATTGAATACAGGTGGAGACAAATAAAATATCGAATATAGGTGGAAACAAATAAAATATGAAATGTAGATGTATATAAATAAAATATAAAGTAAAAGTGGAGAAAAATAAAATATAAAATATAGGTGGAAACAGATAAATTATAAAATACAGGTGGAGACAAATAAAATATTAAATATGGGTGGAAAAAAATAAAATATTAAATATAGGAGAGACAACTTCATGCACATGTCACATAAAGAGTATGAAAATGCGTTATTTTGTTATCTACCTTTCCTGACAACCCCCGTTAGTCATAGATACGTGTTCGTAAAAGTAAGCAATATAACTGTAAAATGCGGTATTTTCACAGTCACGCTCAGGATTTTCAAATTATATATTGCACTTAATCGACCGACGGACGCACATCATCATCATCATCATCATCATCATCATCATCATCATCATCATCATCATCATCATCATCATCATCCGCAACATTTGCGTCATCACCATCGTGCAATATGTGCATCGCCATCATCATCATTATCATCAACATGCGCATTATCATCCTCATTTGCAACATCTGCATCATCACCATCGTACAACATGTGATCATCATCTTTATTATCTGCATCATCGTTACGTACATCATTTCCAACATTTGCATCATCATCTACATCACCCGAACATGCGCATCATCATCATCTGCAACATGTGAGTCGTCGTCGTCGTCATCGTCGTCGTCGTCATCATCATCATCATCATCATCATCATCATCATCATCATCATGTGCACCATCAATGCCTGCCTCTGTTTATAAATACTCCAAACTGTGTATTAAAACAAAAGCTGAATGAAATTTTGATTAAATCGCGAATAAAATCTTATTTTCATGCTGACCGACAAGCTAGAAATGTCTGCAACAATGAACATATTCCTTTAGGTGACGTCACGTTGCACAGAGTAAATTGGAAACGGTCGAGAACGGAATGAAATTCGTCCGGCTGTGTCCACAGTTTACTTGCCAACAGCGATAATTCCATTGGTCAACATTTTACCACGCAGGTGTCAGATCGATTATTGCCAATCTCAGTTTCTACGAAGACGAGCTTTAAATGGGAGAAAGGGTTGCGTATGTTATTCGACCCTCGAGTCGAAGGTTGATTATGTGATCTAAGTACTTTCTCTCGGGCGGGGGTTGGGCACTCATGGAAGAAGTGCGTCCCAAATTCAAACAAAACAAAGCAAACGATGAAAACAAACAAACAAACAAACAAACAAACAAACAAAAAGAAATAACAAGCATGCCACGTAGTTGTGAAAACATTAACGAAATCAACTCAATACCAAAGGATGACGTTATCGCCTTCATCGCAACCGTCTTCGAAATCTAGTGGCTGAAGATAGTTGCGAGTCTATGTCTGCTCTATCGTCACTTTTATGGTAGGTGCTCGACTGAGCTTCAATCTATGATCTTCGAAATAAATACCCGTCTCGTTACAACAGTTGTCAACAATTCCCTTTACTCTCTAGGTAAGGTAATAAAAAAAGGTAATAATATGGTGTAATGAGCATAGTGAAAAAAAGGACCTTTATACTCCTGATTTTAAATGGAACACGTACATCAAGTCTGTTGCCAAGGTCGCTGGAAAGATGGGGGGATCCTTCTACCGCTCCAGAAGATATCTCACTACTGATGAAATTCTCTATCTATATAAAAGCCAAGTACGTCCAAGGATGGAATACTGTTGCCATATCTGGGCAGGAGCTGCTAAAAACAGCCTATCCTGCCTTGACAGAATACAAAATAGACTTCGTGGGTTAGTGGGGGATGCCCTTTTTTCTACCCTGCAACCTCTCTCCCACAGAAGAGACGTTGCGAACCTATCCTTGTTTTATCGTTATTTCCATGGCAGGTGCTCGTCTGAACTCCAATCTCTGGTCCCCCCTCGCCAACCTTTCACGCAAAACACCCGTCTAGCTGAATCCACTGTCAAAAGTTTCCCCCACTCTTTATCTGTGCCTAAATCAAAACGCGGATTCCATGAACAAAGCTTCTTTCTTAGAACTGCATGCCTGTGGAACTCTGTTCCGTCTGCCTGCTTCCCACCTGACTACAACTTGGATGTGTTCAAGTCCAACGTTTACAAATTCCTAATGAACCGCCCCCTTAAGTAAACACTTCATCAAATCTCCACACTAACGTAATGTACTTGCAATAACCCTTATCCCTGAGTGGCTTCCGGGCCTTGATAAGTGGTGATCACTGTGTAAAAAAAAAGACATAGCTCTCATTTAATCCTGAGTCGCATCGTATCTTTCTGATCCTATTTTATAAATAAAGATTAAAATATTACCACATTTATGAAATTAGTTATAATCTTAGAAAAATTTGATTTAATTCATATTTCACTGACCAAACGATAATAAAGAAATTTAATTTTCCAAATCTCATATTAAAAGAAAAACATTGATTAAAAAATTACGTAAAGAGACTTCATGAAATCATCGAGTAAGTACGGCTAAATATTGGAACAGGACTTACCCTATCCGAGTTTAACCGCTTTGTCCAGAGGAGGAAGTTCCATGGAAGTACGAAATTCACAAGCGATCCTCAGTCGTATGTATTTTCCCATTAAGGGAGATGACGATGTTAGGTTTATACAATTCTTGTGGGGAGATGTCGACATCCTCCTACATACAGCGCCTGGTATTCCCAAATTGGTCACCCATCTGGTACTGACCAGGCTCAACGTTGCTTAACTTCGGTGATCCAGTGTGAAACGGTATGTCAACGTGATTATACCGTACGGCTAGCAACCAACACAATCAAGTTTAATGTAAATAAGTTGCATTTTCCCGTTAGAAAGATATTTTTAATATGGACGAATAAAAAGATGTTGAAGGTCATTTTCGGTTATTTTTTTTATTTAATGAAACTTGTGGCCTTCTGATCACTGATTAGTTAATCGCTTCGGTATCTTCCGGTTGCTAACGGAAGATACCGACTTAAAGTTACCAGAGATTGGGTCGTAAACTGGATAAGTATGAATACGAAAACCAAAATGTGAACTGTATTATGTTTCTGAAATTTTTAGATGATTGATTATTTGCATTTCAGACGAATAATACCAATAATGATATTCTTCGGACGACTGGGCTCATCGTGAATGTTATTTTTATAACCTTCCGGTTGATAGAACTTCCGATTTTTTCTGCAAATGAATGCATCGGCGATGATACGTACGACTTTTAGGAGTATGAAGGTTGGATTTTTTTGTCTCATAGATCTAAGTTTTTTTTTTCGTGTCCGACGATGGAAGACCAGATAAGAATGAAAACGCAAAAATTTAATGTTCGTCTCAAATTTGATTATGACATTAAGTGATTATAATCCAATGATTAAATATCTCAAATATATAATTTCTAAAATATATAATTTCTAAAATATATAATTTCTAAAATACATAATTTCTAAAATATATAATTTCTAAAATACATAATTTCTGAAATATATAATTTCTAAAATACATAATTTATAAAATACATAATTTCTAAAATACATAATTTCTAAAATACATAATTTCTAAAATATATAATTTCTAAAATATATAATTTCTAAAATATATAATTTCTACAATGCGAAATTTCTAAAATATATAATTTCTAAAATACATAATTTCTTAAATATACAATTTCTAAAATATATAATTTCTAAAATATATAATTTCTAAAATACATAATTTCTAAAATATATAATTTCTAAAATATATAATTTCTAAAATATATAATTTCTAAAATATATAATTTCCAAAATATATAATTTCTAAAATATATAATTTCTAAAATACATGATTTCTAAAATATATAATTTCTAAAATACATAATTTCTAAAATATATAATTTCTAAAATACATAATTTCTAAAATATATAATTTCTAAAATACATAATTTCTAAAATATATAATTTCTAAAATATATGATTTCAAAAATATATAATTTCTAAAATATATAATTTCTAAAATATATAATTTCTAAAATACATAATTTCTAAAATATATAATTTCTAAAATACATAATTTCTAAAATATATAAATTCTAAAATATATGATTTCTAAAATGTATAATTTCTAGTTGATGTAACTTCTGTAAACGTAGACAGCACTAATGACACGTACATTGAAACTGATCCCGGTCATAATTTCCATCAATATAATGTTCACTGCCACTTATGTTTATTTTAACAGAATTTTCTAATTCTACGTAGATAAATAAACTTACAGACACGCTAAGTATTTAACAAAATAAGGCAACTATATTTAGAGTAGCTCAACTAGTATATAATACGCTATATCGACTAAACACTGACTCAGTTTCGGAGTACTAAACAAGCAATGACAATGTGGATATAGGTTTAGAATAGAACACAGAATTTCAAACGGAACCATTAATCCGCGGAGGTAGTCGGCTCTTGTTCTAACTTGGTATTATAGAAGTCTTAAGTAATACGAGGGTCGTGCAATAAGCAATTCCCCTGACCCACTTCCCATAGAAGTAGAGCAATGAAACTTGGCACAGTTATTAGTCTTTGTCTCTATAGGAACCACCCAGAGTTATGCATTTCTCCCATCGTTTGATGCAGCTCTGGAGACCGTTTTTGTAGAACACCCCACCACGACATGACTTCAGAAATCAAAGCTGCATCATCTGGGAAAAGCTTTCCTTTAAAAAAAAAACTTCATGGCTGGGAAGAGATGAAAGTCAGAGGGTGCAAGGTCAGGAGAGTAGGAAGGATTGGGAAGGGTTTCATAACCACACGCCCGTGCTTCTGATCTGGCGACATGCGAGTTGTGGGCCGTAGCGTTGTCCTGCAGGAGGAGGCTACCTTTGTTGATCTTGCCCCGCCTCTTGATTTTGATAGCTTCCCTTAATTTCCTCAAAAGTGAAGCATAATATGCTCCTGTAATTGTGGTATCCTTTGCCAGGAAATCTGTCATCACTACTTCGTCCTGGTCCCAGAAAACTGTGAGTATGACCATGCCAGCGGAAAGCTGCACCCTTGCCTTCTTTGGAAGTGGTGAGTCTAAGTGCTTCCACTGCATTGACTGGGCTTTGGTCTCTGGATCATAGTGATGGACCCAGATTTCATCCTGTGTAATCAGTCTTTTGAAAAACTTTGACTCATCTTCTTGGCACATCTCTAAATTCATCCTCGAGCACCCAACGAGTTCTTGCTTCTGGAATGGTGTGAGCAACCTGGAAATCCATCTGGCAGACACCTTATGCATATATGAATGATAGTTTCCACAGACCCTGTACTAATCTTGATATCTTGGGCTATTTGGCGAACAGTAATGCGCCGATCTTCCAAAATGGCAGCCTCAACTTGACGGACAGATACCTCATCAATGGCAGAAGGGAGCGACCAGGTCTGGGAGCTGTTTCCACAGACTTCCGGCCATGTTTGAATTCACGATGCCAACGTTTTACAATGTTATATGATGGGATATTATTACTATGAGTTTCTTTCATTTCATCAAAAAGTCTCCTGTGGTGTGCGTCCTTTCAAATACAAAAACCGGATCACTGCTCGACATTTAACAGGCTCCATTTCACACCTAACTCAGTTCAAACACCTGTAAAACAGAAACCACAATTAGTTCAGAGCTGTAATTTGCCACATAACCTGTAGAGATATAAATCATTGCACATGCAAAATTTCAGCTAGATCAGATAAATGGAAGTGGGTCAGGGGCATTACTTATTGCATGCCCCTCGTACGCAATTGTATTTTCAATGTCGATCGTATTTCACCATCCATAAGAATGTAATTTGCGACTGAATTTGGTTAAGCACTTTATCAACTTGTGGACAATTTTAGTATACATTTTGAGAGTCATAAACCTATTTTTGTTTTTAGATGTACAATCTTAGTAATTTTGCCGAAACTTTGTGCGAATAACACTCCAGATGAGAAGTTCGAATAATCCAAATAATCCAACTCGACATTGTTCATCTGAAAAGTTCAGAAACAAAACAGAACTCAATTCTCTGTATTTATTATCATGAATCAAATGATGCAGCAATCCAACAACACCCACAGTTGTACTTCAGAAAGGTTAGATGTTATTGTTAGAAGAGAAGAACTCTTTAATTCAGTAATTGAAAATGCTGTTGAATTGTGCGCGTCTGGTATCGGCAATAGAATCATAGCAGGAAATAAATAGCGCTGAGATTATTAACCTTTGGAAAAGTTCTGATGTTTTTAAAATGCTCTTCCCACACAAATTTCTTAACGACAATCAGTTGAACAATAACAAATAAGACACTGATATACATTTATACATATCTAAACAAATACGTGTCTCAGAATGAGTAAAACTAAATACCTGAGCAGAATAGTTTTGTCTATGTCCTCTTTCAGGAATTACGATTTCAGATAACATTTCAGCCGTTGTCGTCGTCGTCGTCGTCGTCGTCGTCGTCGTCGTCGTCGTCGTCGTCGTCGTCGTCGTCATCATCATCATCATCATCATCATCATCATCATCATCATCATCATCATCGTCATCGTCATCATCATCATCATCATCATTACTATTATTATTATTATTATTATTACTGAAGGAGTGAAAGGGCAGAGGAACTGGCTGGGAAGAAAATGCACGGAAAGTTCTTCTAGGATGTAGCAGATGTGACTGATGAAAGATCATGGAAATGGCTTAAAGCTGGATATCTGGCTAAGAGTACTGAAGCTTTTGTTTGTGCAGGACAAGAGCAGGCATTAGGAGCACGATTGTTCAAAAAAGTCATTCCAGGTGAGGAAGTTGCTGCAGAATGCCGGATTTGTGGTAAGACCTCAGAGTCAATTGCGCACCTTGCAGCAGGGTGTAGTGGACTGGCCCAGAGTGAGTACGGTAAAAGACACGATCGCATGGGACTCCGGATATATTGTGAGGGGTGTAAGAGGGTTTGGGTGAAGTGTGCTGGAAAATGGTTTGAGGAGGTGCCTGATGAAGTGAGAACAAGTGAGGATAGCAAGGTAGATGTATGGTGGGACAAAAGTATCATGGCAACCAAGCAATTGGAACATAATCGTCCGGATTTGGTCATCATTCACAGGGTTTAAAAAATGTGGCAAATTGTAGACTTTTCAGTATCCTGAGACAGGAATGTTAGAGAGAAGATGATAAAACAAAAATAATCCTGGTCGTAGTTGGGAGTAGTATCAAGTCGTCTGGAAGGACAATTGAAAAAACTACAAATCCCTGATGTTTTAGGCGGCCTTCAGACCTCTGTAGTTGTAAGTACCACCAACATCCTTAGGAAAATCCTTGACCTTTGAAGTTCCTGGTTTGAAACCGGGATTAAGGGAAATCCTTTGGAAATGAATCCCACCCCTTTCCAGAGAGACGTTGATGAACGAATTCAGAATTATTATTATTATTATTATTATTATTATTATTATTATTATTATTATTATTATCATTATTATCATTATTATTATTATCATTATTATTATTATCATTATTATCATTATTATTATCATTATTATTATTATTATTATTATTATTATTATTATTATTATTATTCATAACTCACTAGAAAGTTACACGCATGCCATCATCAGCGATCATTTACTGGCAATAACCTACGTTGGTCTCTGGAGTTTGAGTGAGAAGTGTTGCCAAATTTTCAGTACTATCCACCTCTTTAAATAAATAGTGCAAAGGACTTCATTTTATCGCAACAGCCGCTTACCTGTGATCTATCGCTGGCAACAGCCATCCGTATTCCCCAATATTTGAGTGGTAAAACTCCCCCAAGGCTTCAGTGCTCTTACTGCTATTCTAATTGAGGTCTGAACTCTTCAAGACTTCTTGGTTTAGCACAATCATAGTCATAGAAGCCTTCTATCATGTCTGAAACGAACGATGTTTTTTGTGTAGTTTCAAGTGAGGGCCACATTATGCCACCTCATATCTTCGAAGTCGGCTTGAAAGTCAACACGAATAAAATAAAAATAAAAATGAGAAAATTGGACAATAGTAAGAAAATCATAAGAAAATCCTAAAAAATCGTAGTTAGAAAAATGTGGGGAGAAAATATACAAAGAATTTTTTTTAAAGAACAACAACAAACAATAGAAAAATAAAGGTAAAAATAAATTAATTCATCCACAGTGAATAATAGTCACATTTAAAAAAAAACAAAAAACAAGACGGAATAGAATTGAAAAAAACAAAACAAAAAAAAACGAAAAGCGTAAAAATGCAAAGCGGAAATAGCGAAAACTAATAAACTATTGTATCGGTATTTTTGCTACAGTTTTCGCGATTTTCTCCTTTCTGAAGAGTGTGGTGATCCCCTGGTGCAATCAGGTGATTGCTAGCAGGTCCTGGGTGTGGCCGCAGGACTCAGCACCGGTCCACAAGACCAAAGAGACTCAGGCTTGGCTTCAAAAGGAAAGCTATGACTTTGTATCCTTCTCTCGGTTGCCCTCCTAGTCCTCCGATCTAAATCCACTGCACTATTTCGTTTGGTCATACGAGAACATCACCAACATGACCTCCCGAAACACCAAAGCCAGCCGGATCGCCGCCATCCTGCCGTCGCTTGTGGAAAAGGCATGCTCTCAGTTCCAGACCTGTATTGAGACAGTAATTGAGGCTGAAGGAGGCTACATTGAATGGATGCCAGCTCTTCTACATTATCCAGTTACCTAAATTGATTTTTTTTCAGTAAAAGTTTTAAAGCTGTAATATTGTTTTCTTTAGGGCGACAAATTTATTGTTCCACTCTGTAATTTGCTATTGTTCGCAGTTTATGCTGGTTGGTTTCCGCATTCTAGGATTTCAGATAACATTTTAGCCGTTGTCATTATTATTATTATTATTGTTAGTAATAGTAGTATTTCACTCATTAGGATTTCTCACACAGGTCACCATCAGAGCTTGCTCACTGCCAGCAACCGATAGTATTCCCTGGAGTCTGGGTGACCACAAGTTTCCCCAGATTACCGCACTCTTCATCTCTTTTGACAATCTTTGCAAATGAATTTGTTTTATCGCAACTGTCGTCTGCCACTGACTTCTCCCTGGCAATGACGATTTGTCTTCACTGGAACCTGAGTGGCAATAAATTCCCCCAAAAGCCCCAGCCCCTTTCGCATCGATCGAGTGGAAGTCTTATTAGTGCTTTCACTCATCCATCTTTCCGTTCTCTTTGACCCATTGATTATTTGGTGTGATTCCTGTCGATGTTGGCACTACAATTCTTTTTGAGAGGGAGGGTTAGTAGTCTACTTATAATTTTACAATTTTGTAGTTTCAAAAGGCCACTCAAGGATAAGGGTTTATGAGTATACATTAGACAATATCATAGTAATCATTAATAGTTAAAATTTTGTAAATTGGATTAATTAAAGGGGTGGCTCATTGGTAACTTGTTTACATTGGACTTGAAGACAACCATATTGTAGTCAGCTGGAAAGCTAGGGAACGGAAGAGAGTTCCACAGGCGTGCAGTTCTAAGAAAGAAGCTTTGTTTGTGGAATCTACGTTTAGGTTTATGCACATATAAAGAGTGAAGGAAATTATTGATAGTGGTTTCAGCTAGACGAGTGTTTTTCGTGAAAGTTTGGCAAGGGGGGGGCATAGATTGCAGCTCAGACGAGAACCTGTAATGAAAATAACGATAAAGCAGAGACAGGCTCGCAACGTTCTTCTGTGGGAAAGAAGTTGCAGGGAAGAGAAAAGGGCATTCCCCACTAGACTACGAAATCGTTTTTGAACTCTGTCAAGGCAGGATAAGTTGCTTCAAGCAGCTCCTGCCCAAATGTGGCAACAGTGCGTCATCCTTGGACGTACTTGGCTCTTATACAGGTAGAGATTTGCATCAACAGTTAGATATCTACTGAAGCGGTTGAACGATCTCACCATTTTTCTCGACCTTGGCAACAGATTTGTCTTCTTTTTTTCGATAGAAAGGGAAAGAAAGATCTGGAGTAAGGTAGGAGGTTATCTTCTTTTTATCGATAAAGAGAGAAAGGGAAGATTGAGAGAGGAATTCTATTCTTTTCCTTGTCGACAGAGAAAAAGAGAAAGAGGGAGTTTTGTCCTCTTTTTCTTGTCGATAAAAAGACGAGAGAGGGGGAGGGCTTTGTCTTCTTGTTCTTCCTTATTAGTTTCGTTTCAATGATTTTAAGTAACGATTACGAAATAAATTGCAAAGCGATCAATAGTAGACGAAATCAACTAGTATTGACTATTTTTGTTCCGCAGATATATTCTTTGTAGACAAATATCCTATCGATGTAAAGGAACTGTCAAAATCCACACAAGAAATATAGGTGTTAAAAACAAAGCATTTTATAATTTGTGTATCGGCCCTTGCGGGTTATTCATCGGCAAATTTTTTCAGTAAAAGGTCAACTCGTCTATTCGTTTCCCATTCGAAAATGTCACCGAACAAAGGAGGTTTCTTTTGAAAAAAAAGAAAAAGAAAGAAAGAAAGAAAAAGCTGAACCTAACGAGCTTAATAGATGTCGGTTCGACAATATTCATTTGCTATGCATTCTGTTAAAAAATACATCATTGGGGAATGAGATAGGTAAAAATATCCTAAAACAAATAATCTAATTTTGAAAGAAACGGAAGTAGCTGACGACTCCTGGAAATCTTATAAGATGGCGGTAAGTTGCAGATGTTTCCTGTCAGTCAACTTGTGTCGTCCGTTGCGAATGGCGAACTTTTTTTTGTTGTCTTTTCCTTCGGGCTTCGGTGGACAAGTCGCACTCTTTGTTACTCTGGAACGTAGCCATCTTGTATGACTTGATGTTTAGTTTAGTCTTGTATATCAAGCGGCATATCAACCCATTGTGTGTAATTGAAGATAAGTACGACACAACTATAGTCGATTGAATATGGTTAACTAAACACTCAAGGACTTTTGACGAACTGGAGAAAAGTACTAAGTATAACCAGTTCTAAGTGACAGTTCAATCTTCAGTATAGGTGAAACATAGAATACAAGTTAGACTTACTGAAAATTTCTATCAAATCGTTGCCGACGGAACGACAACAACCTACGCAGGGTTCCGTTCTAAATTCCGTACGAATTCTCAAATTCGAAAAAAAGAGTCCCGAATTCGATAAGAGACGCAACCGAGGAAATTTTAAGGTTACACCGGTTAAAACACCGTGAAAATACTATCCAAGGGTAGAACAGTAGTCAGAATAATTAAAATAGCACTGGTTAAACGCGGGTCATTATATTTTTATTAGCAAAGAGGAATTCGCGAATTCATAGCTTTCCAGTCTTTTTAGTGTGCAATTGAAAATAACAGATCCGATAACTTTCAACTCGATATAGCCGATTCCAGTCAACAATGATATCCACCAGGCACGTCTGACTTGATAACAAAAATGAAAACCAGACTGTAATTCTGTTCATTTATCTTTAAAGGGCCACTTTCTTATACGTATACGAACAAGGAAGACAAAGACGTTCATTGTTTAGTATTAAGTTTAATGGAGAAAAACAATTAAGACATAGGAGAGAGACTAGTATTCTTAAAACTAATTAATAAACAATTTTATTAAAGATATAAATGGACACGGCAAACTGAGGTCTTATGGGGACATTTCGTTCTTGGCGATTATCAATGATTTCCTTTCGCTTATTATCGCATTAAGGCCGATTTTTCCCGCGAATATCTCTTTAGCAAACTGCTCTAAAACCTGTGTTTCTTTATTAACCTCGATAACCGTGACGTCATTATTCATTTCGCGGATGTTTTATTCTGCTTGTGACGTGTAACTTCACACGACACCTCTTCCGTTTCATCTTTCATAGAAACTCGTTTATTTCTCAAATTTCGTGTCACTTCGAGCTGTATTTAGTTCCATATTGTCAAGATTTAAGGCAACACCTGCCGATGTACTCACTGACCTACATAGGTCCATCAAGTATTTAGCAAGATTGTTTGGCACTTGTGCAGAATTTGAACCAGACGTAAGTCACCGTCCGCTCGATTTTACTCGGAACATGACGTCATGCGCTCTGGTTTGATTGTAATCTGACGTAAGACGCCGAGCAATGTACAGCAAAGGAACAGACGATTTTGTGGGAAAATATTGAATAAAAAAAAATCAACCAGACCAGCCGGGAGCTTCTCGATATTTATCTTTTCGAGTTTATGTGGAGACAGAAATTTGGTAATGACCCTTTTGTCTTCATCTTAAACAATATATCAGAAAAGCTACCTGGTTGGGTTGGCGAAAATTCTTCCACATCCATCGTCTCTTCTCATTCAACTTTGACATCGTCTGATGCAACTGTAGAAAATTCTACCTAATTCTAAGGGAATATCCCGGCTGTCTTTTAATTTTATTTTATTTTAAAAAAATTGGTTGCCCTGCCCTACGGTACATGACAACAAAAAAATGTTCATGAAAAAAAAAATAACAAAAAAGTTTATTTTACATTAGTTACAAAAAAAAAAAAGAAAATATCCAAAGAAAAATAATACCTGGAAAACGCATTAAAAGTTCTTAAAAAAAAAAGTTTGTGAAAAAAATAGATTAAAAAATTGATCTTCTTATTAATTTTGTTCAATTCTGCTCGACGAAAAAACAAAAATATATGGTTGAAAAATATACAACTTGTTTATTTTTTACACTTTAAAAAATGTAACAAGAATAAAACAGAAATTGTTATGGTAGGTTGTTTTTTTTATTTTTATTATATATGATTTTTTTTCTGGTGATTTTATTATATTTAAATGTTTTCTTCAGTATTTTCTTTGAGTAGCGCTGCTCCGCTTTGATAATTGGCGACGCTCGGCGAAAGCTGGCAGTTGATGTCATGTTCCGAGCAAAACCGAGCAGTCAGTTAGTCAGGTCTGGTTCAAATTCTGCACAAGTACCGATTGTTCCAGTATGTTGATAAATTAATTATTTTTGTACTATAAGAGTACCCATAGTTTCACACGAAAGACAACGAAACAGAATCCGTACTAATCTGCAAAACACATTTTATTGGCCGAGTTTTTTTCTTTTGATTGTTTTTCTTTGCTTTTTTACTCCGTAGGGGAAAAAAGAGTTAACATTTTTATTCCTTTTCACCTTAAACCAGGCATATTGCCACTTAAAACGTATGTGATTGTATCTAACCTGGCAGTAGGGAGTTGAGCAACGAGATGTCTATTAAACTTCTGCAGATTAGTACAATGAGACGAGGCAGGAAACAGGAAAGGAATTCCAAAGTCTAGCAGTCCATGGGAAGTAAACTGCTAGTGTAGGAGGTATTCTGGCATCTAAGTACATAAAAATAAAGGGTGGGATTTTGCTGTTTGTCGCGTTAATCGGAAGTATCAGCGCATATTCCTTTAAAGTACTTATACAACAAGCACATGGATACAACATTGCAGCGATGGGACACAGGTTGAAGCTTGACCGATAGTTCGAGATCTTTTAGATTTGAGATTCTTTTTTGGACACTGTCTTAGTCTGAGAGATTAGTAATAGATGTATCATTCCATATGTGGCAACAATACTTCATCTATGGACGAATTGTGGATTTTTAAAGTCTATTATAGTTAGAAGTACGATTTATAATGAACATCTTACGTGGGGAGTTATGCAACAAAATGTTTGTTCTCATCACATTTAAATTTCTGCATTTTGCTACAATGGGGAAGGCAGTTTTTCACCATCATGGGACCTCCGGATTGAAGTAGTGGGGGTTTGTCGAGGAAGGAGTTACATTGGGGGTAAAAGTGCAACAAGTTTGTTGGAGGACATTCAATTGAACTACTTTTGAAACAAACATTGGGATGTAACATTGCAGCGATGAGACAGTGGCTAGAGTTTGGTATACAACACAGGATCTATTCGGCCAGAGACTTTCTTTTCTATCCAGTTCAAAGGAAAGACTAGTGGTTTGTGCACAAACCCAGCTGTGCCAACAATACTTCATGCATGGGTGAATTGTGGCTTTATAAATATATATAGATTATTAGCAGCTGAGAAGTTTTCTTGCTTGATAAAGAGAGAGAAAGAGAGAGAGAGAGGGGGGAGACAGAGAGACAGAGACAGAGACAGAGACAGAGAGAAACAGAACTCACCTTCTTTGCAGCAGACTTGGCAATATCTTCTATGTATTTATTCTAATTCATATTACTTGTGAATGTTAGACCGAGGTGTTTGAATGTTCATAATCCCGGCAAAGCTACTATCAGCTATTCATGGTTGGAAATGTTTTTAAAATTGTTAAAGCAACTTTGTTTTGGAAACATTGTTTTCACCCTATTCTATTATAGGCCGAGAGTCATTTTTCTAAAGATTCAGTCATTGCTTCGATATGTGAGTTCTCAGCATATTTAATAGAGTGCGGTGTCGTCAGCAAATATACTAGCTATTTCATGTGCAATTGTGTCCGGAAGTCGTTCATGAGGTTAAGGGATTGGCATCGATATTGATTTTTCAAGGCTAAAATCAATACCTCACAAGGTTGGCACAATGTTAAAGCAACGTAATGTGATAAATCTGTTAGAACTTAAAGTTGTTGACATAAACTCTTCGTCTTTTTGGTTCTTTCCCTATAAAAGCGCCAAGAAGGTATATGTTACTTAGACATTTTCACGGCAACGTCATCTAAATAACCGCTATTTCACATGCAATAAAAGTTTATTTTCATAATAATGAGTCACCATTCATACAGGAAAAAGCTACACTATTAGGGATGGATTAAAAACGCGAGCACTGGTAAACAAATATTAGATTTGAAGATGACCATGTTGTAGTTAACAGGGGAGAAGATCTGCAGTATTATGTTCAACAGATGGAAGTTTCTTGGAAAAATACTGTGTTCATGAAATATCTGTTTTTATCAATTTAAAAATAAATATTAATTCAAGTTAATATGTGTCTGTGTGTTCGCAATCGTATTTTAACCTTTTTTTAAAATAGAATTTGGCTTGTCATTTTTAAATATGTCGATTATTACAAGGTGCACAAGAAACATGGGTCATTCGGAGCAACCTGATGTCACCTCAACCTGATGTCACCTCAACCTGCTATAGTCACATGCATAAAAGAGAAAGATAGGGGCAAGGGGATTTGAAACTGTGTTGGAAAATATTGGTCGAACTGAACGTGTAAGGGATGACTTAATAATCTGACTGATACCATCAAAATAAAGAGTGAAGTAACGATGGCTTTTTGCTATGAATTAACAGTTTTAACAACGAAATGTGCAGCTTTAACAACGAAAGTTCCAAAGAAAAATGATTTTAATCATTTGCTAAAAAAATAGAATATTATTCAGTTTTTTAAATATTCAAATTAAAACTACAGCGTGGAACGATAAAATTGTCGCCCTAAAGAAAACAATACTATAGCTTTATTTTTAAACTTGTATTGAAAGAATCAATTTAGACAACTTTATTGTTATAGAGATGACATCTATTCAATGTAGCCACATTCAGCCTCAATCATCGCCTCGATACTGATCTGGAAGCATGCCTTTTCCACAAGAGCTCGGGAGCTCGGCAGATACTCGGCGGATGACAGCGATCAGACTGTGTTGTGGGAGGTCATGTTGGTGATGTATGACCAAACGGTCGGGGGAGGAGGGGGAACAGTGATAGAAGAGTACAAACCTGGGTCTCTTTGGACTTGTGGGCCGGCGCCGAGTCCTGACGCACACTTAGTGTCTGCTAGCGGCCAGCCGATTGCACTAGGGGATAACCACATTTTCACCACATCCAGGTATACTTTGGTGTTGATTTGAAGCCGAATTCGGAGATGTTAGGTGGCATGATGTGGCCCTTTATTGAAACCACGCTGAAGAACATAACTGTGGCCAGAAATTTCGTTGAGCTGTGACCTCAATCGTTGAACCGTCTGGATTTGAATTTTGAGTGTGCTGGCAATGGTCCTGTTGTTATAACTTGGATCAGTAGAAAGCATGTTGTACAACAGTGCATCTCTGATCTCGATCGTTGAACATTGTGTGACTTTCACACATGATAAAAGGCTCCTATCGCTCTTGGAATTTGTACACAACTGGCCAACTAGTAGATAACCTGCAAAAAAAAAAAAAAAAAAAAAAAAATTAAAGGAAAATGGAACTTCCTTGTTCCACCCAGTGTGTCAGTTAAAACGCATATTTGAAATATAATATAAAACTAAAAAAGAATCATCTATATACCTATATAGATGATTTTTTTCTGCTTTGGCATTGATATTAAAAGCCTACTTTTTCTATTTAAAAAAAATTAAAACTAACATTTTAATATACTTAGTCATAAATATGCAAGCGACTACATCAATGTAAACTAATTTGAAAAGCGAGTGTTAATTGCTTATTCATATCTTATGGCTTCTTATTAGATGCATAGTTCCTACATTCTGCATAACTGCGTAGAATTTAACACACGAACACACACACAGACACACACACACGCACACATATATATAAAGGTAGGTTTTCAATGTGTGTGCGAAAAATCTCTACCAAATTCGTCTCTGAATATTTAGTCTGCAGAGTAGAAATTTTATATATAGGGTATTTAGAACTGTAGCATTTGTGGATTTTTTAGTTTGCAAAAACTGCGGCCAAGGGATCAAAATTGTAAACAAAACATTTGATCTTGGCAGGAGTAGTCAAGTAAGCATGTTTATATGTACAAATCTATATTCATAGGTTAAACAATTCTATTTTAAAAAGTTATTTATGTACGCATGGGTGTGACTAAGAGGCTGAGGAATGAGGCTGAAGAGTTGCATGTTTCGATTTCGATTCTATCTGATAGCATCCAAGTGATATTTTTAAAATTTTTGATCTCACTAGTATATATTAGGTACAATATAATAATCGAAAGAGAATTGGCTCTATAATAATAAATAAGTGATCTACAATAATTAATTATCATATTTAAGCGTATCTTACGACCGGGAAACGCCGAGAGGGCTGGTAGTTTTATATAAATTTCGCCGTTCAAATCTCATTAAATTAAAAAAAAACGCAACGCTATATAATACAAAAGAAATAATGGCAAACAAGTCAATTGTTGGCTGTCTCTACTTTAAGATTCTAATATAAAATTTGCAAAGCCTCATTATTGTATAGTCTTTATTATTGACCATGTTATAAAGTTACTGATAATTGTCCATGTCCAGTAGTAAGCTAGCATACGCTCCTTTTTTCGAGCAGCCAATAATAACCGACTAGGAAAACAATAAGAACTAATTTTCCATTTGACTAGAAACAAAAACGTTGCCTAAAACGTGTAATTAATCAACAGAATTGGATGCTAAACATTTAAACATCAATTGTACTATCATGGAAAATTGCTATTCTTTCTGCTGGAGACGTTTTTGATGTGGGCGTTGTCTATTTCGATTCATAACTTGTTTATCTTATTAATTTTCGCTGTTGTCTGTTGTATAACGTGGGAGTGGGTAAGTGTCATTGCATCGACGTGTATAAAGACAAAGAGAGGATATTCATTAACGCAGAATAACATTGGAATATCACAAAAATCGCTGCACATTTTAATGTGGAGCGAACACGGTTATACGAGAAGAGGAACGTAGATATTCTGATAAAAATTTCTTATGAGGTTCAGAATAATTTAATACAACTGTAGATTACTCATTATTATAACAGTGAAACATTGGACACATTGTTATTTCCCGCACCTTCTTTAATTATTGACAATGGTTGTAGGTAGACGAGCGTTTGTTATGAATGTTTTGCAGGGGGCATAGATATATGCTCAGTCAAGCTTTATTTCAGCCCAGTCAATACTTTATTTAACTATTAATAGTTATTTATAATTTATTTAACTATTATTTGTTATTTATAATTTATTTACTTATTAGTAGTTATTTATAATTTAACTATTAATAGTTATTTATAATATATTTAACTATTAATAGTTATTCATATTTTTTTAACTATTAATAGTTATTTATAATTTATTTAACTATTACTATATATATGTATTTACCTATTAATAGTTATTTATAATTTATTTAACTATTAATATTAATTTATACTTTATTTAACTATTAATACTTATATATATTATTTAACTATTAGTAGTTATTTATAATTTATTTAACTATTAGTAGTAATTTATAAGTTATTAAACTATTACTAGTTATTTAAAATTTAAGTATTAATATTTACCTTTATCTTATAAAACTATTAATACTTATCTATACTTTATTTAACTATTAATAGTTATTTATAATTTATTTACCTATTTGTAGTTATTTATAATTTAACTATTAATAGATATTTATTATTTATTTAACTATTAGTAGTTATTTATAAGTTACCTACCTAATAATAGTTATTTATAATTTAACTATGAATAGTTATCTATACTTTATTTAACCATTAATAGTTATTTATACTTTATTTAACTATTAATAGTTATTTATAATTTATTTAAATATTATTACTCATTTATAATTTATTTAACTATTAGTAGTTATTTATAATTTAACTATTAATAGTTATTTGTAATTCATTTAACTATTAATAGTTATTTATTATTTATTTAACAATTATTAGTTAATCATAATTTAACTATTAATAGTTATTTATAATTTATTTAACTATTAGTAGTTATTTATAATTTAACTATGAAAAGTTATATATACTTTATTTAACTATTAATAGCTATTTATAATTTATTTAACTATCAGTTGTTATTTATAATTAAACTATTAATAGTTATTTATAATTTATTTAACTATTAGTAGTTATTTATAATTTATTTAACTATTCATATTTATCTAATTTATTTAACTATTAATATTTTTTATAATTTATTTAACTATTAATAGTTATTTATAATTTATTTTACTATTAATAGTTATCTATATTTCATTTAACTATTAATAGTTATCTACAATTGTATTAAATTATTCTGAACCTCCTAAGCTACATTAGGTATATCAGAATTTTTGTAGGAATTTTTGACACACCTAACACGAAACTGCGAATAAAATATAAAAAAACTCGTAATTTCTCATTTAAAAGTGGGTTGTTTATTTTCTTTATGGATTATACTTCCAAAATAAACTATTAAAGTTGTTTTAAAAGTAATAGAAATATATATTTTTATTTTTTAATAAACAGTAATGAATTTTACGAACTACATATTTTTCAATTTTTAAACTTTAAAAATCTATCAAAATTTTTCTATCAATTCTATTTTTACGATATTTTCAGGGTCAATGTGAAATTTTATGCTCTTTCCAATAAACCGAATATAATATTTTGTACAAACGTTTTTTTTAAATTCACGCCCCTCATTTTCAAGTGTCTATTAAAAAGTAAATAATTAATTTACTCACCAAAGTTTTATATATCACAAATTGAAGAGAAAAGGTCAATAAATAATATATTCAAATTTGAAACAAAAAAAGTAGTGCTTTTTTTTTTTAGAAATTTACCTGTAAAGTTCGAAGTTTAAAACTTTTTTTTGTAACCACGTTGTTTATTTTTTCTTTTGTTTTTTTTAATGAAACCTTGGTCCTTGGTCCTTTAATTGAAAAAAATAATTAGAGCTTTAATTACATTTTTCGAGTAGTTATAAGCTTGGAAAGACAGGGGGTCGAATAATTCACGCCTCCCATTTTGAAATGACTATTAAAAAGTAAATAATTAATTTACTCACCAAAGTGTTATATAACACAAATTAAAGATAAAAGATCAATAAATAATATATTCAAATTTAAAACAAAAAAGTAGTGTTTTTTAGAAATTTACCTGTAAAGTTCGAAGTTTAACCCCCTTTTTTTTAAACCACGTTGTTTATTTTTTCTTTTGTTTTTTGAATGAAACCTTGGTCCTTGCTCCTTTAATTGAAAAAAATTAGAGCTTTAATTACATTTTTTGAGTAGTTATAAGCTTAGAAAACGGTGTGGAATTATTCAATATTTTTCACGAAATTTCTGACACACCTAAAGCTACATAGATCTACTGGCTTTGTGTCAGATCTTATCTTCAAGCTAAAACGAATAACTTCCATCTATCAAGCTTACACACACATACATACATACACATATACTTATATGCGCTCTAGTTATTAGATGCGAATACTG
>NC_136495.1:154872440-154879940 GCF_053919585.1 Euprymna scolopes | reverse complement strand
GAGAGTTGAAGTTCATTATCTATTATAAAAAACGGAAAACGACTAATCTCGTAATTAATAACAATATTTCGCAAACGGACAAAGTGTTGGAAAAGAACAATGTAATTTATCAATTTAATTGCCCAATAGGAGAGTGTATCTCTAACTGTTCCTCTTACATTGGTCATACTACCAACACGTTGTCCCGTAGACTAACGCTTCATCTTTCCGATACTAGCTCTATCGCGCAACATTTAAAAAAACATGGCTGCCAGCATTTTCAATTTAGAAACATCATGGTAGAAAATACCAAAATTTTACAAACAGACTCTAACGTTAGGAGACTGAAGGTTTTGGAAGCATTGTATATAAAAGTGAGACAACCCAAAATAAACAATATAAATTATGAATCCAGCAAAAATATTTTAAAATGCCTCTGTTAATGTAAATATATATATATATATATATATATATATATATATATATATATATATATATATATATATATATAAAACTGTCCAATAAATTTTTATATAAATAGCCCACATAAGCCAAAAACGATCTTATAGTACGATGTAATTTTAAAACACGACCTTATCATTCGACGTAATTTTAAAACGACTTTTTATATAACCAGCCTGAAGATGGCGGAAACGCCGAATGCGCTCGCAGACTACGGAACACTTTTACACCATTTTACATATAACACAAGAAGGATTATTCGAAAACTGGAAAAAATAAAACGGAAAATTGTCAAACAAGAAAATGCTGTGCTGTTTAACAATATATGCTTAAAGGAGAATATGCTGCCTATATATATATATATATATATATATATATATATATATATATATATATATATATATATATATATATATATGTGTGTGTGTGTTAGTGATGGGACAATTCCAATATTTTTTCCGATTCCGATACAATTACCGATTTCGATTCCGATTCTTTATAAATCTCTAATTATTCAACTGTAAAATTGTTTTTCCCCCGATTTTCATAAAAACACACGTTAAATATGCAGATGTTTTCCTGAACGTAAAAATACACTCGTGGAGGATGATTTATCGATTTTAGTTTCACTGTTATTTTAAAATCAATGAGTATTTATTATTTTATCATTATCACCAGCAATGGAAGATTTTACTTTAAAAATAAAATAAATAAAAAAAGGACATTTAAAAGAATCGTTTTGGTATCGAAAAATAGGTATCAATTTTTCCGATTCCGATACCGATTCCGATACCGATTCCGATACCAACCCTAACACACACACACACACACACACACACACACACACACACACACGCACACACACACGTATATATATATATATATATATATATATATATATATATATATATATATATACTAGCAAAAGTATCCGTCGTTGACTGGGTTCAAAAACAACCTACAGAAAATGGACTCTGATTTATGAAAGTATGATAGGTTATGAAAAGGAAGGGTTGTAAAGAGATAGCTTCGAATTTGGGGGTATCAAAACCAAAGCAAAATATGTTGAAAGTAAAAATAAAATAGATAAACCCCCTAATTTATTATACCATACCTCTTCACACTGAAACACTTATCACAATATTCTGTGGATCTATATTAAAAAAAACTTGTTAAACTTTGTGACATATTTCCATTCTATGGAGGTCAGGCGCGAACGAACACTCCATAATTTTATTATACCATATTTCTTCACATAACATAATTATCAAAGTATACTTACGCAGATAGATATGAAAAGTCTTTATTAAAGTTTGTGCCTATTTCCATTCCATGGAGGCCAGGCGCGAACGCAGACCCCACAATTTTATTATACCATCCCTATTTAAGTAAAAACATACTTATCAAAGTATTCTTATGTACATCTATATCAAAAACACTTGTAAACGTTTTTATTTTATTTTTTATTTCCATATTTTGTGGACCAGGCGCGTATGCAGACCCCACAATTTTAATGAATCATCATTATGCCAGATCAAACATACCCATTCCTGTGTCTCGATACATCTTCTATCATTATATGTGATCAGTTTTCTATAATAGTCAACCATATAGGAGCCTATTCATGACCAGACACACACACAGACGTTCAGCTTTATATATATATATATATATATATATATATATATATATATATATATATGTTTTTATTTGTTTTTGTTAGCGATACTTTCTTGAATGAATTCAAGTATTTATACGAAAGTGCATTTTTACCTAAATGCTTGTTGGGAATAATTTTCCCATTGACCAATCTGGTACTCCCTTAATGGGGAGCGGTATATATATTATTTTTAAAATATAATTATCCACTGACATATGTTTCGTCGTCTACGACTCATCAGAGTGGCTGAATTTAGCGAGACTGGAAATCAGGACCCCTTTATAAAAAGCCTAAACCTCTACCACACGGCTAGAGGAGGACATTGTAGTTTGCTTGAAGCATTGTGCGTAATTTGGAAGAAGTTGTGTTTGAAGGCTATGACAATGCGGTCCTATAGAAAAACATCGTTCGATATGAGACAAGGTAAAAAGAGTAATGATAATGCTGAAAGATTTCAATAATTTTCAATTATAAAATATTTACCAACATAATGTGTCGCCTCAGAATGATAATGTGGTGTAAAGTTTTCAAATTTCCGAAGTATAACCCCATCTTCAATTTGTGATAGTTATTGTAACATATTATTACAACATCCATCAGTAATGATTATATTGTTATTAGGTGTTCTACTTATTATTGTTCATTTATAATAGTTTAATATTTAAGCACACGTGCGGACGTATATTATCTTTCCTTCTGTATTGTTTAGTAATAAAAGTAACCGTGAAAAACTTCGGAGTTAAACAGAACTATTTTTTTTTTCCTCAGCAGTTTTATATGTTTTTTTTTATTTTGCAACTGTAATTTTTTAAAAAACTTATTTATTTACTTATGCTATTATTTATGTGAGTTTTTTTTTGGTAATAATGTTTAGTAATAGTATATTAGGGGAGTAATTTCTGTAGCAAATTTCGGAGTTAAGGAGAGTTATTTCCCCTGGGTTATATTATATGTGTGTTTTTGTTTGATGTTTGTAACTGTAATGGTTATTTAACGTTCTTATGTATTCATTTATATATATTATAACTTATTTAATTGTTTGTAAAAGAAAGCAATAGTAGTTAAATATATCATAGGTTAATTTTGGTGTGGAATTATTTATTTAATATATATATTGTGTTATTACATATTAAGTATCTTATATAGATGGGTCCTATTACTGCGTGCTACTGTCCTGGACCAATGTCAGATGCAAGATTTACGTGCTTCTTTATATTTCAGCATACATACGCACCAAATATTAGTAGAAATTTTAAATAATTTATGCCTCTTAATAGCGATGTTAGTTTTTGTGTGAATTGCAACTGAGATCCACTCTCTGGTTTATTCTTTTTTATTAGCAGCGATTCTTTTATTCTCATATTACTTAGCTCCCTTTCTGTACTTTTATATAGTATTTTTATTCGCATGTCTTTGGTGGGGTTCTGATTATTAGATAGGTGCTTATAGAATAAAGATGCCTTGGTTGTAGTATCTTCTGTTACGCGTATGTGCAATGGACTAACTATGATACCGAATCAGAACTCATTTCATATCACTCATTGTATCTGATATACGCGTGATTGCATACTCCTATGTTGTTGCTGAGTCAATTTGGTATAGTTCAGTGGTTGTCGCAGGTTAGTCTTCTGGATTTTGATAAGTGTTTTCTCAGTGTTGGTCCTGAGTGTGCGTTTTAAATCTAATCTTTCTCTGCAGATGGCTGATGCTATTCTATCGTTAAAATGTGACAGTTTTAAGAAAAATATGTTAAAAATTGTGTTTTGTGGTTGTTTTCTAGATATGCTAGAGTGGTGTTTCCTAAAGAGACTAGAGATCCTTGGGGGCAGATGAAATTAATGCAGCTGATTGATCAGTGTGTAGCCAAATCGCCTTGCATAGACATCATTGGTTTAAGAAAATAAGTCTTATTCACAACTTCTACATTACCTCATGCCTAGGCGGAAAGACGACAGAGAAAAGGGTAATCTTTCGGGGGTATATGCAGCAGTTGTAACTAACAAAAATATCAAATAAAAATAGTGTAAATTTTTACAGAAAAATGTTTTGTATTTGTAATAGCACTACTACAGTTTTTCTTTGTTTTTCGGCAACGACTTAACTGACTCATCGTTTCAAAATCATTTTTCTTTAGCTATCGTATGATCCGTTGTAGTGGGTCGAATAGAGGGTCTAAGTCAAAGCGGGGCTTATTAAAGCTCTGAGATCCACTGTCCGTCTTAAGTCCAAGGCTCACCGGTATATATGAAAATCGCCCTCAAATTGGCGTGGTACTTGATAACACATGGTTCTTCAATCATTATACCAGTTTTCCAGCTGAACCTCATTCATTAACGTTTCTTGTAGCAGGATTAGGGTTTTATTTCGATAGAACACCCAACAAAGTCTAGGCTGATATTGATGGCAGGATATCGCTGGATTTAGTCCTGTAAAATTCTAGGAGGATAATCCTCTTTCCTCACGTTTTTCGAACGGAATAATTTTATTCCTTACTGCCTGAGGCGCCCGAGCTGGGAATGCCGACAAGGTTGCCCAGACAATTTCTAATAAGCTAGTGCTCCTCCTTTAGAGGTAGTGATTTTATTCTCCGCATCTTCCGTGTCACATTTTCCTGCGGTAGGACGGAAGTGAATAAATTAGGACGGAAGTGAATAAAAACTAATTAAAATCTCAGCCGAAATTTATAACTTTTATGTTGGATGTGTCGTTCACAGGCGTGTTTTATGCTATACTAGTTTTCCATACTGATATAATCAACAGGGCGAAATTCGTAACAGCTTTAAGTGGAATAAGAGAACATCCACTAAATTGTTATCGAAATAACATGCGATTAAAAGTATTTACGGATATCGGAATAGAAACGTGGATTTTAACTTTTAAATTTAGAGAAACTTTTTTTCCGCTCAAAAGTACTGGTTCCTGTGCCAAACGCCCTGTTGATATCTGGAGTTGTTGAATTGAAATAAGAAAATTGTATGAATTTGCTTTTTTCCATCTTGTATTCAACATTCTGAAAATAAGACTAATTGTTTTAAAACGATTGTAATTTGAATGCTTAGATAAGCGAAAAGTAAAAGTATCATAACAAAAATACACCATTTACAATCAAATATAAGGTCAGTGACTCTTTATCTGAGAGAACATCTTTCAAACTGCTTGGTCTAACGTTCACAGGAAACATGAATTGGAACAATTACATTGAAAGCATTGCCAGGGCCGTTGCGAAGAAGGTAGGCTCTCTCTACTGTGCTAGAAAACTACTAACACCCTAAAGTATCCTGTACCTCTATAAGGTCACCATTCGCCCATGTATGGAGCATTGGGTTAGTGCATCTGCTACTAGTCTCTCGCTCCTAGACAAAGTTCAAAAAAGAGTCGCCAACCTGATAGGTCCTGAATTGTAATCTAAGCTTCAGCCTCTATCCCATCGACGAAATGTAGCATCGCTCTGCCTGTTCTACAAGTACTTTAACGGTGAATGCTCCGATGAACTGCAAGCACTCGTACTCCCTCGACGTAAATACCCCCGACAAACCCGACAAGCAGCTAAATCCAACCCTTCACAGTAGAGATCCCTAGATGCAAGAGAGCCTTCTACTCCAGTCGTTTCTTCCTCAGAACAACTAGACTTTGGAATTCCCTTCCGGGTTCCTGCTTCCAGACCTGTACTGAAATGCAGAAGTTCAAGTGTAACGTGAACCGGCATCTTGCTGCCCAACTCCCCACATAGTACACCTGTAGATTATGTCATAGAAGTGGCAATGTTTATTGTTTGGGGTGAAAATGTAATAATAAAAAAAATTAAAATTCCGCAAATTCTCAACCTAGTATTTGGTAACAAAAGTACTGTGAACAATCATCAATTATTGATATATGAGCTCCTTGCAAAAATGTTTGTAGAAGGGACATTCTAAACCATTGTAATTTATTCCTTAAATAAAGCAACCTGATTAATTTACAACTTTTTCTGTCAAATTATTAAAACGTCATTCATATTTTCTCTGCAATATTCTCATACAGTTAAAGGATCGTTTTTCATTATGGTCATGCTCATCTTTACACAACACGGCTGATCAAAAACTTAAAGGATCTGATTGGAAAATCTTGTTCCCCTCTGCATATCTCTTGATGTAGATACCTCGAATTATCATTTATTTCGAGTACTAAAATATCATTTGGTTGGTTTTTGGTTGGTTGATTGTTTTGTTTTACGGCATATCAACCCTTTTCAGGTCATTTAATGCCGAATCTGGTGATTTTGAAGAACGATTTTTTAATATAATATATTTGTTTTTTAGGTCGTATTCTATTTAACCCATAGTTGGGACCCTAACAGGTGCTACCACTCCGGGTCAGAGTGGACCTGGGAGCAATGGCAATTAAAGGGTGGCTCCACACTCCCTAAGGCCTGCAAGCTGGGGCCCTCACCATCGGATATAGTTTAAGGTCATATCCAGGACCATTGGTTTTTGGTTAACATTACATCAAACATGAGTTAGATTAATAGTTAACATTACAATCTAAAGAATTTTTTATAAGCTCGTCGACAAATGAAACCAAGATATAGAGCAAAGGTTATTTATCTTACAAATAAAGACTTTCAAATGCAGGTTTTCATCTTCACGATGAAATTTTAAATTGACAAATCTTTTGCATCGACGTACTAGTAAAATAACATAATAGTAAGAATGTAGATGCCAAAAAAAAAAAAAATGGAGAATAATCTCACCATTTTTACATAATCTGTGACATAGTTTGGGTTACAGACAAGCACATAACCTCTATTATGATTGCTTTTAAAATTTTACCTTCTTTCAAGTGTAAATTGACTGAGTCACCAACTGCTTTGTAAAGCAAGTTTGTGCGCCGCTACGAAACAGGTGTTCAAAACTGAAATCCTTTTTTCTTTTTTTTTTGTTTGAATGGCTACAGATAAAAATGGCCTCTTGATAACGAACAGAAAATGGCGGACCTGGGCGTCTTTTTCTGATTGGAACACAGGCGCTTCTGTGTTTTTACTATTCACATGCGTCATAGCGCGACAGAAAAAGGACTTCCTGTGTAAATTTGCGGAAGTACTCACGTTTTGAGTTTTACGCATTTTATAGAAAGAGGATAAATATTTGTTTAACGAAGACGAATTGAATAATAATTCATTGATAGATGTGAATCGTAATGCAATTGGATTGGATTTCTTTTTTTTTTGTCGCGTTCATCGATGTATCTTTGTTTTTCGAATTGGGGTTATTCATCGTCGTTTTTTTTTTAGTGTTTTTGTTCTTCATTATTTTCCTCCACTTTTTCTTGGGATATATTCTTGAGTTTTTCGTTTTTCTATCTTTAATTTTATCTTTTTCTTTTTTACTTTTTCTTTTTACTTTAATTTCACTTCATTTTTT
>NC_136495.1:154764940-154867440 GCF_053919585.1 Euprymna scolopes | reverse complement strand
CCAGCAGGTGAGGGGCCGGAGACCGGCCCAGCACCTGTTGGACTGAGGTACACCGCCTGGGTAATACCTAGGAGGTCCACCCTCCCAGGCCTTGCCACTGGGCTTTCCGGTGGGGCAAGTTTATTGCTTGCTGCCTGAGGCGCCCCGACCGGGGAATGCCGACGGGGTTACTCAGGCAATTTTTAAAATTGCAGGAGTGCCCCTCCTTTAGGGGAGCCTGCTTGGTTACCACTTTCCGGCCTTGTGCCACATTTTGCTGAGTGGACAGCAAATAAATATAATCCATTTCAAATGGATAGTACCAGTCAAGGATCCGTCACTTGACACTCAGCCCAACAGGTGAGGGGCCGGAGACCGGACAGCACCTGTTGGACTGAGGTACACCGCCTGGGTAATACCTAGGAGGTCCACCCTCCCAGGCCTTGCCACCGGGCTTTCCGGTGGGGCAAGTTTATTGCTTGCTGCCTGAGGCGCCCCGACCGGGGAATGCCGACGGGGTTACTCAGGCAATTTTTAAAATTGCAGGAGTGCCCCTCCTTTAGGGGAGCCTGCTAGGTTACCACTTTCCGGCCTTGTGCCACATTTTGCTGAGTGGACAGCAAATAAATATAATCCATTTCAAATGGATAGTACCAGTCAAGGATCCGTCACTTGACACTCAGCCCAGCAGGTGAGGGGCCGGAGACCGGCCCAGCACCTGTTGGACTGAGGTACACCGCCTGGGTAATACCTAGGAGGTCCACCCTCCCAGGCCTTGCCACTGGGCTTTCCGGTGGGGCAAGTTTATTGCTTGCTGCCTGAGGCGCCCCGACCGGGGAATGCCGACGGGGTTACTCAGGCAATTTTTAAAATTGCAGGAGTGCCCCTCCTTTAGGGGAGCCTGCTTGGTTACCACTTTCCGGCCTTGTGCCACATTTTGCTGAGTGGACAGCAAATAAATATAATCCATTTCAAATGGATAGTACCAGTCAAGGATCCGTCACTTGACACTCAGCCCAACAGGTGAGGGGCCGGAGACCGGACAGCACCTGTTGGACTGAGGTACACCGCCTGGGTAATACCTAGGAGGTCCACCCTCCCAGGCCTTGCCACCGGGCTTTCCGGTGGGGCAAGTTTATTGCTTGCTGCCTGAGGCGCCCCGACCGGGGAATGCCGACGGGGTTACTCAGGCAATTTTTAAAATTGCAGGAGTGCCCCTCCTTTAGGGGAGCCTGCTGGGTTACCACTTTCCGGCCTTGTGCCACATTTTGCTGAGTGGACAGCAAATAAATATAATCCATTTCAAATGGATAGTACCAGTCAAGGATCCGTCACTTGACACTCAGCCCAACAGGTGAGGGGCCGGAGACCGGCCCAGCACCTGTTGGACTGAGGTACACCGCCTGGGTAATACCTAGGAGGTCCACCCTCCCAGGCCTTGCCACCGGGCTTTCCGGTGGGGCAAGTTTATTGCTTGTTGCCTGAGGCGCCCCGACCGGGGAATGCCGACGGGGTTACTCAGGCAATTTTTAAAATTGCAGGAGTGCCCCTCCTTTAGGGGAGCCTGCTGGGTTACCACTTTCCGGCCTTGTGCCACATTTTGCTGAGTGGACAGCAAATAAATATAATCCATTTCAAATGGATAGTACCAGTCAAGGATCCGTCACTTGACACTCAGCCCAACAGGTGAGGGGCCGGGGACCGGCCCAGCACCTGTTGGACTGAGGTACACCGCCTGGGTAATACCTAGGAGGTCCACCCTCCCAGGCCTTGCCACCGGGCTTTCCGGTGGGGCAAGTTTATTGCTTGTTGCCTGAGGCGCCCCGACCGGGGAATGCCGACGGGGTTACTCAGGCAATTTTTAAAATTGGAGGAATGCCCCTCCTTTAGGGGAGCCTGCTGGGTTACCACTTTCCGGCCTTGTGCCACATTTTTCTGAGTGGACAGCAAATAAATATAATCCATTTCAAATGGATAGTACCAGTCAAGGATCCGTCACTTGACACTCAGCCCAACAGGTGAGGGGCCGGAGACCGGACAGCACCTGTTGGACTGAGGTACACCGCCTGGGTAATACCTAGGAGGTCCACCCTCCCAGGCCTTGCCACCGGGCTTTCCGGTGGTGCAAGTTTATTGCTTGTTGCCTGAGGCGCCCCGACCGGGGAATGCCGACGGGGTTACTCAGGCAATTTTTAAAATTGCAGGAGTGCCCCTCCTTTAGGGGAGCCTGCTGGGTTACCACTTTCCGGCCTTGTGCCACATTTTGCTGAGTGGACAGCAAATAAATATAATCCATTTCAAATGGATAGTACCAGTCAAGGATCCGTCACTTGACACTCAGCCCAACAGGTGAGGGGCCGCGGACCGGCCCAGCACCTGTTGGACTGAGGTACACTGCCTGGGTAATACCTAGGAGGTCCACCCTCCCAGGCCTTGCCACCGGGCTTTCCGGTGGGGCAAGTTTATTGCTTGTTGCCTGAGGCGCCCCGACCGGGGAATGCCGACGGGGTTACTCAGGCAATTTTTAAAATTGCAGGAGTGCCCCTCCTTTAGGGGAGCCTGCTGGGTTACCACTTTCCGGCCTTGTGCCACATTTTGCTGAGTGGACAGCAAATAAATATAATCCATTTTAAATGTGGAAATTGATGAATCGCACAGGTAAGAAATTCATTTTTATACTAAGAAAGGTTAGTAATTTCAATTAAGAATAGGAAATTGGATAAAAAATTTTTTGTAACATGTCTTCTTCCTAAGATTAAGGGTGGTGGTGTTTGATCAACACTGCTGGGGAGCCATGAAGTAATATACTGTTTTGTTTTTAAATACCCGAAACAGTGTTTCATGGTAAACAACAGATGATCCCTTGAAAAATAAAAAAATTGGTATTATAGTAAATTCGAGAGAGTTGATGCAGTGATTGCAGGTGATTAAATGACTTACTGACTAAGTGTTTTTTTTTAACGAATGATAAAAGTAATTTTTTGTGTAGTTTCAAATGTTAAAAAACTTCAAAGACTATATATATATATATATATATATATATATATATATATATATATATATATACTTATTCAGAATAATGAAATACAATAAATCTACTGGGGCGCAAATCCTGTCTAGACATTTCATATTGAAAATTAATAAGTTAGACGCGCCCTTTATGTTATTTTCTTTTTCTTTCTTTCTCCCCCTCTCTTAAAGTTAAATTCTCCTACCACATCCTTATTTTCAGAAGATAGAATTTAAATTTTGCGTTTGTAAACATTTTCATTTGTGCTGACTTACAAATATAATCTTGATAACAAAAACTGCATCTGATTTTTTAAAGATTATTTTGCTTCGTTTTTTTTTAAAATTTAATTTTAATTTAATTTTATTTGCCTGTCTACGGATATCTTTTGGTTTTTATTCACAAATTGATTGAAAATTTGAACGGAATTTTGAAACTGATATATGAAAAATGTTTTTACCGGATTAATATAATCAAAGATTTTCCGGATATCCAATCAAACTAAAGAAAAACTGAAAATATGTATGTATTGGATTGTTACCTGCTTCCTTGGATTTATTACAATTCGCGTTGGATCTTTTTACCTGGCGAATACCAAGAGCTTCCATTACAGGATTTAGCATACACTTTCGATTTGAAGTTCATTATTCTTTATTTTTCTTCTTTTTTTTTTTGATGCATCAATATCCAATTTCTCTTATTCTATGTAGTTAAAATGATTTAAAAACTTTAAAAACATTTAATTTAATTTTCTATGTTTATTACCTTTTATAATATTTGCTAATATTTTTCCTCCGAGGAGATGTATAAGCATCGAAATCTCATGGGTTAAGGAAATATATTTTACTATACTGTATTATTTATCTTGCATACAACAAAATTTCTATATTTGAAATTTAACTTTTTGAAATCACAAATTTTAAATTCCTAAATTATATATATATATATATATATATATATATAATTCAGTATATATATATATATATATATATATATATATATATATACTGAATATATATATATATATATACTGAATTTGTATGTGTGTGTACATTTTTTTCTATGTGCGATTGTAAAGATATATGTTAGTGACTGTTGGTATGTGTACTCATACGCATGCGCAGTATCTTTTTTATATATTACTTTTTTTTAGCACATTTTCACTCCAAACAAGGCACGTTGCCACTTTGATGTAGGAGGCTACTATCAGGGACATAAGCTACAGGGGTACTATCTAGGGAGTTGTGCAGCAAGATGTCTGTTCACCTTACACAGTTGAGGAAGCAGGGACCTGGAAGGGAGTTCCCAAGTCTAGCAGTTGTGGGGAAGAAACTACTGGAGTAGAAGCTCTCTTGCATCTAGGGATCTCTACTGTGTAGGAGTGGGATTTTGCTGCTAGTCGAGTTTGTCGGGAGTATTTACGTCGAGGGGGTACAAGTGCTTACAGTTCGTCAGAGCATTCACCATTAAAATAGTTGTAGAAAACGCAGACAGATGCTACATTTCGTCGATGGGACAGAGACTGAAGCTTAGGTAACAGTTCAGGACCTTTTGAACGCTGTCTAGGAGCATGAGACTAGTAGCAAATTCCCCAGGCCAAATGTTACAACGATACTCCATACATGGGCGAATGGTGGCCTTATAGAGGTACAGGATACTTTCGGGCGTTAGTAGTTATCTAGCACGGTAGAGGGAGCCTGCCTTCTTCGCAGCCGTCTTGCCATTCTATCTCATGTTCCCTATGGACATTAAGCCCAGCAGTTTAAAAGAAGTACTTTCAGGTAATGTGTCTTTGGCCACTGCTATTAATGGTAGAGAAGGTTTCATATAATTAGTGAAGAAAACAAGCTTAATTTTGGCAATTATATCTCCATTCCACTATCGATTGGAGGTCTTCCTCTAGTGTTTCTGCCATTTCCTTAGATATGTGTTCATTTGTTTTCCCGTCATGCCTGCTATAGAGTGTGGTGTCATCAGCATTAATACCCATCTCCGAAACAATTTTATCAGGGAGGTCATTTATGAATATTAGGAACAATGAAGGTTCAAGGATAGACCCCTGAAGTACTCCCGCATTTATATCAAATTGCTTAGATGTACGACCGTCCAGGACAACTTGATTTTTTTTCTTACTTAAGAAGGATTTAATTATGTTAAGTATTCGTCCAGTGGTATCGTATGATCTGATTTTCCTGAGAAGACCATCGTGCCATACCCTGTCAAAAGCCTTAGACATATCTAGGGCTACCGCTCTCTCCTCCCCTTCTTAGTCCAGTGAATGGTATATATGTTCAGAGATTACAGTTAGGACATCTGCTGTAGAATGGGCTTGTCTAAATCCATATTGTTGGAAGAAGTTTAGCAGTTGTAAGGTAATGGACTAGAGCTTGATTAATTATGGACACAAATATTTTAGCGAAAAGTGGGAGGAGACTAATGGGGTGATAATTTACTGGGTCAGTTCTTTCGCCAGAATTCTTCAAAATTCACAATACCACCAGACATTGTTGGATTGTTGTCAATCTGAGGGATTGCCAGATCCACAATGATGCAGATAGAACGTTGTCTTGTAGTTTCTTTGTGTATTTTGTCTTGTCTGACGTAGAAAGCTCAAGATTATTCAAGAACGCGGAGGTTAAGTTCGCAACAAAACCTCAGCACCAACTTCGATAGGAAATATAATGGTTTTTCAACCATTTCTATTACATTCTTCATATCTTTCCATCTCACGCTGATGTACCTAGAGAGAGAGAGAGAGAGAGAGAGAGAGAGAGAGAGAGAGAGAGAGAGAGAGAGAGAATATAAAGAAAAAAAACCGACAATATAAAAATATATATTAATGCATATGGATTTATTCGTTTATTTAATAAGGATGACACATCAAGTAGGGTGTGTAGGACAATATATATGTATACTAGCAGGAATACCTAACATTGTCCGGGATTGAATGAGGATCAACACGTGTTCCACTATCTCAAACTTTTGTTATCATCGAAATCTGTGAATCACTCATTTTTAATCAAACGGATCAGTTGCTCTAGTTAAGGATTCCTTGCAGTGATTCGGAAAGAAAGCTTTACATGCCTCCCAGCAGTGACTTAATCCACAATACATTGTAGTCAACATTGCACTGTAGAGAACCTACTGTGGATTTTATAAAATTATCTGTAAATAATGGCCTCGCTTAAAATTTAAAATGTAAAAGTCAAGTATCTCGGTTCAATTGTGCTCTAAACAGAAACATTTATTTCGAACTCACCCTTGTCTTATCAAATAATAAACTGATGATGTTATGAGATTATCTTTTACATAATCACTTGAATTAAAGTTAAACATACAAGAGTCAAGTATTATTGTTCAATTGTTATCTCAAAAGAAACATTCATTCATAAAGTGCGACGTAATATATATAAGAGAGTTTACTCTCTTTTATGCACCTAAAAATTCCCATTGATACGTAAGGAGTTACTGTGCTTTATGAACAAATTAAAGGACATTCTAAGTGGGGGCTTGTGCAGCGAGATGATTGTTCATATTATAGTTAAATTTCTGCATGTTAATGTGGTCCAGAGGACGGAGAGAAGCAAGTGAATTGAAAAGCTGTAATACTAGAAAACTTTGTAGAAAGTGAGGAACTCTACAGTGGAGAGCTGGGATTGTTCTGGTTGTTTAGAGTATTTACGTTAAGGGGATAGCAGTTCAGCAAATCTGCTGGAGCACATTCCATTAAAGTACTTGTAAAACAAGCACAATGATGCAATATTGAAGTGATGGGACAGGGGTTGGAGCTTGGTAGACTTATTATATTAGAGGCAATATAAGAGGGAGAGGGGAACGGCGGCTTTGTAAGGATGGGCTATACTGTGAGATGTGATACGTTCTCTTTAAGCGATATCACCTCGAACAAAAAACACATTCGTTTATTCATTTCGTGATAATTTCAGATAATTCTATTGTTGGCATTGGTTTTCAAATTGATTAGAATTCTTTCTAGAATTACACCGGGTACTTACAATAGGCACCACTCGAAGGTTGCCAACGTCCTAAAGTGCTTTGAACTTAGCACACCAACGCTGCCAGTCCGTGTTGTTTACCACTGGGCCACCGTCACCGCCTGCAATATGGCCTAAAAGATTACTAATATTGTAAAAATATAGAAATTCAGAACTATAGGTTTTTTCTTATGGACGGAGACGAGGAGAAGGGGAGGACGCTAAAAAAAAGATAGGAGAAGTAGGAGGAGGGAAAAGATGAAGAGGACGAAAATGAGAACGAAAAGGGGAGAAGAGATCTAAGAGGTAGGAAAAGAAGGAAGGGAGCGCGGATGAAGGGGAGAGATAGAGGAGAATAAGAAGAAAAAAGGTGAGTATAAGGAGAAGGGAAGAAAATGAGGTAGGGGGAGTAGGAAGAGTCTGGGCCAGGGAAGTAGCGGCAATAACAGGCAGGGTAATAAAACAGAAATATTAGCAGCAGTTCATTTCGAAATTCCTGTGCAAAATTACAACCTTGTTTTTTGTTTACGACTGTCCAAAGTGTCAAACATTATCGCTTGCATCTGGTGTGCGAATACGCTGTAACTTTCAGAAGTAACAGTTTAATGGCAATTGTTAATAATACATAATCCTTTAAAAGAGCGAATAAACAATAAAAAGTAAAAGCAAACCTTAAATGATGAACGGACAACCGTGTTGCGTTGGTGTAAGGTAAACCGGTCTCATCTCAGTTCATTTGGTAGCATCAAGTTGGACAAACGATAGAAGCTAGCGACGTCTGCTTTAAAGTACTGGTCTACGAGATGAAAATAAGACAGAACATTAAATTATGTTAAGAATTATACGTTGTTCTAGTTTTATTCTTAATGAGTTTACCAGATTATAATGCAACCGTGGTCAGAAATATAAAAGGCGTGACTCAAAAGTTCAAACCATTTCTACACAATTCCTCCCCAGTTCTGTTGCCATGTGGCGGTTCCCTATTTACTTATCTACACAGAAAAAACAGAGTTGTTAATGTCGAGAAAATCCAGCTCCAACCCAAATGCACTTAGATAATGACACAGATAAAAATTGCCTCAGTTTAGAAAGATCTCTATTTATTAACCAAGGCGAGAAAAGATGAAGTGTAGTATCAAAACAGATACTACTCTTTGCTCCTAGCCAAAATGCCAAATTTGTATGTTTCCCGTTGAGATAATATCTATTCAAAAGTTTGGGAAGTTCCTCTTCCACTATATCCACGTATTAAGAAACTTTGACACGTATGTATACTTGGCGTATTACATGGTGGAATGATAAACAACAGTTTTTATGTAAAACCTTTATTGAAAAATCAATTCAGATAACTTGATTATGTAGTAGAGCTGATATCTATTCAATGTAGCCGCCTTGATACTCAATCACCGCCTCGATACGGGTCCGGAACTGAAAGTGTGCCTTTTTCACAGGGGCTGGCCGGGAGCTCGGCGAATTCTCGGCGAATTGCGGCGATCAGGCTGGCTTTGGTGTTGTGGAAGGTAATGTTGGTGCTGTTCTTGACGTATGACTAAAAGAAGCAGCCTAGCGAGTTGAGGTCGGAGGAAACGGGCCATTGAGCGAAGAGTAGAAAGTCGTAGCACTCTTTCTGAAGCTAAACCTGCGTCTCTTTGGACGTGGGCTAGCACCGAGTCCTGCTGCCACACCAAGGGTCTGCCAGCGATCACCTGATTGCACCAGGGGATCACCACACTCTTCAGTACATCCAGGTACACTTTGGTGTTGACTTTCAAGCCGACGCCGAAGATGTGAGGTGGCATGATGTGGCCCTCACTTGAGATTCCACAAAGACCATAACCGTGGCCGGAAATTTCATGGAGTTGTGCTATCAAGCGTTCAAATATTTTGATTTGCATTTTAAGGATGTTGGAAATGGTCCTTTTGTGTAAACTTGGATCACTAGAAAGCATGAGTTGTACAGTGGCACATCTCCGATCTCGCTCGTTGAACATTGTGTCACGTTTAGACATGATAGAAGACTCCTATCGCTCTTGGTAATTGAACACAACTAGATAACTAGTACATGGTTAGCAACAAAAAAAAAAGAAAGAAAAAAGAAAACCGGTTTTTATCAAACGGAAATGGAATCATATCATCTTTTTCTAGAGCGACAATTTTTTCGTTCTACCCTGTATTTTTAAGCGCAAATAAATCCTGTTATATTTTTATAACTTTTTTTTTTCTCATTTTTGTTTATGTTATTTTTTATGGGTTAGAACCTAAAAATAGTACTAATAGAAGAGACTGAGACTAACAACATCACGTATGTGAGAGAAAGAATGCAGAGAAAAAAGAAGACCAACAACCTTGTCGCTGAACAACCTTTCAAAAAGCATTTCTGATAACAGAAAAGAAACTAACAGGACTATACTGTGTTGAGTCAGACAAATCACCGCATCTTTAAAGATAAGGACAACAGAATATTCCTTCCAGCAAGAAGGGAAACATGATTTTGTTAAACAGAGATTGAATAATTTTAAGTAGATGAAAGAACATCCAAGAACACAACGTTTGAGAAGAACAACAGAAATTAATTCGGGATAGAAAACCTTAACTGGTTAAGATTAGAAAGAACGCTAGAAACCATCTTTTAAGTAACAATTACCCAATCAGTATTATTAATCCCGAATCAAAAGGCTTTTCAGTTTTCCAAGGAAAATATTTTCAAACTCTATCTCTTCCGCAGCTAAAAGTCTCAGAGTGATACCATGGGCCTCAAATGATTGGAGTTTTTATGGGCCCTTGTTTTATGGGTCTTTAGCTAGTAAAAATAATTGTTTTTAAGGGGTTCAGAAATTAGTCAAAATTGAAAAAAAAATCGTTATACATTTTGTATATTCATCTTAGTTTATTTTTAATTTTTTATTCGGTTCATATGCGTGTCACGTTGATACAGTGATAACGTCACCAGCTTTGAATGCTTCCGGTTTCGATTCTAACTGGTGGACTCCCCAAAACTTTTTTTTTATTTTTGAAATCACGACTCTATAATAATACATACGAAATCTGTACAAATTAAAATATCATATTTAAACGTATGTTACGATCGCCCCCCCTCCTCGCTGGTCTGATATATAAAAAGCTATATGTTTGTCTTTTCAAGAGTTCAAAGTTCAAAAGATTTTACCATAGCAAACTATTCAGTCAATTTTGTGTCTAAACATTTGAAATTTTACATAAAGGGTATTCAGACATGCAGCAAGCTTTTTAATCAGTTTTTGGACGAACATTTTTCTGCCAAGACGTCAAAGTTGAAAGAGTTGACCTTTGCAGACTCTAAACACACTCCTCCGCCAATTTTGGGTCTAAAAACTTGAGATTTTAGATGTAGATTACCTGGACATGAGGCAAATATTTTATAATATATATATATATATATATATATATATATATATATATATATATATATATATGCACATGAAGTTGTGAACAGTACATAGGCCCGAGAAAAGCTGAGCTCAACTGTTAGTACCCTATATATCAAATTTAACTCAGTAGACGAAATAATGAGAGAAGAGTTTGGCAGAGACTTTTCGCAAACACATCGACGAAGTCACTTATATATATATATATATATATATATATATATATATATATATGTGTGTGTGTGTGTGTGTGTGTGTGTGTGTGTGTAATTTTTTCTACGTGCTAAAAGGTTTACATCTGTGTGTGTGTGTGTGTGTGTGTGTGTGTGTGTGTGCACGCGCGGTATATTGAAAGAAATACTACGTATAAAAACGTTAAAATATTGGCAGTAAAAAAGAGTATTGTGTTCTGTTGATTATTCCGCAGGCTGGTGGAAAGTTGAAATAGGTTTCATATGAAGGTTGATGGGGACGTCAAAAAAAGCTGTAGAGCAAATCCGCTCCCACCGAAACGCTGAAAAATCATCTGATTAAGTTAAGCTGTGGATTGTTTTTGTCCGTGTAGAGGACCGGAAATGGAGCATGACTGTCGACTTTTTAGACCCAAAAAGATGATCCCACCTCGCCGTCGGCACGGTCTTTTGCCGTCTCGTATTTCACGCTATCGAATATCTTTATGTTTTACTGGTTTGGAAATTCGATAACACACGAAAAACAAAAAAGAAAAAAGATGAGACTACCAGATGGCGAAGGAAAACAAAGAAGCAACATGCCGTCAATTGTTAAGTAAAAATTAACCAAATATATAAAAAAACATAGAACATTATTTATATACCAATGAGTCTTCACTTACCAAGGTGAACATCTACTTGTGAATAATGGTCAATACGATTGTTGAATGATGAACAATACCATGAGAAGGTTGCGTGCTCCCCATTATTGGGACAACGCTGGTTGAGGAATTGATGATTTCAACGTAAAATCAATACTCTGCAAAAAACAGGATTGAGTTATATATTACTAAGGTAGAAAATGTAAACCAAGTCGATTTATTAATGTACATATCGCGAGTAAAATATTACTTTTGAGAAGTTAACTTCATATTGATGTATTATTCAAATTCAATTGAAATTTTGGTCGAATACAATTCACTCGGTGAAGGTGACCGAATGGCAACGCTGCCTCCATTTAGATCTGAATCTGAAGCACGTGGTCAGAAAAAAATACAAAAATAAGACGCCTGGACATCTGTTTAATGCTGGTAATCAGTCGTCTTTGGTTCGGTTTTTGTCTTTCTCAATTGCGCCCCCACACATATTAGTATATGGGCTTGCATGTTAAGGAGGAAATTTAGAAACAGGTGAAATCTTGGAAGTTCTCAGACAACGACCTATATATTTTCTTGGAGGGTTTGACTCGAATCTGAATCCTGCTGCCATGGTCTTACCACGACCATTCTCTCAATCCAATGCTTGACAACAGTGTGCAGCAACTCAATTAAAATATTTTAACTGTGTGTGAATCTCTCTCTGAAGATGTGGTGAACCATGATGTAGATTTCACTGGAAATATATGCCAAGAGGTCAATGCAGTTAAAAGGCACTTGGTCTTCAGAAGATATTGTTTTGCACATTGTGGAAGTGATCACGAGAACAAGTAAACCATCTTCCGCTCGATTGTGCATTCAACTTTGCTGAGGACATTCTTGGTTTCCATTCTCGTCACACCTACCCGACACCCATCTCTCACACCAATTTTCACATTACCCTATTTTGATCTACGAGGGTCGCCCTACCTTTTTTTTTTTTTATAAAAAAGTTATAGAGTTACGACGACGGAAGTCATACAATTTGAACAACAATCTTTTGTGTTCCAGAATATATTTTTATTTTTATTCTTTACATATTCAGCACCATTCTGAACGCACTTTTGCCACCGATGAGGTGGTAGGTATGCATGGGCGCGTGGAACTTGCTTTATAAGTCACATTTCTGTCGCCACTCTGAAATCGAAAAACCATCTTCCAACTGCATTGGGTTTATAACTCTTCATGTTCTCTATCTCCTAAACCAATAATAATACACATACACAGCTATACATTGGACGTTACCGCTATTAAGTACTTTCAGTTGTTTTGAAATGAAAAGTGTATATATATATAAAAATAGAAAGATAGATAGATAGATAGATATTATCACATTTGTATCGAACTCCTTGCATATTTGTATGTATGAATGTATGCGTATGTATGAATGTACGCGTATGTATGAATGTAGGTGTATGTATGAATGTAGGTGTATGTATAGATGTATGCATATGTATGAATGTATGCGTATGTATGAATGTATGCGTATGTATGAATGTACCAGTATGTATGAATGTATGCGTATGTATGAATGTATGCGTATGTATGAATGTACGCATATGTATGAATGTATGCGTTTGTATGAATGTATGCATAAGTATGAATGTATGTGTATGTATGAATGTATGCGTATGTATGAATGTATGTGTATGTATGAATGTATGCATATGTATGAATGTATGCATATGTATGAATGTACGCATATGTACCAATGTATGCGTATGTATGAATATATGCGTATATATGAACGTATGCATATGTATGAATGTACCCATATGTATGAATGTATGCATATGTATCAATGTATGCGTATGTATGAATGTACGCATATGGAAAAATGTATGCATATGTATGAATGTACGCATATTTAATAATGTATGTGTATGTATGAATTTACGCATATGTATGAATGTACGTATATGTATGAATGTATGCATATGTATGAATGTATGCATATGTATGAATGTATGTGTATGTATGAATGTACGCATATGTATGAATGTATGCGTATGTATGAATGTATGTGTATGTATGAAGGTTTGCATATGTATGAATGTATGAATATGTATGAATGTACGCATATGTATGAATGTATGCGTATGTATGACTGTATGTGTACGTATGAAGGTTTGCATATGTATGAATGTACACATATGTGTGAATGTACGCGTATGTATGAATGTATGCGTATATATGAATGTATATGTATGTATGAATGTATGTGTATGCATGAATGTATGCATGTGTATGAATGTATGTATATGTATGGATGTATGCGTATTTATGAATGTACACATATGTGTTAATGTACGCATATGTTTGAATATATGCGTATGTATGAATGCATTGGTATGTATGAATGTATGTGTATGCATGAATGTATGTATATGTATGAATGTATGTGTATGTATGAATGTATGTGTATGTATGAATGTGTGTGTGTATGTATGAATGTATGCATATGTATGAATATATTTGTATGCATGAATTTATGCATATGTATGAATGTACACATATGTATGAATGTACTCAATCGTATGAATGTATGCGTATGTATGAATGTATGCGTGTGTATAAATATATGTGTATGTATGAATGTATGCATATGTATGAATGTACACATATGTATGAATGTATGCGTATGTATGAATGTATGCGTATTTATGAATGTATGCATATGTATGACTGTACACATATGTATGAATGTATGCGTATGTACGAATGTATGCGTACGTATGAATGTATGTGTATGTATGAATGTATGCATATGTATGAATGCATGCATATGTATGAATTTATGTGTAGGTATGAATGTACGCATATGTATGAATGTATGCGTATGTATGAATGTATGTGTATGTATGAAGGTTTGCATATGTATGAATGTACGTGTATGTATGAATGTATGCATATGTATGAATGTATGCATATGTATGAATTTATGTGTAGGTATGAATGTATGTATATGTATGAATGTATGTGTATGTATGAATGTATGCATATGTATGAATGTACGCATATGTATGAATGTATGTGTATGTATGAATGTATGCATATGTATGAATGTACGTGTATGTATGAATGTATGTGTATGTATGAATGTAAACATATGTATGAATGTATGCATATGTATGAATGTATGCATATGTATGAATTTATGTGTAGGTACGAATGTATGCATATGTATGAATGTACGCATATGTATGAGTGTATGTGTATGTATGAATGTATGCATATGTATGAATGTACGTGTATGTATGAATGTATGTGTATGTATGAATGTAAACATATGTATGAATGTATGTGTATGTATGAATGCATGCGTATGTATGAATGTACGTGTACGTATGTATGTATGCGTATGTATGAATGTATGTGTATGTATGAATGCAAGTGAGTGTATATTTAGTTGTATTTGTAGATGAGACTTCATATCATGACGTTTTTAAATCTATTTAGTTACGGTAATGCTGAGTCCTTACAAGCAGATATTTTTACTGACATCTTATCTTTGACAGACACAAGCAAGAAAATTGTACAGCAATTCCAAATTTTTCTTCAACGAATATCGTTATATATATTCCCATTGTATTGTTTATTTTTTAACCAAATGACATAAAATACCTTCTTTATATATATATATATATATATATATATATATATATATATATATATATATATATATATATATATATATACTAACAGTTTAACACGGCTTTTTTCGGGCCCTATGTACCGTTCATAACTGTATGTGCATATGTATATATTAAAAATGTGAATATGTATGGTAATGTCTCTCTATATAACAGGCTCCATTAACTACCATAGAAAAAAGTTGGTAGAGGCCGCAGAGGTCGGATTTTTAAAAACTTTGACCCCTAAACATTAATTGTTTTGGGCTCAAATTAAATTACAATGTTTTACCCGTGTCCAAGTAACCTACATCTAAAATTTCAAGTATGTACACCCAAAATTGGGAGGAGAGTTTGGTAGAGTCTGCAAAAGTTCAACTCTGTAAACTTTGACCACTTGGCAGCCAAAATTGTGCCCAAAATCTGTTTAAAAAGATTGCTGCATGTCTTAATACCCTTTATGTAAAGTTTCAAATGTTTAGACCCAAAATTGGCTTACTAGTTAGCTAGAGACCGCAAAGGTAAATTATTTGGAATTTTGACCCCTTGGAAGCCAAATTTTTGCAAAAAAACATTAAAAAACTTGCCTATGTCTGAATACACTTTCTATAAAATTTCAAAAGTTTAGACAAAAAATTGGCTGAGTAATTTGATAGAGGCCACAAAGGAAAATTCTTTAAAAACTTTGACCCCAATTACGACCCCTTAGCATGTATTGTTTTGGGCTCAAATCGAATTATAAAGTTAGATCCATGTCCAAGGAACCTATAACTAAAATTTCAAGTATTTAAACCCAAAATTGACGAAGGATTTTGGTAGAGTTCTTAAAGTTCAAATCGTTAAACTTTGACCCATTGACAGATAAAATTGTGGTCGAAAACCGATTAAAAAGACTTTGCCAAATCTCAATACGCGAGTCTGTAGGCTGAAAATTGACAGAGTTATTTTGTAGGGAAATGTACATACACACAGACAGACAAACGCACAGACATTTTCACTATATATATATATATATATATATATATATATATATATCCCAATTTCTACATTTTCACTATATATATATATATATATATATATATATATATATATATATATATATATATATATATATATATCCCAATTTCTACTTAACAATGTTATTTTTTTTTCTTTTTTCATCCTCATATAGTTGAATTTTCTTTTTTACTTGTAGAATTTTTAGAAGTCGGCTCATGCAAATGCATAGTCTGTGATAGGTTAAATTTATTTATTTACTAACATATATATTAAAACAATTGAACTCTCTTGTCCAAGTAACCTACATCTAAAATTTAAAGTGTTTGGACCCCAAATTGGCAGAAGAGTTTCGAGTCTGCAAAGGTCAACTGTTTGACCTCTGGGCAGCCAAATTCTCGCCCCCAAACTAATTAAAATCTTGTTGCATGTCTGAATACCCTTTATGTAAAATTTTAAATGTTTAGACCCAAGGTCAAATCTTTTGACCTTTGACCCCTTGACAGCAAAATTTTCGGCCCAAATGCGATTAAAAAGCTTTCCCTCTGCCTGAATACACATTCTGTAAAATTTAAAATATTTAGACAAAAATTGGCTGAGTAATTTAGTACTGACCGCAGACGTCATTTTTTAAAAACTTTAACCATAATTTTGATCTCTTAACATTTGTTGTTTTGGGCTCAAATCAAATTAAAAAGTTTGATCCATGTCCAAGTAACCTACATCTAAAATTTCAAATGTTTAGACCCAAAATTGGCGAAGGAGTTTGGTAGCGTTTTCAAAGGTCAAATCGTTGAACTTTGACCCCTTGACAGCCAATTTACTAACCGAAAATCAATTAAAAATATTTTCCCTTATGTCAAATCTCGAGTCTGTAGACTGCGAATTGACAGAGTAGTTTGCTAGGGAAATGTATCCACACAAACACACAGAAAAACACTTTCACTTTTACAGATATATATATATATATATATATATATATATATGTGTGTGTGTGTGTGTGTGTGTGTGTGTGTGTGTGTGTGTGTAGCTTATATGTTTATATGAAATTTTACTACGTATACAAGTAATAACATAAAATTCTTTTATAGGTAGCTTGATAGTGCTTAACTAAAGCTATAACTGTTTTTCTTAATGATAACACGTTAAAGGAATAGGCAAAACTCAACTCCATCAAGCGATGAAAGAAGTACTTTCTCAACAATTTCATATCCCACAGATACGACCTTTCCTTTCTTATTAACACAGCGAGTATTCTATTTTATGCACCCTCCCACACGCACACACGCACACACACACACACACACACACACACACACACGCGCGCGCACACACACACACACACACACATATATATATATTTATAAGTTGTAGTCAGAGATTCCCAAAAGGACGAAACACTAGTGTCTGTAGGCATTGAAAAATAATTATAGTGGTAATTATGTTAGCTTCTTTAAGGACTTGGTTTTTATTGTTGAACACCCTAAGTTGAAATTAAAGTCGGTTACTTAAGCACGCATGCGCAAATTATGATGTTATAATCATAAGATCACTCTAGCCGTCGGGTGAATTGTGTTTCTTCCCGTTAACGTTGGCCATGCGGCTTTTCCTTGCTAATAGAGTCAGAGATGGCTTCGTGGCCGGGTTCGAATCTCTCAACCGGCTGTGATCGTAACTCCCTGCACTGACGATTACCGGAAAAATGAAGCACTAGTGTCTGTAGGTATTAAAAAATAATTATAGTAATAACAAGTACAACAGTCTAGTGGATTATTATCACTTAGCATAAAGCAAGGCGCTTTCATTAAAATAATCGTGTTATTTCTATTATCAATACCGTTAAAACATTAAAAGCTAATCGATTAAAATATTACTTAAAAAGAAGAAAGAAGTCTATACACTACTATTTATAAACAAGAAATCGAACGCTCTTTAAAAGCGTTTCTATTTATTTACACAATCGGGCAACGACGGGTAGCACTTCTAGTTTAGAAACTTTTAAGTATTTAAATCTAGCAAATAGTATAATAATGAATACAGAAATTACTTTTACTAATTTGACCGCCTTTTAAAATTTTTCTTATTTAAGAAAACGCAACTATGAACATATATGATGTTAAGTGTTAAAGAAAGATGGCGGTAGTAAATCAAATCGGTAAAGAATCAATGTAGTCACGATCTCGAGTGTTGAGTAATTTTTAAAAACAAAGATGGCGACGAAGGATCAGTGTAATTCGGATCAGCAGTGGTACAGTCATTTCAAGACGGAGACTGACAGAGAACTGACTAGCATCACAAAATTCGATATTTTTATAATGAGATCGGAGGTTTCTCATTTGTTGATTGTCCTAACCGTAGTTATAAATAAGACCGTCCAAATGTTGGTAGTCATATCCTCAATTATAAACCAAAACTTTTTAACATATAATTAGCCAATAAAAATTGGTGATGTATATCGGAAAGTTTCTTTTAATATAAGAAATAGTATGTCATCGATAATGTCGATTGTAATTTCACATTAGGTCAATAATTATAATTATTGCCACAATAATTTAATAGGCATAGGCAGTCTTCAGTGCATATCCATAGTCTGACAAGACTGAACATAGCTGTTTTTATGTAGATCGAAAGCTATCATGATAAACTTGTAGGAATAAACTAACAGCACACACACACACACACACACACACACACACACACACACACACACACACACACACACACACACATATATAAAGTATCCTATTTTTCACTCCAAAAGTTGAAGAACACACACACACACACACACATATATATATATATATATATATATATAGAGAGAGAGAGAGAGAGAGAGAGAAAGAGAGATACAGTCATCCGCATACATTTACTGTTTCGTTGTTTCACAGCTCATCAGTGCTGCTAGACAAGCAACTACTTCAAGCCAAGATCGAAACCCAATCGCCCAAACGACAGTCGGAGCTTCTAACCGTTATACAGTACGGCTGCTGTTATGTGGGCAGTGAATTAACAATGTTTTGACATTGTCCAAATACCTAAGCTCAATTTGTTTACACAAAGAGCATCGCTTGTGGATTTACGTGTGAAATCGTCCAACTCACCCAGATAATATAAAATGTTAGTCACATATTTATTCATATTTTTTTTTTATCTATTTGTTTTATCATTGGCTTATTACACCCATTGAACGACATCGTTTCGAATGTTGCACACGCAATGAACGTAATTACTTTCGCATACAACATCCCTAAAGTCATGGATTAGTAAACGATAAAAACGAAACAGGAAAGCGGCAGCATTGTAAACAAATCCAGAACAACCCTCGTAATGATGATTTGATGAATCGCTTCAAAAGTTCTCGTTATAAAAATAAAGAAAAAGAAATAAAACAATTACGAAACTTTTAAACACAAATGTGACCGTAATAGTAAATAGACTATTCGACGAAAAATTGAAAAATAAATCGTAAAAAAACAATAAAAGAATAAAATACAAAGACATTGGTGTTACGTTTTCGTATCCTTATTTTGCCTTTTAGTCTTCACATTTTATGAATCATCTTTCTGACAAAGGGGAAAGAATTGGTTTCTGGAACAGAATTTACTCATCTAATACATATCATTGGCTAGTTGTCAACTTGAAGTACTATATTTTTCCTCCTTCCATTATTGGCTTCATGTTTTGTCTGGGGCGATTTTCATTAGAAAATAACATTTCCCATTCTCTCTCTTTGAATCTATGTTAGCTTCGGCCTTTCTCCTTCTTTCTCTCTTTCCCCGCCTCTCTCTCTCTTTCTCTCTCTCTCAGTATATATATATATATATATATATATATATATATATATAAATATGAAAAAATACTTTGCAATGGTGAAATATAGGTAAAATATTCTCGCTTGTTTTCTTTTCCTTATAAGGAAATGGTTTCCATAATGTTTTATTGTTAAAGTGTTTTCATTCAATAAGTCTGAAGAAAGGCTGTTTTTGTGAAACATTTCAAACAACATAATGTTTGAATTTGTCCGAATTGTCTTGAAAAATTGTAAGTAACGATGAAAACACTATTTGTTGTCATCAACCCATTCTTTGAAGTCTTGGTTTTTGTTAAAACAATATATTATATATATATATATATATATATATATATATATATATATATATATATATATATATATATATATATATATATATATATAAGTGGCCTGGTAAGGCCACAGGAGAGACAACCAAGCAAAAAAAAAAAACACTCTAAGCAAAATTCATCTCGAAGAGGCAAAACCGAATCTAGCGTGCCAGGACATAAATTTGGGTATATTTTATGGATTTGAAAATAAAGGCTCATTTTTTTACTACTTGTCATAAAATATTAACCATAGAATAGTATTACAACCTTCGAAATGTTATCAAATTTTCATGTAGTTTCGTCCCAAACAATCAAAGATATCAGCATTTTAATATTCAATTTGGCTATCAGTATATATATATATATATATATATATATATATATATATATATATATATATATATATATATATATATGATGCATATATATATATATATATATATATATGATGCATATATATATATATATATATATGATGCATATATATATATATATATATATATATATAACTTGGATAGTTAGAAGACGACAGTAAACTCTATTCTATAAGAAGAGACTTATCGAGATAATATAAACTCAGCAAATTTCAATGGAGCTTATATAGGAGAACAATAGAAATGGTAAATGGATTCTCAAACACTATATATGGAAAAATATGGAATGAGTCATTTATTTAATAAATAGCCCCATTCTATATTTATCAATATATAGTTTTTTCACTTCATTTTGCATTCTTACCGTCTCACACACACACACACACACACACACGCGCACACACACACACACACACACACACACACACACACATATATATATATATGCCACCTTATTTTGGTAATTTCATAAGTTCTAAATCTCAGCGTATATTGGTCAGAATTTAACAAATGAAGGCTCGTTGGAAAGGCAATAACCTGAATTGTGTAGTGCGCTATGTGACATTAGTCCCTAAGACATTTAGAGGATCATCTATTATCCAAGCCTTATTTTTGGCACTTTTCTTAACCTTTTAGAAATAAGCAACCAATCATTAAACTGTTACAAACTAAGGGGTTTTGAGCATCCTTTAGATTAATTTATGTAATAGTAAGTGTAAACGTTGCCCATCATGTTGCAGATTGAATGTCTCAGGAGAGATTAAAACTTGCTATTATGATTTCAAATGATTTACAAAAATAGCGGGGGGGGGAGACTTGATTCCAACCTTTTTAGATTATTCTCAATGCTTGCTAATAGATTTGGTGAAATAAATTCATGTTAAATATATCAATGGAAAAATAGAAATGATTTAACATATATTTATTTCACCAAATCTATTGGCAAGCATTGAGAATAATCTAAAAAGTTTGGAATCAAGTCTTCCCTTTGCTGGTAATTCAAATCATTTGAAATCATATAAGCAAGTTTTAGTATCCCCAGCCAGAAGTTTTGGGGGAAATTATATATATATATATATATATATATATATATATATATATATATATATATATATCAAACACGGTAGTGTATGAATATATGGTTAAATGGCAGTTTTAGTCATTTAGAACTGCTTTAAAACTCTACGACTCACTCATTTTTCGACCAAATGTTAACAGTTATTAAAGTTTATAGATCACCTTTTCAGCTATATTGTTAAAAAAAATCAATTTTCGTTCAGTAAAAAAAAGTTATGATGAATTTAATGGTGTTCAAAATCGTAAAACAACGTGGGGAGGTGAGCGACGTTTTTTCTGATTGGTTTCCGTAGCAAACACGTCGCTTCAGCGACTAGTGTTGCTACTAATTCACCGCGCTCGCGAAAAGAGAAGTAACAAGTGAAACAGAGAGAATGAAAGCAGACGAATGCCGTTAATTGTTTTACACATGTTATGTTTATGGCAGCAAAGAACAAGTAAATTTATTGGAAGCAAAAATCATGGATTACCATAGAAAAATGCGAGCACGAAAAGTAATATGGTTAAAAATATTAAATGTGAAATAATTTCATAAAATTATAAAATGTGAAATAATTTAATAAAAATATTAAATGTGAAATAATTTCATAAAATATTATGTGAAATAATTTCATAAAATATTATATGTGAAATAATTTCATAAAATATTATATGTGAAATAATTTCATAAAATATTATATGTGAAATAATTTCATAAAATATTAAATGTGAAATAATTACATAAAATATTATATGTGAAATTATTTCATAAAATATTATATGTGAAATTATTTCATAAAATATTTAATGTGAAATAATTTCATAAAATATTATATGTGAAATAATTTCATAAAATATTAAATGTGAAATAATTTCATAAAATATTATATGTGAAATTATTTCATAAAATATTATATGTGAAATAATTTCATAAAATATTATATGTGAAATAATTTCATAAAATATTATATGTGAAATAATTTCATAAAATATTAAATGTGAAATAATTACATAAAATATTATATGTGAAATGATTACATAAAATATTATATGTGAAATTATTTCATAAAATATTATATGTGAAATTATTTCATAAAATATTTAATGTGAAATAATTACATAAAATATTATATGTGAAATAATTTCATGAAAATATAAACTGAAATAAACTCATAAAAATATTAAATGTGAAATAATTTCATAAAATATTTAATGTGAAATAATTTCATAAAATATTTAATGTGAAATGATTTCATAAAATATTTAATGTGAAATAATTTCATAAAATATTTAATGTGAAAATTTCATAAAATATTTAATGTGAAATGATTTCATAAAATATTAAATGTGAAATAATTTCATAAAATATTAAATGTGAAATAATTTCATAAAATATTTCATGTGAAATAATTTCATAAAATATTAAATGTGAAATAATTTCATAAAATATTTAATGTGAAATAATTTTATAAAATATTTAATGTGAAAATTTCATAAAATATTTAATGTGAAATGATTTCATAAAATATTTAATGTGAAATAATTTCATAAAATATTTAATGTGAAAATTTCATAAAATATTTAATGTGAAATGATTTCATAAAATATTAAATGTGAAATAATTTCATAAAATATTAAATGTGAAATAATTTCATAAAATATTAAATGTGAAATAATTTCATAAAATATTTAATGTGAAATAATTTTATAAAATATTTAATGTGAAATGATTTCATAAAATATATAATGTGAAATAATTTTATAAAATATTTAATGTGAAATAATTTTATAAAATATTTAATGTGAAATGATTTCATAAAATATTAAATGTGAAATAATTTCATAAAATATTAAATGTGAAATAATTTTATAAAATATTTAATGTGAAAATTTCATTAAATATTAAATGTGAAATAATTTCATAAAATATTTAATGTGAAAATTTCATAAAATATTAAATGTGAAATAATTTCATAAAATATTTAATGTGAAATAATTTCATAAAATATTTAATGTGAAAATTTCATTAAATATTAAATGTGAAATGATTTCATAAAATATTTAATGTGAAATAATTTCATAAAATATTTAATGTGAAATAATTTCATAAAATATTTAATGTGAAATGATTTCATAAAATATATAATGTGAAATAATTTCATAAAATATTTAATGTGAAAATTTCATAAAATATTTAATGTGAAATGATTTCATAAAATATTAAATGTGAAATAATTTCATAAAATATTAAATGTGAAATAATTTCATAAAATATTTAATGTGAAATAATTTTATAAAATATTAAATGTGAAATAATTTTATAAAATATTTAATGTGAAATAATTTTATAAAATATTAAATGTGAAATAATTACATAAAATAAAAAAATCAAAGCAATTAACAGAAAATTAAAAAAAAGAATTGCATCAAAAACTAATTAAACGTCGATATATACAATCATTTCAAGTTTATAAAATTCATTAAATCTAATAACTTAATTATATCCATGAAACCGAATTGCAATTACTTCTATAAAGTTAGGTATGCGTATATGTTTTTGTGTGCATGTACAGGATAACACATAAACTTATTATCCGATCAGTAAGAACGCATTTATGTGAAAGTGTTCCTTATTTGGGCTATATTTAGTTTAATTTTGCTTCATGCAAATGAGTTGAGGGGGAAACCCATCGTGAAAATTCATATACTTCCTATTTTTGCAAAATTTCAATAACAGTTATAAGACATTAAAAGATATTTTCCTCATAATAACAGATTGGATAAAAATTTTCCATTCTAGATTAGGAATCACTATATCTCTACAAAGATGACCACCCCTGCATGCATAGAATATTGTTGCGACATCTGGGATGCTGCACCTACCACTAGTATCTCCTTCTAAGACAGGTTCCAAAAATCAAATGCACTATAAATAAACTTCCAACCCCTGTTCCATCGACACAATGTTGTTTCCTCTGCTTATTTTACAAGTGCCTTGATGGAATATGCTATGAACTCGCAGCAATTGTGTTCCCCCTCGATGTAAATATACCCCCCTCAACCAACCTAACAATTATCAAAATCAAACTCTTTTACTGTAGATGTCCTAAAGATGCTGGATACCTTCCTACTCTAATAGCTCTTTTTTTGTGATGCTTGCCTTTGGAATTCCCTTCCTGCTCCAACATTCAGAAATTGAAATGTAAACGCACATCTTGTTGCAAAACTCCCCTCTTCAGATATTTCTATAAATCTGACACCTAATTCATCAGGAATCTGGCATTTTATAGAACGGTAGAATGATCCAACTATTTCCCCAGCAACCTTAGCAACAGATTGGGTATAAGTTGTTCATTTTAGGTCTGCAGTGAAAGTCAGTCCTAGAAACTTATAAAAAAATGGGATTTCATTTAAGTGCGCCTTAGAAAGGTTTGCTTAAAACGAAATGATATTCAGATGAAATAGTAATTCCATTTTGTGTTTTTTGCCCTGACATTTTCTTTCTGTTTTCTGAAGAGTTTTTAGCCTGTTCAGAGAATAAAGCTGGAACGGATTTATGAACAAAAGAAATCAACATAACTACACTAGACAGCTGCAATTAATCAGCCAATTGAAGGCTAGACCAACATGTCTAAATTTATCTCTATATTAATAACATTTTGTGACAACTGTGTTTCTCACCTCTCCGTAACTTACACATTTTTTAAACTATTACTCAATACAATAAAGTACGAAAACAAATATTAAAAATCCATTAAAAAAATAAACATGAACAAAGCTTCTTTCTTAGAACTGCACGCCTGTGGAATTTAGTTTTCCTGCTTTCCAGCTGACTACAATATCGTTGTCTTCAAGTCTAATGTAAACAAGTTCCTGATGAGCCGTCCCACTTGTTAACAAATTTACCGAATTTCTATTACTAACGATTACTATATTGTCCAATTTCTACTGTACACTCTTTAACCCTTATCCTAGAGTGGCCTCTTGGCCTTGATAAGTGGTAATGCCTATGTAAAAAAAATGTCTTAAAAATAACATAATATGGGCATAAGCTCCATTCGAAAAGTAGAATATTTAAGATTTCTATGAAATTTTACTCGTAATCACCAGGCATCAAAGATTTCATTAATTTAAATTCCTTCTTAAAATCTCTGACGCTTTGAAGCTAATCTTTTTTCTGACAAAAAAGTATGGTAATTAGGCAATATACCATGCGCTGTATGAGGCGGGCAAAGCCCTTGATATATCCAAGGCCTTTGATAACGCCTTACATAAGAGACTGCTAATGAAAATTAAATCGCACTGTATAACTGGACGAATACTAAATATAATTAGATCCTTCTTAGACAATAGGACCATCCAGATTGTCATTGATGGACGTACATTCAAACAGTATAACATTAATGCGGGAGTGCCTCAGGGGTCGAACTTTGGACCACTATTATTCCTGATATTTATAAACAATCTTCCTGATAAATTGTGTCCGAGATGGGTACATTTACTGATGATACAACGCTCTATAATATGCACGAGGGAAGAACGGATGTACATAAATCTAAGACAAAGGCACAATCGTTACAAAATGACCTCCAGACCATAGTGGAATGAGCCACAAATGGACGATAACATTTAATGCTCGTTAGACTAAACTGCTTTCCTTTAACAATTACAAGACGCATGTCCAACCACCGATATCCATGACAAGAATCCTTTCTTCAAACTCCTCGGCCTATCATTCACGGACAATATGAACTATAACAAATACATTGAGGACATTGCCACGGCTGCTGCAAAAAAGGTGAGTTCCCTCGATCGTGCTAGAAGACGACTCACATCTGAGTGTATCCTGTACTTTTACAAAGTCGCCATTCGCAATTCGCCCATGTATGAAGGATTGTTGCCACATCTGGGTTGCTGCATCTACCACTAGTCTCTCCCTTTTGAACAGGGTCTCAAATAGTCTTCAATCTAATAAGTCTCATGTTGTCAACTAACCTCCAACCTCTATCCCATCGCCGCAATGTTGCATCTCTGTGCCTGTTTTATAACTATTTTGATGGAGTGTGCTCTTATGAACTCGTTGCACTTGAGCCCCTTCGACTAACATATCCCCGACAAATCCACTTAGCAACAAAATTATATCCCTTTACTGTTGAGGTCCCAAAATGCCAGAAAGCTTTTAACTCTAATAGTTTCTTCCCTCGAACAGCTAGACTGTTTCCTGCTACCTACTTCCCTGTCTGTACTGATATGCAGAAGTTCAAATGTAGCATAAACCAAACATCTTGTTAATCATTCTTAGGCATGGTTCCAAATAGTATGCCTTGTTAGAGTGAAAGTGAGTAAAAATTAAAAAAAAAATCTAAAATAAAAATAGTGCAGTGTGATCCAAATTAGAATAAGGATTCTAGAAATAGCATTTAGTATCATTATATCTTGATTTTAATCTTCACAAAGAGACATAAAATGATATAAAACTGTTCAGTGCGGAAAATTCATTTTGCCTCTCTTCGGACGGGTATTCTCCTACCTGAATTAAAAAAAGAAAACGCAAATACCCAGTTCAGTAAAAATTTGTAAATTGATTTAAGATATTTATTTTTAAAAGATAATTTGTTATGACCTATTTCTCGGAATCAACGTATTTTGCAGACGATATTACTGAAACTTTTAAATTGTAAATTAGTCCAAATAGCAGTTGGTTTCATCATCGAGACAGAATTATATTTTTAATTTCCTTCCTGAAGACAAAAAAAAAAAACAACAACAAAAAACGAAACAATCTCAGAATCGTGTAAAACAACTTTAGTAATTATAACAAATTAAATTCGATATGAAATGTATAAACGGATGAATTCTACATTGCTTCGAGCAAACGCAAAATAATTATCCAAAAATTCGACACGTAGTATTCTTTTGAATAATTATAATTAACAAATAAATGAAACCGAAAAAATATTTATTGGTTCTGATTGATCCGCGAAGATTTTTCTTTTGAAACATCTTTGAGTTTTATTTCATCTTTTACTGTACTTCATCCCGTGAAACGTGTTTTTAAAGCATACTTTAAAAACAAACAAATATACAAACAGACAAAATAAAAAACAAAATGGCGGTGTTAAATTATCTGTTATTAGTTGATGGAAATTCAATTTTTACAATATTTACAAAGAACCGGAAGCATCCCGTAGTTAGCCAAGATAACTATTATTTAACTCGGAAATAAATGCTGGCAGATAGATTTGTAATTACCAGAAACCATCCTATTTCTCCCTTGAAATGTCCTTTCCGAAGCCCACACCCATGTTTCTTTCATGCACAATTATTTTAAGTCTCACATAACTGTTTTGAACGTCCGAACTCAGACAGGGATTCGAAACTCACGCCTCTTGCATGCGAGGCGAGTACACTGTCACTTGAGCAACTACGCCACACACAAGAAGTCTATTAACTAACACGGATCAAGCAAACCACAACAAAATCTGACTGAAGGCAAAACTTGAACCTTGGACATCAGGTTTGTTGGCTGTCATGGTTTTTGCGAGCTTCAAAATTACTTGACTGTGACCATAAATATATAATCTCTCTCATATATATATATATATATATATATATATATATATATATATATATATAAATATATAATCTCTCATATATATATATATATATATATATATATATATATATATATATATATATATTACGTTTAAACCAGGACCAACCTGAAAGAAAACCAACCTGCCTCCTCCCTTGAGGCTTGCATTTACTAATATCCGCGGGCTTAGAACTAACTTAGATGATGTTGAGTCATTTCTCCTTGTAAACACCCCAGATATCTTAGCATTAAGTGAAACTAACCTTCACTCCTCCATTCCCTCTAACCACTTTAACATGCCTGGTTATCTCCCACTCTACCGTAAGGACTCGGACAGACATATGCATGGACTTGGAGTCTATATTTGAAACACCCTCCCCCTGACTAGAGAAATAAAACTAGAATCAGAGGACCAGGCCTTTATGTGCTTCAGACTAAATATGCAACACAATATTAGCTACTTGTATTTTCTCTACCGCTCTCCCTCAAACCAAGACTGTACCCTAATAAACAAAGTCTCAGACAGCATAGATATAGCACTCTCCCTCGATACTAGCGCACAAATACATGTATTTGGTGACTTCAATGTCCACCACAGTAACTGGCTAGGATTCTCTAATCACACAGACGTAGCTGGTAGCGCAACACATAGCTTCTCTATATCCCATTCCCTATCTCAGTTGATTACATTTCCGACAAGGTTCCCAGACCAGCAAGATCAACATGCCTCACTTCTAGATCTCTTTCTGACAACGGTTCCCAATGATTGTACAACAAATGCCCACAGCCCACTCGGGAATGCTGATCACGCTGTGATAATGGTAGAAATAAGCCTACATTCTCGCCCTAAAACTGAAGACCCACTACTCAAAACAACGAGGTATTACAAAAAGGCTGATTGGGAAGCCATCAGGAAGCTCATCAGAGATGCCCCATGGAAAAATATCTTTACTCTTCCAGCGGAACAGTGTGCAAATGAGACCACTGAATGGTTCAAAACTGCTATTGAAGCACATGTTCCCGCACGGAAATTCTATAGCAAGCCCCATTCTCCCCGATAGTTTACTTCTGCTTGTGAAGCTGCCATTTGTCAAAGGCAGCATGCGTTCCGCAGATTCAACCGACATAAGTCCAGCTCAAATAAACAGAAGTTTATAGAAGCTAGAAACAATTGTAAGAGAGTGATAGAGACAGCTAAGACAGATTACTCTGAAACCACCAGAAAACGCATCGAAGCACAGAAATTAGGAACCCGGGATTTTTGGAAAATCTACAACAGCGTAGTAAATAATGGACAGTCAACTATTCCCCCACTATCAAACAATCATGAGGTTGCTTGCACGGCAACTGACAAGGCTAATCTGCTTGCCAGTCGGTTTGCCTCAAACTCCACACTGAACTCGGTACACCACTCACTCCCTGATTTTCTTCTGCGAACAGACGCCACACTAAATGATTTGAAAATCACCCCTTCTCAGGTACATGCTATTATAAAAAACCTAGACACCTCAAAAGCATGGTTTGTTTCCCTCTACCGTGCTAGAAAACTACTTACGCCTGACAGTATCCTATACCTCTATAAGGCAACCATTCGCCCATGTATGGAGTACTGTTGTCACATCTGGGCTGGTGCATCTGCTGCTTGTCTCTCGCTCCTGGACAAGTTTCAAAAGAGAATCGCCAACCTGATAGATCCTGAACTGTCATCTAGGCTTCAGCCTCTGTCCCATCGACGAAATGTTGCATCCCTCTGCCTGTTCTACAAATACTTTAATGGTGAATGCTGTGACGAACTGCAAACACTTGTACCTCCCCGACGTAACTACCCTCGACAAACCCGACAAGCTACTAAGTCTCATCCCTTTACAGTAAAGATCCCTAGGTGCAAGAAAGCCTTTTACTGCAATAGTTTCTTCCTCAGAACTGCGGGTCTTTGGAACTCCCTTCCGGGATTCTGCTTTCCCAACTGCAATGATATGCAGAAGTTCAAGTGTAATGTTAACAAACATCTTTCTACTCATCTCCCTTCATAATGATCCCGCTAATTAAGTCCCTACCAGTAGACCCCTGCTTCAAAGTGGAACTGTGCCTTGTTTGGGGTGAAAATTGAATATATATATATATATATATATATATATATATATATATATATATATATATATATATATATATATCCATACCCCTATAAAGTTAATTGTTTCTCATTATGAAATTGATATTAAAAGTCTACTTTTTCTATTTAAAAATTATAAAAACAAACTACTTAATATACTCAGTCATGGATATGCGAGCGACTACACAACATACCTTGTCATGTATATGCAGGCGACTTCATGATGGTTAACTAATTAAAAAACGAAGTTTATAAATTACTTATTCATTTTATGGTTTATTATTATATGATTTCATTATGAAGCTGAATTCTATTTATGCATAGTTTTTACATTCGGCATAATTAGGTAGAATTTAAGATAAAAACGTTTCAGCACACGAATATATATATATATATATATATATATATATATATATATTATTTATTCGAGGGTAAACAGTTACATATGGTCGCTACATAAAAAATATTTTGCTCTTGTTATTGAGCACTAACAACCCCGTTATATCCAGTAGTCTCGCATTTTGAATATCTCAAACCTGAATATATATATATATATATATATATATATATATATATATATATATATATATGAAATTGATCTTGTCTCTTTTTGTGCGAAATGTCTCTACCAGATTCCTCTCTTAATATTTAGTCTACAGACATGAAACTTGATATATAACGTATTTGGACACCGGGAACACTTTTCTTTTGGATTTATTCCGAAAATAGTTTCTAATAGGTCAAAATCGAAAAAAAAACAACAAACAAACAAAAAGCAGTTGATAGTTATAGAAATAAGTCGACTAACTTATGAGTATTCGTACATATACATTTTTAGCTTTAATTCGCTTAATTTTTGGCCTTTTTTTTTCTATCCATCCAGCGATAGCTCTGACGTAAACGACGAAAGCTAAAGTGTTGAATAACGACTAAGGCTTAAGCGCCGAATGTTTGGTTTCGATTCTAACTGATAGCACCAAAATCATTTTACTTTTGAAATCATTACTACATATATTGAGTAAAATATAATAATCTATAACAAATTTCTTCCATACAAATACTTATAAAATTGGCATGCATTAAATTAATATATTTAAGCGTATTTTACGATCGGGCAACGCCCGGTCATAAAAAAACGCTTAAATGTGATATTTTGATTAACGCAGATTTCGTATTTATTATTATATTATATTGGATCCAATATATAGTAATAATTAAAAAAGTTTCAAAAAATGACTCGTGCGCCACCACCGAGGATCGAAACCAAAACGTTTAGCTTAAGATTTACTTTTTGCTTTGATATTATGCCTGATCTATAAAGATATCTTTGCTGCAAGACTAAACATTGAAACATGAGCCAATGGCTATTACGTTATGCATGCATATTCGTAATGGCGTCGTTTAACTTTCATCGGACAAATTCCATTTTTTTATTTTTACACTTTTGCACAGATTTTGCCAGGCTAAAATGCAAATAAGAAAGTTTCGCATCGGTTCGAAAACTATATATATTAAGTTTCATGTCTGTAAAGAAAAAAACTAACAGAGGAGTTTGGTAGGCAATTAAATTAATTAAAATGAATGTTTAAAAGAATAGGAAAATAAGCTAAATATTTGCAGATGAATGCAATTCCACGACGCATATACAACAAAGTTGTATTTTCTTTTTAAATAAAAAGAAAAAAGGGGTTTAATATGAATATCAATACACAAAAAACAAAACAAATTTATATGAATATCTATAATATAAAGCTGAATATGTGTGTGATTGTGTGTGTGTGTGTGTGTGTGTGTGTCTGGTCACGAATAGGCGCCTATATAGTTGACTATTTTAAAAATCTGATTACATATAATAATAGAAGATGTATCGAGACACAGGAATGGGTATGTTTGATCTGGCATAATGATGATTCATTAAAATTGGGGTTTGCGTACGTGCGTGGTCCACAAAGTACGGAAATAAAAAATTAAAAAAAAAACAAAAAACAAAAAACGTTTACAAGTGTTTTCGATATAGATATACACAATACTACTTTTAATTTTGATAAGCATGTTTTAACTTAAATAGGGATGGTATAATAAAATCGTGCGGTCTGCGTTCGCGCCTGGCCTACATAGAATGGAAATAGGCACTCACTTTAATAAAGACTTTTCATATCTATCTGCGTAAGTATACTTAGATAATTATGTTTCAGTTTGAAGAAATATGGTATAATAAAATTATGGGGTGTTCGTTCGCGCCTGACCTCCATAGAATGGAAATAGGCACAAAGTTTTACAAGTTTTTTTAATATAGATCCACAGATTATTGTGATAAGTGTTTCAGTGTGAACAGGTATGGTATAATAAATTATGGGGGTTATCTATTTTATTTTTACTTTCATCATATTTTGCTTTGGTTTTGATACTACCAAATTCGAAGCTATCTCTTTGCAACCCTTCCTTTTCATAACCTATCATACTTTCATAAATCAGAGTCCATTTTCTGTAGGATGTTATTGAACCCAGGCAACGACGGGTACTTTTGCTAGTATATATATATATATATATATATATATATATATATAAAATACATATATGTGTGTGTGTGTGTGTGTCCGTGTGTATGCATGCGCGTGCATTAGTTTGCATTTGTTTACTCATGTTCGAGAGAGATAACCTTTTCAACATTAGAAGAAACCATCTTCATGGCCAAGATTCTTGCGCAAGAATTTGCTACTTGAACATGAAATGACAGTAAGCAGCATCTGATGACTGTCAGCAAAACAATTTGTTTTTCAAAATATAATAAATGATTCATAATATCTACATCTACACTCTTATATAAAAATTACTTTGTGTGTGTGAGCTCTTTCCTCATAGGTTCAGAAACGACTGGGCCTATTTTTTTTCCAAATCTCCCACAGAGCTAATTTATATGTCTGGCAGTGTTCTTATGTTTTGTACAGAAATTAATACGATAAGTATCGAAAATCGAAAAAATTCTATTCTAAAAATAGCCTTTTCTCTCTTATCAATAAAATAATAAAAAAATAGAATTTTTACAAGGCAATGTTTTCCTTGACACTGGCCAAGTGAAATAATAAAATCTCAGCAAATTATTTCTTAAAAAACAAACAAACAGATTCATTGTCATCTGGAGATATAGATCCGTGGTAGAGCGTTTCACAATAGATCAAATGATGCCGTGTTTAAGTCCGGGTGCATAAATTAAAATATCATGTTTTAGCGTATTGTACGACCGAGTAACGCCGGACGCCCAGCTAGTATATATATATATATATATATATATATATATATATATATATATATATATATATATATATATATATATATGTGTGTGTGTGTGTGTGTGTGTGTGTGTGTGTATAAGAATTATAATTAATTTTATAAAGTTAACCCAAAATAGCAAACTTAAAATATATTATAAATATTAAAGACTTAATATTTATAAAGTAATCCTACCCAGATGTAAAAGCTCAATAAAACAAAATAGAAAATAGAGCTTATAATAAGAAAAAGAATTAATATAACATGTTAAAACATTTTAAGAAGAGTTAAAAAACATATCTAATTTTCGAAAAGGAAACACAAATTTAGTGGATTATCCTTAATCCGCGGAGTTTCGAACGAAATATTTTCCTTCTCATCAGAGGGTAGGAATTAGCAAAATGCGGAATCTGATTTTGCTTGCAAAGTATTTAATGAAACTGCAAGTGAGCCATAGAGCTTACTTGGTAAAAGTTAAAAATAATGAGGCAGAGGGGATGAAGAATTGGAAAGATTTCAAGATGCTTCTGCCGAGACCGAATTTATAAATACAAATAAGGAAACAGAAACGAGGAGCGGTGATTGAGTTATTTTTAAAATAGAAAATGCAATGTCACAATGACCAAGACAAAATAACATTGAAGTGGTGCAAGAATTTAGGCAGAAAATGAAATAGACAAGTAATGACTTTAAAATGAAATTATCAGCAGGAGTCACAAGATTGAAGCAAATCAGTTACGTGGATTGTTTCTACGTTAGGGGCTATGAGTTTAACGAAGAGGAAGCATATTTAAAGTTGTGCTTTAAAAAATTTAATGGGGATAAAACAACATCTATGGGGAAGAAATTGTCCGGCATCCACAGGCTTCGCTATAAAGTAAAAACTGAGAACTGTACAAAAATATATTTAAGCAAGTGTGTATATACATACAAAAATATAAATGCATAGGTAGATTGATATATTTAATTAATTAGAATGCTTATTGAAATAAATATTATTTATTAATTTTATTTATTGCGAACCAATATACTCAACTAAAAAGATGAGGAAAATAGTCCGCAACAAACAAAATTAAAATTAGATGGATATAATAACATGTGCGCATAGATCCACTCAAACAGAGACTGTAGATGTTAAGCCGGCCAAACATAAAAGAAAGAAAGAAAGAATTGCAATAAAAATTGTAAAGCACTTTAGTGCTAAAAAAGTATGTAAAAAGATCTATAATATTATGGAATTATGTATCTGAAGGGTTAATTTAAAAACTATGTAATTTCAAATTTACCATATTTAAATTTGGTTCTATGTTTGCAATAGGATATTAGTTCGTTTTTAGAATTTATTGATGGTAATTATAATTATTGCTGCGGCTGTGTAGAAGTGACATGACTTAGAGCCCGGAGTAGAAGACTTAACCTTTTTTTTTTAGGATAGTTCATTTAATTGAGAAGGGAGTTTTATTAGACGAGTTTTTTTTTTTTTAGTTAAAGTGATTATAGGAATTCCTTGGTTATTATTAGAATGCTAATTGTTAAAAGAAGATGTGGGGTTTGATATTCTTTTCGTTATTGAAGTTGAAGTAGCGCCGATATATGTATGTGCTTTATTAATTGCTCGAAGTCTTATATTAGTTTGTTAATTTGTACTGGGGAGATAGTTTAAATTTTGTTCATTGTGATAAACATAGGGCGAGAGTATTGTTTCGGAGGGGTCATGAGTGTTATTAGCGTTAGGATGACTATTAGGAGAAATATTATTATTATTATTATTATTGTTGTTGTTGTTGTTGTTGTTGTTGTTGTTGTTGGTAGTTGTATGATTGTTAATAGTAGGGCTGCTTAACTCGTTGATTGAATCAGTAATTCTATCAAATGGTTGGTGGAAAGAGAGAGAACTTAATGACAAAACATCAGTGTTTGTCACAGGAGAGTATCTCTATGGAAATTTAAATTTAAAAATAAACTGTAAATAATTATTTTAACGATTTGTGGCCAAAATACAACAAAATGCTCACATATGTACTGACGAACGTTAAAACAAATTTTCTATTTTTTTTTTTTTACACAGTGATCACCACTTATCAAGGCCCGGAAGTTACTCAGGGATAAGGGTTATTGCAAGTACATTACGTTAGTGTGGAGATTTGATGAAGTGTTTACTTAAGGGGGCGGTTCATTAGGAATTTGTTAACGTTGGACTTGAACACATCCAAGTTGAAGTCCGGTGGGAAGCAGGCAGACAGAACAGAGTTCCACAGGCGTGCAGTTCTAAGAAAGAAGCTTTGTTCATAGAATGGAATCCGCGTTTTGATTTAGGCACAGATATAGAGTGGGGGAAATTTTTCACAGTGGATTCAGCTAGACGGGTGTTTTTCGTAAAAGATTGGCGAAGGGGGACCAGAGATTGGAGTTCAGACGAGCACCTGCCATGGAAATAACGATAAAACAAAGACAGTCTCGCAACGTCTCTTCTGTGGGAGAGAGGTTGCAGGGTAGAGAAAAGGGCATCCCCTACTAAGCCATGAAGTCTATTTTGTACTCTGTCAAGGCAGGATAGGCTGTTTTTAGCAGCTCCTGCCCAGATATGGCAACAGTATTCCATCCTTGGACGTACATGGCTTTTATATAGATAGAGGATTGCATCAGTAGTGAGATATCTTCTGGAGCGGTAGAAGGATCCCACCATCTTTCCAGCGACCTTGGCAACAGACTTGATGTACGTGTTCCATTTCAGATCAGGAGTAAATGCAACTAAATAAGGTATTTAAAGAATTTTCTTCTTTCTTTTTTTCTAATTTTCTATTTTCATTATCAACATAAAATTTACAACATTTTTCTTATGTTTTTAAATATTTTCAGGACTATTCACCTTACTTACTACAAACAGTAATCTACCAACACATTAGATCAGTCCTAACTTTGATTAATACTGATCAAATTATGAAGTTGATGGATATAACTTTATATTAGGCTAGCATTTCGGCCCGGCGTTGCTCGGGTATTTGGAGGTGTATGCTGAGCAAAAAAAAAAAAAAAGGTCAATTTTATAAAAAATTTGACCCCTATTATGACCCCCTTAACATTTATTGTTTCTTGCCCTAATCGAGTTATTAAGTTAGATCTATGTCCAAGGAACCTATATCTAAAATGTCAAGTGTTTAGACCCAAAATTGTGAGAGGAGTTTGGTAGAGTTCTCAAAGGTCAAATCGTTGAACTTTGACCCCTTTACAGCCAAATTTTTGGCCAAAAACGGATCACATAGATTTTCCCAAATCTCAGTCCCCTGTATATCAAATTTCGAGTTTGTAGACTGAAAATTGAGAAAGTTATTGCGAAGTAAAATGTACACAGACACATAGACAGACACACAGACACGTTCACTTTTATAGATAAACTAGTATGGGCTCCCGACGTTGCCCGGGTGTTTGGATGTGTATGTTGAGCAAAAAAAAGTGGTAGTAGGAAGGCAGGCAGGCTCGAACCCGAACCGCAAAGGAGGAAAAGAACGGAGTAAAACCTAACCTTTATGCTGTTACGACCACCGCCAAACCGGAAGCGACATTTTTAAAAATTAAGGCTAGACAATCGAAAGGAGAGGATAACTGTCAAAAATATCGGCAAAAAAAGTGACCCCCCTGTAAAAAAGTGCCTAGTTGAAGTTGAAGATATTAATGTTTTTAGCTAATTTTTCGATATTTGTCGTATGAAAAATCGAACTTTAAAACGATACTGATGCTGGTAAAATCCGTCGCCTCTATTGAAAGTTTAAGGCAGACATGCAAACAGACATACATACATACATTTATATATTAGTAACTAAAAATTTTCGACCCAAACTGATGAAAAAGCTTGCCCTATCTCTGAATACCCTTTATGTAAAATTTCAAATATTTAGATCAAAAATTGTCTGAGTAATTTGGAAGAGACAGCAGAGGTAATTTTTTTTTAAATTTTGACCCCTATTATGCCCCCTTAAAATTTATTGTTTTGGGCTCCAATCAAGTTAGTAAGTTAAATCCATGTCCAAGGAACCTATATCTAAAATTTCAAGTGCGTAGACCCAAAATTGTCGGAGGAGTTTGGTAGATTTCTCAAAGGTCAAATCGTTGAACTTTGACCCCTTAAACGCTAAATTTCCAGCCAAAAACCGATCACATCGATTTTCCCAAATCTCAGTCCCCTGTATATCAAATTTCGCGTCTGTAGACTAAAAATTGACAGAGTTATTGCGTAGGGAAATGTACACAGACACACAGATACACAGATACACAGATACACTGACACTTTCACTTTTATATATATATATGGATAGATTGTCACATATTTTTATACAATCATAACTACGATAAGGATCTCCGTTATTTTCGCTAACATAGGAAAGATTTTAAAATTTTCACTGTTATGGAATTCGTGTTTCTTTCGCCTGAATATTTTTTAGGAAGAATTATTTAACACAAGACAAGAATCTCCGTTATTTTCGTCCAAATTGGAAATATTCTCAAATTTTCACCAGCTATGTGCAAATAGCTTCACTGCGTTGTGAATGCTTTGGGAAAGGCAACGGCTAGGGGAGGAAACTCTTACAAAAATATGATTTGGAGTCCTGATGGGCGGATAATGAAGAACTACAATACATTTCCGGCAACTCTTGCAGCTAGCCTGGTTCCAATGGATTAGTTTGTCTTTCCGATGGACTATGTCTGTAACGCCGAAAGAATTACCCTAGAAAGTAGACAAACTTAAGTCTTATTATCACCCGCCCAGGCCTGTATCTGGAGAAGCAACTAAGATTGTACAGCCATAACAAACACAGCAGCGAACAAGATTAGATGCAGAACTCCACTGTTTGACGAGACGGAAGGTTGCCATCATACCCTAAAAAACTGTGACGGAAAATAATTATAACAGTTACAAAATTTATTGTTCAAACACAAAAAATACAGATTACAAAAGATTTTTCCTTATTCACTGGAGTTTCAAAAATTTTGCTTTTTCCTCAGAGGAAAAACACTAGCAAACTAAAATATAGAATTTTTACGTTGCATGAAACTAAAATCTTTGAAAATTGTATTCTCCTCATATATATATATATATATATATATATATATATATATATATATATATATATATATACATATATATATATATATATATATATATATATATATATATATATATATACTAGCAAAAGTACCCGTCGTTGACTGGGTTCAAAAACAGCCTATAGAAAATGGACTCTGATTTATGAAAGTATGGTAGGTTATGACAAGGAAGGGTTGTAAAGAGATAACTTCGAATTTAGGGGTATCAAAATCGAATAAATAAAATAGATAAACCCCATAATTTATTGTACCATACCTGTTCACACTTGTACACTTATCACAATATTCTGTGGATCTATATTAAAAAACCTTGTTAAACTTTGTGACATATTTCCATTCTATGGAGGTCAGGCGCGAACGAACACACCATAATTTTATTATACCATATTTCTTCAAACTGAAACGTAATTATCAAAGTATACTTACGCAGATAGATATGAAAAGTCTTTATTAAAGTGAGTGCCTATTTCCATTCTATGTAGGCCAGGCGCGAACGCAGACCCCACAATTTTATTATACCATCCTTATTTAAGTTAAAACATACTTATCAAAGTATTCTTATGTACATCTATACCAAAAATTCTTGTAAACGTTTTTTTTTTTAATTTTTAAATTTTTTATTTCCATACTTTGTAGACCAGGCGCGAACGCAGACCCCATAATTTTAATGAACCACCGTTCTGCCAGATCAAACATACCCATTCCTGTGTCTCGATACATCTATCATTATATGTAATCAGTTTTTTAAAAATAGTCAACTATATAGGAGCCTATTCGTGACCCCCCACACACATTCAGCTTTATATATATATATATATATATATATATATATATATATATATATATATATAAATATATATATATATATATAACAATTATATAAAATGAAATTTGTGTATGTGTATTATTTATTCTCTATAGACTCTGTAAAGGTTTTTTTTTAAATTTCACACGAAAGTACTTGATGTGTCTGGGAGTGTTCTTAGATAGGTTTTGTGTGGGAATGCGTCTGATTAGTATCGAAAATCAATAATAAAAAAAATTCGATTAAAGAAGTACGTCCGATTTTGACCAAAGTTAACACCTTATACCTAACATCTCAAGTAAATTTGAAAAGTTTTATCAGCGCACAAGCAGAAAGGCTCATCATATGAAACCAACTGTACGTTCTTTGATAAGATAGGGCCGCGCTCAAAATGAATGTTTCTGTTTAAAGCATAATTGAGGCATAATACTTAAGTTTTCTATGTTTAACTATAATTTAAGTGATTATGGAAAAATAATTTTATGCAATTAACAGTTGGTTATTTGATAAGATAAGACGTTCGAAATGAATGTTTCTGATTAATAGAACCATGATAATAGACTTTTGCATTTTCAAATTTAAGTGAGCTGATTATTTACGGATAATTTTATTAAACCAACGGTAGATTCTCTACAGTGCAATGTAGACTATAATGTACAGTGGAATATACCATTGTGGGGAGACACGTGAAGATTTTTCCTGGTACATTGCGGTGTGAGGCTCCTGACTAGACCAGGAAATCAATCTATTTGACTGGAAAATGCACGATTTCATCGATTTCGATGGCAATAAAATGACAATATTGGAGAGTGGAACATTTAATTGGAATTTTTATTGAGATGAGCCATTTGTTTTATTTATCCATTAATTCATTTATTGTGTTTTGTTGATGTTTCACGACGTTTCGACCAACTATTCCTCTAGCCTTCGTCAGGTGGTTACCGCGACGGTATAGGGATGCTGAATCTCTTAACTGTATCCTTAGTTATTACTGCCTTCCATAGTTGTTGTCCTCTCACCACGTTTTTAGCCAACTAAGCTGCTGGCCGACATTGGATAGGATTGAAACCGCTATCTTCATCTTCAATGCTCACCTGGAACCGTAGAGATTCAACATCTCTATCCACTGCGCCACGAGTCCCGAAGGTTGGATTTTTTGGTCTTATAAATCCACGTTATTTGTTAACTGATCTTCCATTGTTGGGTCCGACGGCCGGACGAATAGTTGGACGAAACGTCGTTAAACAACAACTAGAAGATGAGGACAATAGTCCGCAATAAATGAATAAATAAATAAATGGATAAATATTACAAATTACTCATCTCAATAAGAATTCCAACGACCAATTAAAAGAAACCGTCTCTTACGTTCCTTACTAATTCTGAAGACTTTTGAACACCAGTAAATTTATTATAACTTTTGTTTTAATGTACGTAAATTGAAAAGTATCATTTCAAAATATAGCCGAGAAGGTTATCTATGAACTGTAAAAATTGTTTGAAATTTGGTCGCAAAATGAGTGAGCGGTGACGCTTTAAAGTAACTCCGAAAGAGTAAAACTAGCACTTAACCATATATTAAAAATAACGTATTGATAAATATCATTAAAACACTACCGTGTTTAAATGATATTTATCAATACGTTAATTTTTTTTTTTACATTTAGGTACCGTCTATGCTAAATCCGAAAATAAATCATTATGTCTACTCTAGATAAAGGAAATAATGTGAAGGCAATTCGACGTTTGTGGGAATCGACCCTGCCACGATACGGAAGCCAGTAATCAAGAAACACCTATTTCACCAGATGGTTAAAGAAAAATAAATTCCTTCCGTCCATATCTGCTTCCGTTTTTCTCTGTACCGTAAACAAACACATTTTTCAATACAATAACAGTACAAAAATGATATAAAGAACGACTGTATATTTCGATTTTGACAGTAGACATTCTGGGGTGGACCATTTCTTCAAATCACGAATTTTTAATTTTTAAAAAATATTTGCGGGTGCCTGCCTGGACAAATCAGGATCCCTGATTTGTTGAGAATCATGGCCAACCAATTGGCGTTTGTCTATTTTTAAACTGTATCCATGTGAACGCATTGTGCGACTGAATAAACTATTCGTATTTGCACGTCTGTTTGCTTGTTTAGTTCAGCAGAATGTTGGTCTTTCTTTCCTTTACCTCCTCCCGCTTGTCCTCCGAGAGAAGGTAAGCCAGAAAAATGGGTTGTCTTGGAGCAATCGCACGTCATTGGGTCGGATACACATTTCTGCTTACAAGGTTTCAAATGACACTTAATTACAGTTATGCTTGGGCAGTCGACCATGATTGATAAAAGATAGAGATATATAGGAAGAGTGAGAGAGAAAGAAAAAGAGGGCGAGAAAGGTAGAGGGAGACAGGACGGGAGGCGAGGGGAGAGTAAAAGACGTTGTGATATGATGAAAAAGGAGAGGCATTTTCATGAACTAAAAGTATTACAAGAGAATGAATAGAAAGATAGGTAAAAAGAAAGATTTTGGAATATTTTTTTTAAAGACATGTCTGTGCCTCCGTTCAGTCTCGAAATACAAAGATACTCTCTGTAGGAGCAGCTGCGCGTGTAATTATGAGACAAGAGTTGCGCATTCTCAAACCACACTTCTCCTAAATCGATACTGCTTGTGTCAATTGGCAAGGAGAAGTCCAGGACATCTGGAAACAGTGACGAGATAAGCAGAGAGCACACACAGCACCTGGATGTCCGAAATGGTCACCTATTTGGTACTGGCCAGGCTCATTGTTGCTTAACTTCGGTGATCTGACGGGAATATATATATATTGCAGTTTCGACAATAGACAATCTTGGGTGGACCATTTCTTCAAATCATGAATTATGAAAAAATCGCAAAAAAATAAATAAAAGCAGTAGCAGATCTCATATTTAAAAACTGTTACCTAGCTCATTGGTAGGACGCTTGACTGTTGATAGCGTTGTTGTGAGTTCGATCCTTGATGACGGTTGATCCATGGTGATGACCAGTCAGAGCCAGAAATATGTGGATACAAATTTATGCACAAAAAAACATTAAAAGAAAATATTTAAATATTTGATGAATAAAAATATAATAATTATCAGACATTATTAATAGAAGGGAATAAACCGAGACAGAGATACAGGCACACACACACACACACACACACACACACATATATATATATGTATATATATATATATATATATATATATATATATATATATATATATATACTAGCAAAAGTATCCGTCGTTGACTAGGTTAAAAAACAGCCTACAGAAAATAGACTCTGATTTATGAAAGTATGATAGGTTATAAAAAGGAAGGGTTGTAAAGAGATAGCTTCGAATTTGGGGGTATCATTACCAAAGCAAAATATGATGAAAGTAAAAATAAAATAGATAAACCCCATAATTTATTATACCATACCTGTTCACACTGAAACACTTATCACGATATTCTCTGGATCTATATTAAAAAAAACCTTGTTAAACTTTGTGACATATTTCCATTCTATGGAGGTCAGGCGCGAACGAACACCCCATAATTTTATTATAGCATATTTCTTCAAACTGAAACATAATTATCAAAGTATACTTACGCAGAGATATGAAAAGTCTTTATTAAAGTGTGTGCCTATTTCCATTCTATGGAGATCGGCGCTAACGCAGACCCCACAATTGTATTATACCATCCCTATTTAAGTTAAAACATATTTATCAAAGTATTCTTATGTACATCTATATAAAAAACACTTGTAAACGATTTTTTTTAAATTTTTAAATTTCTTATTTCCATATTTTACGCAGACCCCACAATTTTAATGAATCATCATTATGCCAGATCAAACATATCCATTCCTGTGTCTCGATACATCTTCTATGATTATATGTGATCAGTTTTCTATAATAGTCAACCATATAGGAGCCTATTCGTGACCATACACACCCACATACGTTCAGCTTTATATATATATATATATATATATATATATATATATATATATATATATATATATATATACTAACAGGCCACCCGGCATTGTGCGATCGTATAATACGCTTAAATATCAAATAATATTATTTGATTAATGCAGATTTTCTGTTTATTATTATATTATATTGGACCCAATATATAGTAATCATTTAAAAAGTAAAAATTAAAAAAATTAAAAAAATGACTTGTGCGCCATCACCGAGTATCGAAACCAAAACCTTTAGCTTACGATCTACTTTTTCTTTTGGCATCAATACCTGACCTATGAGGACATGTTTTCTGCCAGGCTAAAAATTTAAACATGAGCCAATAGCTATTACGTTAGGCATGCATATTCCTAATGCCGCTGCTCAGCCTTCACCTGGCAAATTTAATTTTTTTTTTAATTTCATACTTTTGTATCGATTTTCCCCTGCGGCTAAAACCCAAATATAAAGTTTCGCATGAATTTGAATACACATTATATTAAGTTTCATGTCTGTAGACAAAAACGGATAGAGGTGTTTGGTATTTTTTAAAGGAGGCAGACACAGACAGACAGACAGACAGACATATATATATATATATATATATATATATATATGTGTGTGTGTGTGTGTGTGTGTGTGTGTGTGTGTGTAATGTACATTCTGTTGCACTTTTAAAAAAATCATTGAAAATTTTATATCTATATCATTAATTGCTAGATTTTTTTTTTATTACATTTTCACCCCAAAGAAGGCAAATTGCCACTTTGGTGCAGGGGGATACTTTAAGGGGCAACAACTACTGGGGTACTATGTAGGGATTTGAGCAGCAAGATGTCAGTTCACGTTACACTTGAACTTCTGCACGTCAGTACTGTTGGGGAAGCAGGGACCTGGAATGGAATTCCAGAGTCTAGCGGTTCTGGGGAAGAAACTATTGGAGTAAAAAGATCTTTTACATCTAGGGATCTCTACAGTGTGGGGGTGGGATTTAGCAGCCTGTCGGGTTTGTCGAGGGTGCTCACGTCGTGGGGGCACAAGTGATTGCAGTTCTTCAGAGCATTTACCACTAAAATGCTTGTAGAAAAGGCAGAGGGATGCAACATTTCGTCATTGGGACAGAGGCTGAAGCTTAGATGCCAGTTCAGGGCCTATCAGATTTGCGACTCTCTTTTGAACCTTGTCAAGGAGCGAGAGACTAGTAGCAGATGCACCAGCCCAAATGTGGCAGCAATACTCCATACATGGGCGAATGGTGGCCTTATAGAGGTACAGGATACTTTCGGGTGTTAGTAGTTTTCTAGCACGGTAGAGAGAGCCCACCTTTCTTTCAGCGGCCCTGGCAATGCCTTCAATTTAATTGTTCATACTCATGTTTCCTGTGAACGTTAGGCCAAGGAGTTTGAAAGATGGACTCTCAGATAAAGAGTCGTTGGCCATTGCTATGGGTGGTAGAGAGGGTTTCTCGTAATTATTGAATGAAACTAGTTTAGTCTTGGCAGCATTGAACGCGACCAACCACTTTTGTCCCCATTGGAGGTCTTCCTCTAGTGTTTCTGCCATTTCTTTAGAAATGTGTTCATTCGTCTTCCTGTCGTGCCTGCCATAGAGTGTAGTGTCATCAGCATATATACCCATCTCAGAGGAAATTTTGTCGGGGAGGTCATTTATGAATATCAGGAACAATATAGGTCCAAGGATAGAACCCTGGGGCACCACCGCATTTATATCATAGTGTTTAGATGTACGACCGTCGAGGACAACCTGGATTTTTCTCTTATCTAAGAAGGATTTAATTATGTTAAGTATTCTACCAGTGATACCGTATGATCTGATTTTTCTGAGGAGACCCTCATGCCATACCCTGTCAAAAGCCTTAGATATATCTAGAGCTACTGCTCTGCCCTTCCCCGCTTTGTCCAGTGAATGGTATATACGTTCAGAGATCACAGTTAGATTGCAACAAAATGTACATTACATAAAATAAATCCAAGGTAATTTTTTGATTCAATTTAAATTAAATTTTTATACCTTACTTTGTAAAATTTGTAAAAGTGCACTTTGAAGATAAATAAATTTCCAATTGAATCTTGTACCTTTATTTTTAAAGCCTATAGTAACAATATTTTGTTTAACAATTTTCATGCCTTGGATGAAATGCTTTTCTAACTTGTATCTTATCTTTTAAAGATTATATTTTAAAACTCCCCTTCTCTCTATTTCAGTTTGTATTTCTTCTCACACCACAACTCATTTTTCCAACACCCTCTTTGTATTATTACAGGTCTGAATATTCTCTCTGTTTCAGTTTGTATTTCTCCTCACACCGCAAGTCATTTTTTGCAACTCCCTCTTTCTTTTATTACAGGTCTGAATATTCTCTCTGTTTCAATTTGTATTTCTCCTCACACCGTAAGTCATTTTTTGCAATCCCCTCTCTGTAATACAGGTCTGAATAATGAGAAAATCTGAATTTTTTTAAACAAAAACTTGAAAATAACTTTTTTAGATTAAATATTTTTAAACTTCTTTCTGAATAGAAATTCTTTCATTAACAAATATTCAGTATATAACAAGAAAATAGAGATGAAATTTTCAAAAGGAGTGTATAACTGGTTACGGTTAGTAGTAGTCCTCGCCAGTGAAATCCTTTGTTATTGTTATTCTATTATTATTATTATTATTATTATTATTATTTAAAACAGTTTGTGTCCTGCTCTTTCGCGCGAGGACTAATACACACACACACACACACACACACACACACACACACACACACACACACACATATATATATATATATATATATATATATATGTGTGGAAAGAATGCCATCCCTGCTGATATCTACAAGGCAGTAGTTTAAATATATATATATATATATATATATATATATATATATATATATATATATGTGTGTGTGTGTGTGTGTGTTTGTGTGCGTATGTGTATGTGTATATATACATATATATATGTGTGTGTGTGTGTGCGTGTTTGCGTGTGTGTTAAACGAATAGTTTCTATTACTATTACTGTAGAGATATCACGGGATATCTAATGATATTTTTTAATAAATAAATATTATATTACGAATCGTCAGTACATTAGAGATTGGTATTCTACAACCTCAAATTAATATAAAGTGCTTAGGTTCAAAATGTGTTTCCACAATTATATTATTATACATTATTAGATATTTGCCTCTAGTATTCCACACGCTGAGATGTGTTCGTGCGTCTTATTTCGCGTCTTCATAAACTACCGGGTCGAACGAGACGCCAAACTTAAAAGAAAGCCAGCCAGCTTCGTTTTTCGGATTGAATAATTGTTCTTTTGCACAATGTCTGCCACGTGATCTGTCTCCAGCGTTTGACTGTACGTATGTAAATCGCGGAACGCTGTTGCATGTAAAGAAGCCACTGTATATTAAACAGGTTTCTTCGACTGGCTATGATCACGATGGCAAGACGCATTCAATGTGTCTGTGTCATTTGTTGGCCATTAATGCAGTGCATATCACATCGAGAGAGGATACTGAATACCTTCGCTTTGCATATTCGTGCTTGAACACAAACCGCATGATACGTGTTGCTGCACGTGATTTGGCATCCGAATGGAGTTTCTTGCGGGTCGATGACTAACAAGCTATCAATGGAACTTGGCTTTCTATGATCTCGAGCAAGGAGCTTATATTTTATTTTACATGTATTTGGTCTATGTATTTGGTCTATGTATTTGATCTATGTATTTGATCTATGTATTTGGTCTATGTATTTGGTCTATGTATTTGATCTATGTATTTGGTCTATGTATTTGATCTATGTATTTGATCTATGTATTTGGTCTATGTATTTGATCTATGTATTTGGTCTATGTATTTGGTCTATGTATTTGATCTATGTATTTGATCTATGTATTTGATCTATGTATTTGGTCTATGTATTTGATCTATGTATTTGGTCTATGTATTTGATCTATGTATTTGATCTATGTATTTGATCTATGTATTTGATCTATGTATTTGGTTTATGTATTTGATCTATGTATTTGGTCTATGTATTTGATCTATGTATTTGATCTATGTATTTGGTCTATGTATTTGATCTATGTATTTGATCTATGTATTTGATCTATGTATTTGGTCTATGTATTTGATCTATGTATTTGATCTATGTGGCGATAAAAGTCTAGTGACAACACGTATATACAAGGTGGAACAATAAAATTATCGCCACAGAAAAGACAACATTATTTCATTTCCGTTTGTTGAAAACTGGTTTTAATTTTTTTATGCGGACTATTTACTAGTAATTCGCCGGTTGTGCACAAACCGCAAGAACGATAGGAGCCTTTTATCATGTCTGAAAGTGACACACTGTTCAATGAGGGATTGGAGATACGCCTCTGTACAACTCATGCTCTCTACCGATCAAAATTATGACACAATAGGAACACTACCAGCACTCTCAAAATGCAAACAACACTTGAGGGAACAACACTTGAGGGAACAACACTTGAGGGAACAGCACTTGTGGGAACAGCTCAACGAAGTTTTCAGCCACAGTTGTGGTCTTTGCTGTTGTCGGCTTGAAAGTCAACACTAAAGTGTACCTGGATAGGCACAAGAGTGTGGTGGTCTTGGCGTGCAATAAAGTGGCCTCTGGCAAACACTGAGTGTGGCAGCAGGACTCGACGCCGGTTTACAAGTCCAAAGAAACCCAGACTTGACTTCTGAAGGGGTCCTACAACTTTTGTACCCATCTCCTCCGATCTGAACCCGCTGGACTACTTCATTTGGTCGCACATCGAGAAAATCACCAACATAACCTCTCACAACCCCAAAGCCAGCATGATCGCTGCCATCCGTCGAGTATTCACCAAGTTCCCGGCGGCCCTTGTGGAAAAGGCATGATCCAAGTTCCGGACCTGTATCGAGGTAATGATATAATGAAGGCGGCTACATTGAATAGATATCAGCTCTACTACATAATCAAGTAACCTGAATTGATTTTTCAATAAAAGTTTTAAAATAAAGCTGTAGTGTTGTTTTCTTTATATCGATAAATTTATTGTTTTACCGTTTATGTGATTATTTTATTTCAAATTAGCGATGAGTGCACGTAAAATACGCTTAAGTATATTTTAATTCACGCAGATTTCCTTTTCACTGTTGAAGTAAATACTGAAAATTGTACGCATAAAATTATATCTTAAGTTTTGTGATTAAACGAAGTAATCATATATATATATATATATATATATATATATATATATATAATATAAAGCTGAACGTCTGTGTGTATGTGTATGGTAACGAATAGGTTCCTATATGGTTGACTATTATAGAAAACTGATCACATATAATGATAGAAGATGTATGAGACACAGGAATGGGTATGTTTGATCTGGCATAATGATGATTTACACTTGTAAATATATATATATATATATATATATATATATATACACACTTGTAAATATATATATATATATATATATATATATATATATATATAATTCCGATTTCAAAAGTAAAAAAAAAATGACATGACATCAGTCAGAATCGAAACCGAAACATTTAATCTCCAGCCGCATTGCCTACTGTTGAGCCTTCGACAAATAAATAAGAAAACGTTTAAATTAAACCACTGCAAGTTATGAATAACTTTTTACACGCGAAAAAGTAATATAAATATGTCGGCAAGTGCATTTTAACTTGCCGATATATACATATATGTCCGTTATAAACCATCCTTTGTGTATGATTTCAGTGTTATATGACCAATAGTTTAAAAGTTTATCGGTTAAATATTTTCGCACAGACACACAAACATACATCTACTATTTTATTTATATAAATGACCATTGAGAGGAAGATGTCAAACCACGCAATGAAAAAAGACATGCAGTTATCCTGAGTGTAGTTGTAAGACGTAGCAATTTAGAAACCAGTAACTTTTCACAGGTTGGCATATCATTTATTTATAAGGTAAGGTTCGAGATAAGGAGATGCGGTTACTATGTGTAGCCTCATCTGGACTGTTGAATTAGCATTTTGTCTTATTGCAGTTCTAACTTTATTTTGTCTCTGTATATTAAATTTGAAAAGATCCGTCAAACCTTAAAAAAAAACCTCAGCAATGAATATATTTTGTTAAAGTAATAAAAAAAATGTTAATACTAATTTAAATATAAAAAATTGCTAACCTAATACTATGAATTTTAACTGAACATGTTACTAATATATCTTTATATGTAGTAACTGAGCATACTGGTGAAGCGTATTTTTTTTCGTCATTTTTGACAAAAGACTACACTAATATATTTATTTCATGACCCCAGAATTCAGCTAACTAATGGCCCCTAAAACATCCCACAGTCCCACTGTCTGCGAATACTAACTCCGTGCGAATACTGAAATTTTTTTCTCCAGTTTTCCCAGCCTACACGTTCATTTTCCCTCCAACCTAAAGATGATTCGACGCCGGACCCAAAACGTTCATGAGACCTATGCAAATGATATTATTTTGGTTTTGGTTTTAACAGGAAACAGATAATTGAAAAAATTGAAAAAAAAAAAAAAAAACGACAAGCAGCGAGGTCCCACCCCATACACAGTTGAAATCCCTAGACGTAAGAAAGCCTTTTACTCTAATAGCTTCTTCATCAGAACTGCAGGACTTTGGAATTATCTTCCGGTTCCTGCTTCCCCAACTGTACTGACATGCAGAAGTTCAAGTGTAATGTGAACAAACATCTTGCTGCTAAACTCCCTACATAGTCCCCCTGCAATTTAGGTCCCTGATAGTAGCCCCCTAGAGCAAAGAGGCAACGTGCCTTTACATATTGGCTCACCAGTTTATCGTCATCTCAAAAGTGTTTTAGACATGGCAAGTTGTCAGTAATTTCATGCTAATTTATATGCACGTCAGAATGTGATCACAACGCATGACTTTTTAATACTATTTGTGAAGAGGATTCTGTGGCAGCAAATAATGTGCGCGCAGCAATCTAAAGTGCTAATTTACCATTTCAAATATAATCTACATTCTGCCGACATGTCAATGCTGAAAGTAGATGAGGTGTTTCAACTGAATGTGCTTTGCGACTGACAGCTGTTCAATGTCCTTGACAAGGATTGAAACTCGGTCTCAATAACTTGATTAAGCCATCAACGATGCGCAGAATATTTTGCTTTTCGCCTAAAAGTCGAAATCACGATGGCTAATTTAGATAATGCCATTTTTTCCATTCTGTGAGCTAAGTATATACCTAACAAACCGGTTCTAAAAAAAGTCAACCTGCCAAAATTACACGATATAATATTTCAATTTAATCTGTGTTTATAAGGTAAAACGACGTAGGTATTTTTTCTAAATGGATATTTATTTATTTATTTAAAGTCAACGATATATAGTCTTCGTCGGGAATAATAAAACTTTTTATTATTTTTATTTTTCTTTGATCCCGGCATATGGTCTCTTGGAAGATTCGTATTAAGCAGGATATCACAAATGAACGGATTCAATGTGCAACTAATTTCATGTCATGTACGTATTTGATTATTATGGCTTTTTACATATCAAAATTGTTATTAATAATCATTTGTGCAACAAACTAGTTCTGAATATTCCCGCATTTGATGTTCCTATTATGTTTGCCTGTTGTCTTTTTTTGTAGGATGTGTTTGGTATCTCGGATATAGATTTTATAACAGTCACAAAATATCATTGTGTATAATCTCGCGTGTGTCGAGCGAAATTTGTTCTTTTCTTTCTTTCTTCGCGGTGAATTCGTCCTTTATTTTTCATAAATAATTATTTTTTACTTTAATCATTTATTTGTAATTTTCTATTTATAATTTTTTCATTGTTTCATGTATTTATTTTATATATTTGATATAGATTTTATAACAGGCGCAACATATCATTGTGTATAATCTCGCGTGTGTAACAGGTGAGCGTTCGCTTTTTTTCGTATTTTTAGTACGTTTTATTTTAGTGCTTCAGATAGATGGAATGGTTCTGAAACCATGTTTGAATAGAGAGGGAAAATTTTTTTTGTGTATTTTGGTGGAGAAAATATTTCTAAATTAGAGATGTAATGTGGTGAAAGGGTTTTGTTGTGGTGTTGTAGTTGTGTTAATGAATGTTTGCGACATGTTAACATCTTAATAGAGGTTTCTATAGCAACTGCACTAACTAATATAACACTATAGAAAAAGGTAAATGTATTAAAACCTTTAAAAATGCAAGATTGAACGAAAACGACTGGATTCAATAGTAAACAACCTGAAAAGCTTTGATATGCCGTAAAACAAAGACCAAGATTATCTTTATTATATGCATTTATGTAATTTTTTTTTTCTAAATGCATTCATTTGCGTTTGTGCAACTCTGTATGCAGCAAGCAGCATGTTCATTAGGGTTTCACTCACCGACGTGAATGCGTTCTCACTCCTCTGACTCAGGTGATTATTTGGAGAAGACATGACATTCTTTCTTGTCACGCCTTTCGTTTCAGCTTGTACGTTAAACAGACAACGTACTTTCATCAACGCCACCGCTGCTGATGTCATAGTTGAGTATGCCTTCTTGGTGCCGTTTTTTATTTATTTATTTTTTTTTGATTTTTGTTGACGGCCGATGTCGCAGCTGCCTGACATTTGCTTCACTCCATCATGGCTCATTTTCTACATTTCAAACATCTTGCAAATTAGTGTGCATTTCTATCCTCCTACCCACTTCATTCCTCTCTTTCAATTTAGTTTCTCCTCTTGATTTTTCTTTCTTTATTTATTCCTTTATTTATTCCTTTATTTCTTTTTTCTTTCTTTCTTTCTTTCTTTCTTTCTTCTTCTTCTTCTTCTTCTTCTTCTTCTTCTTCTTCTTCTTCTTCTTCTTCTTCTTCTTCTTCTTCTTCTTGTTTTATTTCATGATCCCCCTTCCTTAATTCATCTGAGTTTCTTTGCTTTTCCGTCTGATTTCCTTCACGTATTTGTTTTGCTTCTTTGTTTTCTAATTATTTCCACTTGTATTTTCTTTTTAATTTTTTAGTCTTGTTATTGTTGTTGTTGTTCGTTTTCATTTTTATTCTCTGTTTCTTAATCTTGTTGTTGTTCTTTGTTTTTTTTATTTTCTGTTTTCTTTTTATTTTTGTTGTTTGTTTTCATTTCTATTTTCTGTTTGCTTTTTATTGTTGTTGTTCGTTTTCATTTTTATTTTCTATTTTCTTGTTATTGTTGTTGTTGTTTGTTTTCATTTTTATTTTCTGTTTTGTTGTTGCTGTTCGTTTTCATTTTTATTTTCTGTTTTGTTGTTGTTGTTCGTTTTCATTTTTATTTTCTGTTTTGTTGTTGCTGTTGTTCCTTTTCATTTCTATTTTCTGTTTTCTTTTTATTGTTGGTGTTCATTTTAATTTTTATTTTCTGTTTTCTTCATATTGTTGTTGTTCGTTTTCATTTTAATTTTCTGTTTTCTTGTTATTGTTGTTGTTGTTTGTTTTCGTTTTTATTTTCTGTTTTGTTGTTGCTGTTGTTCGTTTTCATTTCTATTTTCTGTTTTCTTCTTATTGTTGTTTTTGTTCGTTATATTTTATTTTCTGTTTTCTTCTTATTTTTGTTGTTGTTCGTTTTCATTTTTATTTTCTGTTTTTTCCTATTGATGTTGTTTGTTTGTTTTCATTCTTATTTTCTGTTTTCTTGTTATTGTTGTTGTTGTTCCTTTTCATTTTTATTTTCCGTTTTCTTGTTATCGTTGTTGTTTGTTTTCATTTTTATTTTCTGTTTTCTTGTTATTGTTGTTGTTTGTTTTCATTTTTATTTTCTGTTTTCTTGTTATTGTTGTTGTTTGTTTTCATTTTTATTTTCTGTTTTCCTGTTATTGTTGTTGTTTGTTTTCATTTTTATTTTCTGTTTTCCTGTTATTGTTGTTGTTGTTCCTTTTCATTTTAATTTTCTGTTTTCTTATTATTGTTGTTGTTTGTTTTCATTTTTATTTTCTGTTTTCTTGTTATTGTTGTTGTTTGTTTTCATTTTTATTTTCTGTTTTCTTGTTTTTGTTGTTGTTTGCTTTCATTTTTATTTTCTGTTTTCTTGTTATTGTTGTTGTTTGTTTTCATTTTTATTTTCTGTTTTCTTGTTATTGTTGTTTGTTTGTTTTTATTTTTATTTTCTGTTTTCTTGTTATTGTTGTTGTTTGTTTTCATTTTTATTTTCTGTTTTCTTGTTATTGTTGTTGTTTGCTTTCATTTTTATTTTCTGTTTTGTTGTTATTGTTGTTGTTTGTTTTCATTTTTATTTTCTGTTTTCTTGTTATTGTTGTTGTTGTTCCTTTTCATTTTTATTTTCCGTTTTCTTGTTATCGTTGTTGTTTGTTTTCATTTTTATTTTCTGTTTTCTTGTTATTGTTGTTGTTTGTTTTCATTTTTATTTTCTGTTTTCTTGTTATTGTTGTTGTTTGTTTTCATTTTTATTTTCTGTTTTCCTGTTATTGTTGTTGTTTGTTTTCATTTTTATTTTCTGTTTTCCTGTAATTGTTGTTGTTGTTCCTTTTCATTTTTATTTTCTGTTTTCTTATTATTGTTGTTGTTTGTTTTCATTTTATTTTCCGTTTTCTTGTTATTGTTGTTGTTTGTTTTCATTTTTATTTTCTGTTTTCTTGTTATCGTTGTTGTTTGTTTTCATTTTTATTTTCTGTTTTCTTGTTATTGTTGTTGTTTGCTTTCATTTTTATTTTCTGTTTTGTTGTTATTGTTGTTGTTTGTTTTCATTTTTATTTTCTGTTTTCTTGTTATTGTTGTTGTTGTTCCTTTTCATTTTTATTTTCCGTTTTCTTGTTATCGTTGTTGTTTGTTTTCATTTTTATTTTCTGTTTTCTTGTTATTGTTGTTGTTTGTTTTCATTTTTATTTTCTGTTTTCTTGTTATTGTTGTTGTTTGTTTTCATTTTTATTTTCTGTTTTCCTGTTATTGTTGTTGTTTGTTTTCATTTTTATTTTCTGTTTTCCTGTTATTGTTGTTGTTGTTCCTTTTCATTTTTATTTTCTGTTTTCTTATTATTGTTGTTGTTTGTTTTCATTTTTATTTTCTGTTTTCTTGTTATTGTTGTTGTTTGTTTTCATTTTTATTTTCTGTTTTCTTGTTATTGTTGTTGTTTGCTTTCATTTTTATTTTCTGTTTTCTTGTTATTGTTGTTTTTTGTTTTCATTTTATTTTCCGTTTTCTTGTTATTGTTGCTGTTTGTTTTCATTTTTATTTTCTGTTTTCTTGTTATTGTTGTTGTTTGTTTTGATTTTTATGTTCTGTTTACTTATTATTGTTGTTGTTTGTTCCTTTTCATTTTTATTTTCCGTTTTCTTGTTATCGTTGTTGTTTGTTTTCATTTTTATTTTCTGTTTTCTTGTTATTGTTGTTGTTGTTCCTTTTCATTTTTATTTTCCGTTTTCTTGTTATCGTTGTTGTTTGTTTTCATTTTTATTTTCTGTTTTCTTGTTATTGTTGTTGTTTGTTTTCATTTTTATTTTCTGTTTTCTTGTTATTGTTGTTGTTTGTTTTCATTCTTATTTTCTGTTTTCTTGTTATTGTTTTTGTTTGTTTTCATTTTTATTTTCTGTTTTCCTGTTATTGTTGTTGTTGTTCCTTTTCATTTTTATTTTCTGTTTTCTTATTATTGTTGTTGTTTGTTTTCATTTTTATTTTCTGTTTTCCTATTATTGTTGTTGTTTGTTTTCATTTTTATTTTCTGTTTTCTTGTTATTGTTGTTGTTTGTTTTCATTTTTATTTTCTGTTTTCTTGTGATTGTTGTTTTTTGTTTTCATTTTATTTTCCGTTTTCTTGTTATTGTTGCTGTTTGTTTTCATTTTTATTTTCTGTTTTCTTGTTATTGTTGTTGTTTGTTTTCATTTTTATTTTCTGTTTTCTTGTTATTGTTGTTGTTTGTTTTAATTTTTATTTTCTGTTTTCTTGTTATTGTTGTTGTTTGTTTTCATTTTTATTTCCTGTTTTCTTTTTATTGTTGTTGTTTGTTTTCATTTTTATTTTCTGTTTTCTTTTTATTGTTGTTGTTTGTTTTCATTTTTATTTTCTGTTTTCTTGTTATTGTTGTTGTTTGTTTTAATTTTTATTTCCTGTTTTATTGTTATTGTTGTTGTTTGTTTTCATTTTTATTTTCTGTTTTCTTGTTTTTGTTTTTGTTCGTTTTTATTTTTATTTTCTGTTTTCTTTTTCTGCTGTTGTTCCTTTTCATTTCTATTTTCTGTTTTCTTTTTATTGTTGGTGTTCATTTTCATTTTTATTTTCTGTTTTCTTGTTATTGTTGTTGTTGTTCCTTTTCATTTTTATTTTCTGTTTTGTTGTTGCTGTTCGTTTTCATTTTTATTTTCTGTTTTGTTGTTGTTGTTCGTTTTCATTTTTATTTTCTGTTTTGTTGTTGCTGTTGTTCCTTTTCATTTCTATTTTCTGTTTTCTTTTTATTGTTGGTGTTCATTTTAATTTTTATTTTCTGTTTTCTTCATATTGTTGTTGTTCGTTTTCATTTTAATTTTCTGTTTTCTTGTTATTGTTGTTGTTGTTTGTTTTCGTTTTTATTTTCTGTTTTGTTGTTGCTGTTGTTCGTTTTCATTTCTATTTTCTGTTTTTTTCTTATTGTTGTTTTTGTTCGTTATATTTTATTTTCTGTTTTCTTCTTATTTTTGTTGTTGTTCGTTTTCATTTTTATTTTCTGTTTTTTCCTATTGATGTTGTTTGTTTGTTTTCATTCTTATTTTCTGTTTTCTTGTTATTTTTGTTGTTGTTCCTTTTCATTTTTATTTTCCGTTTTCTTGTTATCGTTGTTGTTTGTTTTCATTTTTATTTTCTGTTTTCTTGTTATTGTTGTTGTTTGTTTTCATTTTTATTTTCTGTTTTCCTGTTATTGTTGTTGTTGTTCCTTTTCATTTTTATTTTCTGTTTTCTGTTTTTGTTGTTTGTTTTCATTTTTATTTTCTGTTTTCTTGTTTTTGTTGTTGTTTGCTTTCATTTTTATTTTCTGTTTTCTTGTTATTGTTGTTTTTTGTTTTCATTTTTATTTTCTGTTTTCTTGTTATTGTTGTTTTTTGTTTTCATTTTATTTTCCGTTTTCTTGTTATTGTTGTTGTTGTTCCTTTTCATTTTTATTTTCTGTTTTCTTGTTATTGTTGTTGTTGTTCCTTTTCATTTTTATTTTCTGTTTTCTTGTTATTGTTGTTGTTGTTCCTTTTCATTTTTATTTTCTGTTTTCTTGTTATTGTTGTTGTTTGTTTTCATTTTTATTTTCTGTTTTCTTGTTATTGTTGTTTTTTGTTTTCATTTTATTTTCCGTTTTCTTGTTATTGTTGTTGTTGTTCCTTTTCATTTTTATTTTCCGTTTTCTTGTTATTGTTGTTGTTGTTCCTTTTCATTTTTATTTTCTGTTTTCTTGTTATTGTTGTTGTTGTTCCTTTTCATTTTTATTTTCTGTTTTCTTGTTATTGTTGTTGTTGTTCCTTTTCATTTTTATTTTCTGTTTTCTTGTTATTGTTGTTGTTTGTTTTCATTTTTATTTTCTGTTTTCTTGTTATTGTTGTTTTTTGTTTTAATTTTATTTTCCGTTTTCTTGTTATTGTTGTTGTTGTTCCTTTTCATTTTTATTTTCTGTTTTCTTGTTATTATTGTTGTTGTTCCTTTTCATTTTTATTTTCTGTTTTCTTGTTATTGTTGTTTTTTGTTTTCATTTTTATTTTCTGTTTTCTTGTTATTGTTGTTTTTTGTTTTCATTTTTATTTTCTGTTTTCTTGTTATTGTTGTGGTTGTTCCTTTTCATTTTTATTTTCTGTTTTCTTGTTATTGTTGTTGTTGTTGTTTTCATTTTTATTTTCTGTTTTCTTGTTATTGTTGTTGTTGTTCCTTTTCATTTTTATTTTCTGTTTTCTTGTTATTGTTGTTGTTTGTTTTCATTTTTATTTTCTGTTTTCTTGTTATTGTTGTTGTTGTTCCTTTTCATTTTTATTTTCCGTTTTCTTGTTATCGTTGTTGTTTGTTTTCATTTTTATTTTCTGTTTTCTTGTTATTGTTGTTGTTTGTTTTCATTTTTATTTTCTGTTTTCTTGTTATTGTTGTTGTTTGTTTTCATTTTTATTTTCTGTTTTCCTGTTATTGTTGTTGTTTGTTTTCATTTTTATTTTCTGTTTTCCTGTTATTGTTGTTGTTGTTCCTTTTCATTTTTATTTTCCGTTTTCTTGTTATCGTTGTTGTTTGTTTTCATTTTTATTTTCTGTTTTCTTGTTATTGTTGTTGTTTGTTTTCATTTTTATTTTCTGTTTTCCTGTTATTGTTGTTGTTTGTTTTCATTTTTATTTTCTGTTTTCCTGTTATTGTTGTTGTTTGTTTTCATTTTTATTTTCTGTTTTCCTGTTATTGTTGTTGTTGTTCCTTTTCATTTTTATTTTCTGTTTTCTTATTATTGTTGTTGTTTGTTTTCATTTTTATTTTCTGTTTTCTTGTTATTGTTGTTGTTTGTTTTCATTTTTATTTTCTGTTTTCTTGTTAATGTTGTTGTTGTTCCTTTTCATTTTTATTTTCTGTTTTCTTGTTATTGTTGTTGTTTGTTTTGATTTTTATTTTCTGTTTTCTTGTTATTGTTGTTGTTTGTTTTCATTTTATTTTCCGTTTTCTTGTTATTGTTGCTGTTTGTTTTCATTTTTATTTTCTGTTTTCTTGTTATTGTTGTTGTTTGTTTTGATTTTTATTTTCTGTTTTCTTGTTATTGTTGTTGTTTGTTTTCATTTTTATTTTCTGTTTTCTTGTTTTTGTTTTTGTTCGTTTTTATTTTTATTTTCTGTTTTCTTTTTCTGCTGTTGTTCCTTTTCATTTCTATTTTCTGTTTTCTTTTTATTGTTGGTGTTAATTTTCATTTTTATTTTCTGTTTTCTTGTTATTGTTGTTGTTGTTCCTTTTCATTTTTATTTTCTGTTTTGTTGTTGCTGTTCGTTTTCATTTTTATTTTCTGTTTTGTTGTTGTTGTTTTTTTTCATTTTTATTTTCTGTTTTGTTGTTGCTGTTGTTCCTTTTCATTTCTATTTTCTGTTTTCTTTTTATTGTTGGTGTTCATTTTAATTTTTATTTTCTGTTTTCTTCATATTGTTGTTGTTCGTTTTCATTTTAATTTTCTGTTTTCTTGTTATTGTTGTTGTTGTTTGTTTTCGTTTTTATTTTCTGTTTTGTTGTTGCTGTTGTTCGTTTTCATTTCTATTTTCTGTTTTCTTCTTATTGTTGTTTTTGTTCGTTATATTTTATTTTCTGTTTTCTTCTTATTTTTGTTGTTGTTCGTTTTCATTTTTATTTTCTGTTTTTTCCTATTGATGTTGTTTGTTTGTTTTCATTCTTATTTTCTGTTTTCTTGTTATTGTTGTTGTTGTTCCTTTTCATTTTTATTTTCCGTTTTCTTGTTATCGTTGTTGTTTGTTTTCATTTTTATTTTCTGTTTTCTTGTTATTGTTGTTGTTTGTTTTCATTTTTATTTTCTGTTTTCCTTTTATTGTTGTTGTTGTTCCTTTTCATTTTTATTTTCTGTTTTCTGTTTTTGTTGTTTGTTTTCATTTTTATTTTCTGTTTTCTTGTTTTTGTTGTTGTTTGCTTTCATTTTTATTTTCTGTTTTCTTGTTATTGTTGTTTTTTGTTTTCATTTTTATTTTCTGTTTTCTTGTTATTGTTGTTTTTTGTTTTCATTTTATTTTCCGTTTTCTTGTTATTGTTGTTGTTGTTCCTTTTCATTTTTATTTTCCGTTTTCTTGTTATTGTTGTTGTTGTTCCTTTTCATTTTTATTTTCTGTTTTCTTGTTATTGTTGTTGTTGTTCCTTTTCATTTTTATTTTCTGTTTTCTTGTTATTGTTGTTGTTGTTCCTTTTCATTTTTATTTTCTGTTTTCTTGTTATTGTTGTTGTTTGTTTTCATTTTTATTTTCTGTTTTCTTGTTATTGTTGTTTTTTGTTTTCATTTTATTTTCCGTTTTCTTGTTATTGTTGTTGTTGTTCCTTTTCATTTTTATTTTCTGTTTTCTTGTTATTATTGTTGTTGTTCCTTTTCATTTTTATTTTCTTTTTTCTTGTTATTGTTGTTTTTTGTTTTCATTTTTATTTTCTGTTTTCTTGTTATTGTTGTTTTTTGTTTTCATTTTTATTTTCTGTTTTCTTGTTATTGTTGTGGTTGTTCCTTTTCATTTTTATTTTCTGTTTTCTTGTTATTGTTGTTGTTGTTCCTTTTCATTTTTATTTTCTGTTTTCTTGTTATTGTTGTTGTTGTTCCTTTTCATTTTTATTTTCTGTTTTCTTGTTATTGTTGTTGTTTGTTTTCATTTTTATTTTCTGTTTTCTTGTTATTGTTGTTTTTTGTTTTCATTTTATTTTCCGTTTTCTTGTTATTGTTGCTGTTTGTTTTCATTTTTATTTTCTGTTTTCTTGTTATTGTTGTTGTTTGTTTTGATTTTTATTTTCTGTTTTCTTGTTAATGTTGTTGTTGTTCCTTTTCATTTTTATTTTCTGTTTTCTTGTTATTGTTGTTGTTTGTTTTCATTTTATTTTCCGTTTTCTTGTTATTGTTGCTGTTTGTTTTCATTTTTATTTTCTGTTTTCTTGTTATTGTTGTTGTTTGTTTTGATTTTTATTTTCTGTTTTCTTGTTATTGTTGTTGTTTGTTTTCGTTTTTATTTTCTGTTTTCTTTTTATTGTTGTTGTTTATTTTTGTTTTTATTTTCTGTTTTCTTCTTATTGTTGTTGTTTGTTTTCGCTTTTATTTTCTGTTGTCTTGTTATTGTTGTTGTTTATTTTTGTTTTTATTTTCTGTTTTCTTGTTTTTGTTGTTGTTTGTTTTCGTTTTTATTTTCTGTTGTCTTGTTATTGTTGTTGTTTATTTTTGTTTTTATTTTCTGTTTTCTTGTTTTATTTGTTTTTTTCATTTTTATTTTCTGTTTTCTTGTTATTGTTGTTGTTTATTTTTATTTTTATTTTCTGTTTTCTTTTTCTGTTGTTGTTTATTTTTGTTTTTATTTTCTGTTTTCTTGTTTTTGTTGTTGTTTGTTTGCGTTTTTATTTTCTGTTGTCTTGTTATTGTTGTTGTTTATTTTTGTTTTTATTTTCTGTTGTCTTGTTATTGTTGTTTTTTTCATTTTTATTTTCTGTTTTCTTGTTATTGTTGTTTTTGTGTGTGTTTTTTTCTTTTTTTACATAGGCGTCACCACTTATCAAGGCCGATATTTTATTATGTTGTCTAAAGTGACCATTTTTTATGTCAACCCCAGTGACCATTTTAATTATAAACGCTGTTATGTGAGATAACAAAACCAAGAGTATGCGCACCCTTCCTGGCATTAGCCATGTCGAAAAGATCTTTTTTTTTCTTTTTTTTCTTACCCGTGACCATTTGTTTATGTTGTCCCAAGTAACCGTTTTATTACATTGTTCCAAGTGACCATTTTATGTTGTCCTAAGTGACCATTTCTTATATCGACCCCAGTGACAATTTTAATTATAAACGCTGTTATGTGAGATAACAAAACCAAGAGTATGCGCACCCTTCCTGGCATTAGCCATGTCGAAAAAATCTTTTTTTTTTCTTTTTTTTTATTACCCGTGACCATTTGATTATGTTGTCCCAAGTAACCGTTTTATTACATTGTTCCAAGTGACCATTTTTTATATCGACCCCAGTGACCATTTTTATTATAAACGTCGTTATGTGAGATAACATAACCAAGGGTATGTGCACCATTCCTGGTATTAGCCATGTCGAAAAAATCTTTTTTGCTCACAACCTTTTGTCTATACTTAAATTAATGTGCCAGTCCTTGAATCAAGAAAATGCTTTCTCAGATTAAAGCAGACAGGATAAAAGTAATTTATTTAAGTTCCTGACTAGCTGCATCTGTTATATATAAGTCTTATTAAAAGTGAGTCTTATCATGTAACACATCAATACAAAAGTTTTGTAAATCTTTAAAACCAGAAAAGACATTGAATAATTACTAAAATTAAAAAAAAAATAACTTATCAAAATGTATACAATTTTTGTGACATTGGATTATATTTTGTGTCGAGATACCTTTTTGTTTGTTTAGTTTTACTTTTTTTACATAGGCGTCACCACTTATCAAGGCCGATAGGCCACTCAAGGATAAGGGCTAAAGTGTGTAGAGTAGTCAAAAGGACAATATAGTAATCGATAGTAATGGAAGTGCGGATAATTTGTTAACTTAAGTGGAACGGCTCATCAGAAACTTGTTCACGTTGGACTTGAAGACAACCATATTATAGACAGCTGGAAAGCAGGAAAACGGAAGACAATTCCACAGGTGTGCAGTTCTAAGAAAGAAGCTTTGATCATGGAATTTATGTTTAGGTTTAGGCACAGATAAAGAGTGGGGAAAATTATTGATAATGTTTTCAGCTAGTCTAGTTTTTCTTGTAAAAGTTTGGCGAGGGGAGACCATAGATTGAAGCTCAGTCGAACACTTTCCATGAAAATAACGATAAAGCAGAGACAAACTTGCAACATCTCTTCTGTGAGATAGAGGTTGCAGCGAAGAGAAAAGGACATCTCCCACCAGGCCACGAAGTCTATTTTGAACTCCATAAAGGCATGACAAGTCTTTTCTAGCAGCTCCTGCCCATATGTGGCAACAGTATTCCATCCTTGGACATATCTGGCTCTTATATAGATAGAGAATTGCATCAGCAGTGAGATATCTACTGGATCGATAGAAGGATCCCACCATTTTTCCAGCGGTCTTGGCAACAGATTTGATATACGTATTCCATTTAAGATCAGGAGTAAAGGTCAAGCCCAGAAGCCTGTCAAAACTTGAGGCCTCCCCAAGACGAGAGCAATTCATTTTAATTGATGCCAGATGGAGATCAGAACGTTGATGATGTAAAGATAGAAGCTTGGTTTTAGATGCATTAAAAGTAACCAGCCACTCCTTACCCCATTGTACAACGTGATCAAGATCAGAGGAGAGAGAATCGGAGAGAACTTGGTCGTTTACTGTCTTAGATGTGCTACCATAGATGGTAGTGTCGTCAGCAAAAATGTCTACAAATGATGTAAGGATGTGATTTGGAAGATCATTAATGTAGATCAGGAAAAGAGTTGGGCTCAGGATGGACCCCTGAGGGACTCCAGCATTTATACTGTGAGCTTCTGATTTTTGCCCATCAACTACTACTCTTATGAACCTATCAGAGAGAAATGATTTAATAATTGAGAAGACATTTCCAGCTATACCATAGCTGGAAATCTTGTGTAGTAAACCTTTATTCCATACCCTATCGAAGGCCTTTGATATGTCAAGAGGAATTGCCCTAGAAAGGTTGCCTCTGTCGAGAGATTCGCTAATCCTATGAGATATAACTGTAAGCACATCTGCTGTAGCTCTAGCAGAACGGAAACCATATTGTGTGTCACTAAGAAGGTTATTTTTGCTGAGATGGTTGACCACTTCTGTATTTAACACAGATTCCAGCAACTTACTCATGACGCACAGGAGACTTATTGGCCTGTACTGAGAGGGGGATAAACGATCACCTGAATTCTTAAATACAGGGCATACTGATGAGATTTTCCAGGGTGATGGGAAGCAATTTTTCTTAAGACAACGTTTAAACAGTTTTGTAAGTATGGTGCTAGTTCTGGTTGAAGTTTTTTGAGTACTATAATTTGAATACCGCCAGGGCCGGTTGCTTTACTGGAATCAAGGTTTTTGATTAGCTTGGCAACATCACATACAGATATTTGTATATCACATAGTGTGTTTTCTGATACAGGGAGGAAATATTGGGGGTTGGCAGCCTTGATCGCAAAGGGTAGAATTGGCTGCAAAGTTCTTGGCAAAGAGTTTGACTTTGTCTGATGCTGACGAGATTAATTCAGGTCCATTGATGATAGTTGGGATAGAGCACAGGCTTCTGTTCAGTATTCTGTTTGCAACTTGCCAAAACTAGTGGGAACCAAGCCGCTGCTCAGCTACTTTGGACTTGACGAACTGAGCATACAACTCTCTTGCGTTCTTTATTACTTTCTTACAATAGTTGCTGGCAGTCCTGAAAGCGGCTTTAGTTTCCATTCATCTATTACGTTATTTTCATTTTTATTTTTTGTTTTCTTGTTATTGTTGTTGTTGTTCCTTTTCATTTTTATTGTCTGTTTTCTTGTTATTGTTGTTGTTTGTTTTCATTTTTATTTTCTGTTTTCTTGTTATTGTTGTTGTTGTTGTTGTTGATCGTTTCATTTTTATTTTCTGTTTTCTTGTTATTGTTGTTGTTTGTTTTCATTTTTATTTTCTGTTTTCTTGTTATTGTTGATGTTTGTTTTCATTTTTATTTTCTGTTTTCTTGTTTTTGTTGTTGTTTGTTTTCACTTTTATTTTCTGTTTTCTTGTTATTGTTGTTTGTTTTCATTTTTATTTTCTGTTTTCTTGTTAATGTTGTTGTTCCTTTCATTTTTATTTTCTGTTTTCTTGTTATTGTTGTTGTTTGTTTTCATTTTATTTTCCGTTTTCTTGTTAGTGTTGTTGTTTGTTTTCATTTTTATTTTCTGTTTTCTTGTTATTGTTGTTTTTTGTTTTCATTTGTATTTTCTGTTTTCTTGTTATTGTTGTTGTTGTTCCTTTTCATTTTTATTTTCAGTTTTCTTGTTATTGTTGTTGCTTGTTTTCGTTTTTATTTTCTGTTTTCTTGTTATTGTTGTTGTTTGTTTTCATTTTTATTTTCTGTTTTCTTGTTATTGTTGTTGTTTGTTTTCATTTTTATTGTCTATTTTCTTTTTCTGTTGTTGTTTGTTTTCGCTTTTATTTTCTATTTTCTTGTTATTGTTGTTTGTTTTCATTTTTATTTTCCGTTTTCTTGTTATTGTTGTTGCTTGTTTTCGTTTTTATTTTCTGTTTTCTTGTTTTTGTTGATATTGTTTTCATTTTTATTTTCCGTTTTCTTGTTATTGTTGTTGCTTGTTTTCGTTTTTATTTTCTGTTTTGTTGTTATGATTGTTGTTTTTTCATTATTATTTTTTGTTTTCTTTTCATTGCTGTTGTTTGTTTTAATTTTTATTTTCTGTTTTCTTGTTTTTGTTGTTGTTTGTTTTCGTTTTTATTTTCTGTTTTCTTGTTATTGTTGTTTGTTTTCATTTTTATTTTCTGTTTTCTTGTTATTGTTGTTTGTTTTCATTTTTTTTTTCTGTTTTCTTGTTATTGTTGTTGTTTGTTTTCGTTTTTATTTTCTGTTTTCTTGTTATTGTTGCTGTTTGTTTTCATTTTTATTTTCTGTTTTCCAGTTATTGTTGTTGTTTGTTTTTAATTTTATTTTCTGTTTTCTTGTTATTGTTGTTTGTTTTCATTTTTATTTTCTGTTTTCTTGTTATTGTTGTTTGTTTTCATTTTTATTTTCTGTTTTCTTGTTATTGTTGTTGTTTGTTTTGATTTTTATTTTCTGTTTTCTTGTTATTGTTGTTGTTTGTTTTCATTTTTATTTTCTGTTTTCTTGTTATTGTTGTTGTTTGTTTTCATTTTTATTTCCTGTTTTCTTTTTATTGTTGTTGTTTGTTTTCATTTTTATTTTCTGTTTTCTTTTTATTGTTGTTGTTTGTTTTCATTTTTATTTTCTGTTTTCTTGTTATTGTTGTTGTTTGTTTTCATTTTTATTTCCTGTTTTCTTGTTATTGTTGTTTTTTTATTTTTATTTTCTGTTTTCTTGTTATTGTTGTTTTTTTTCATTTTTATTTTCTGTTTTCTTGTTATTGTTGTTGTTTGTTTTCATTTTTATTTTCTGTTTTCTTGTTTTTGTTGTTGTTTGTTTTCGCTTTTATTTTCTGTTTTCTTGTTATTGTTGTTTGTTTTGATTTTTATTTTCTGTTTTCTTGTTATTGTTGATGTTTGTTTTCATTTTTATTTTCTGTTTTCTTGCTATTGATTTTTTTCATTTTTTTCTGTTTTCTTGTAATTGTTGTTGTTTGTTTTCATTTTTATTTTTTGTTTTCTTGTAATTGTTGTTGTTTGTTTTCATTTTTATTTTCTGTTTTCTTGTTATTGTTGTTGTTTGTTTTCATTTTTATTTTCTGTTTTCTTGTTTTTGTTGTTGTTTGTTTTCGCTTTTATTTTCTGTTTTCTTGTTATTGTTGTTTGTTTTCATTTTTATTTTCTGTTTTCTTGTTATTGTTGTTTGTTTTCATTTTAATTTTCTGTTTTCTTGTTATTGTTGTTGTTGGTCGTTTTCATTTTTATTTTCTGTTTTTTTAATTGTTGTTGTTTGTTTTCATTTTTATTTTCTGTTTTCTTGTTATTGTTGTTATTTGTTTTCATTTTTATTTTCTGTTTTCTTGTTATTGTTGTTGTTTGTTTTCATTTTTATTTTCTGTTTTCTTGTTATTGTTGTTGTTTGTTTTCATTTTTATTTTCTGTTTTCTTTTTATTGTTGTTGTTTGTTTTCATTTTTATTGTCTGTTTTCTTTTTCTGTTGTTGTTTGTTTTCGCTTTTATTTTCTATTTTCTTGTTATTGTTGTTGTTGTTCCTTTTCATTTTTATTTTCCGTTTTCTTGTTATTGTTGTTGTTTGTTTTCGTTTTTATTTTCTGTTTTGTTGTTATGATTGTTGTTTTTTCATTATTATTTTTTGTTTTCTTTTTATTGCTGTTGTTTGTTTTCATTTTTATTTTCTGTTTTCTTGTTTTTGTTGTTGTTTGTTTTCGTTTTTATTTTCTGTTTTCTTGTTATTGTTGTTTGTTTTCATTTTTATTTTCTGTTTTCTTGTTATTGTTGTTTGTTTTCATTTTTATTTTCTGTTTTCTTGTTATTGTTGTTGTTTGTTTTCGTTTTTATTTTCTGTTTTCTTGTTATTGTTGCTGTTTGTTTTCATTTTTATTTTCTGTTTTCTAGTTATTGTTGTTGTTTGTTTTTAATTTTATTTTCTGTTTTCTTGTTATTGTTGTTTGTTTTCATTTTTATTTTCTGTTTTCTAGTTATTGTTGTTGTTTGTTTTCATTTTTATTTTCTGTTTTCTTGTTATTGTTGTTTGTTTTCATTTTTATTTTCTGTTTTCTTGTTATTGTTGTTTGTTTTCGTTTTTATTTTCTGTTTTCTTGTTATTGTAGTTTGTTTTCATTTTTATTTTCTGTTTTCTTGTTATTGTTGTTGTTTGTTTTCATTTTTATTTTCTGTTTTCTTGTTTTTGTTGTTGTTTGTTTTCATTTTTATTTTCTGTTTTCTTGTTATTGTTGTTTTTTTCATTTTTATTTTCTGTTTTCTTGTTATTGTTGTTTTTTTTCATTTTTATTTTCTGTTTTCTTGTTATTGTTGTTTTTTTTCATTTTTATTTTCTGTTTTCTTGTTATTGTTGTTGTTTGTTTTCGTTTTTATTTTCTGTTTTCTTGTTATTGTTGTTGTTTGTTTTCATTTTTATTTTCTGTTTTCTTGTTATTGTTGTTGTTTGTTTTCATTCTTATTTTCTGTTTTCTTGTTATTGATGTTTGTTTTTATTTTTATTTTCTGTTTTCTTGTTATTGTTGTTGTTTGTTTTCATTTTTATTTTCTGTTTTCTTGTTATTGTTGTTGTTTGTTTTCATTTTTATTTTCTGTTTTCTTTTTATTGTTGTTGTGTGTTTTCATTTTTATTTTCTGTTTTCTTGTTTTTGTTGATGTTTGTTTTTAATTTTATTTTCTGTTTTCTTGCTATTGATTTTTATTCATTTTTTTCTGTTTTCTTGTTATTGTTGTTGTTTGTTTACATTTTTATTTTCTGTTTTCTTGTTTTTGTTGTTGTTTGTTTTCGTTTATATTTTTTGTTTTCTTGTTATTGTTGTTGTTTGTTTTCGTTTTTATTTTCTGTTTTCTTGTTATTATTGTTGTTTGTTTTCATTTTTATTTTCTGTTTTCTTTTTATTGTTGTTGTTTGTTTTCATTTTTATTTTCTGTTTTCTTGTTTCTGTTGTTGTTTGTTTTCATTTTTATTTTCTGTTTTCTTGTTATTGTTGTTGTTTGTTTCCATTTTTATTTTCTGTTTTCTTGTTTTTGTTTTTGTTCGTTTTGATTTTTATTTTCTGTTTTCTTTTTCTGTTGTTGTTTGTTTTCGTTTTTATTTTCTGTTTTCTTGTTATTGTTGTTGTTTATTTTTGTTTTTATTTTCTGTTTTCTTGTTATTGTTGTTGTTTATTTTTGTTTTTATTTTCTGTTGTCTTGTTATTGTTGTTTTTTTCATTTTTATTTTCTGTTTTCTTGTTATTGTTGTTTTTGTGTGTGTTTTTTTCTTTTTTTACATAGGCGTCACCACTTATCAAGGCCGATATTTTATTATGTTGTCTAAAGTGACCATTTTTTATGTCAACCCCAGTGACCATTTTAATTATAAACGCTGTTATGTGAGATAACAAAACCAAGAGTATGCGCACCCTTCCTGGCATTAGCCATGTCGAAAAAATCTTTTTTTTTTCTTTTTTTTTATTACCCGTGACCATTTGATTATGTTGTCCCAAGTAACCGTTTTATTACATTGTTCCAAGTGACCATTTTTTATATCGACCCCAGTGACCATTTTTATTATAAACGTCGTTATGTGAGATAACATAACCAAGGGTATGTGCACCATTCCTGGTATTAGCCATGTCGAAAAAATCTTTTTTGCTCACAACCTTTTGTCTATACTAAAATTTATGTGGCAGTTCTTTAATCAAGACAATGCTTTCTCAGATTAAAGCAGACAGGATAAAAGTAATTTATTTAAGTTCCTGACTAGCTGCATCTGTTATATATAAGTCTTATTAAAAGTGAGTCTTATCATGTAACACATCAATACAAAAGTTTTGTAAATCTTTAAAACCAGAAAAGACATTGAATAATTACTAAAATTAAAAAAAAAATAACTTATCAAAATGTATACAATTTTTGTGACATTGGATTATATTTTGTGTCGAGATACCTTTTTGTTTGTTTAGTTTTACTTTTTTTACATAGGCGTCACCACTTATCAAGGCCGATAGGCCACTCAAGGATAAGGGCTAAAGTGTGTAGAGTAGTCAAAAGGACAATATAGTAATCGATAGTAATGGAAGTGCGGATAATTTGTTAACTTAAGTGGAACGGCTCATCAGAAACTTGTTCACGTTGGACTTGAAGACAACCATATTATAGACAGCTGGAAAGCAGGAAAACGGAAGACAATTCCACAGGTGTGCAGTTCTAAGAAAGAAGCTTTGATCATGGAATTTATGTTTAGGTTTAGGCACAGATAAAGAGTGGGGAAAATTATTGATAATGTTTTCAGCTAGTCTAGTTTTTCTTGTAAAAGTTTGGCGAGGGGAGACCATAGATTGAAGCTCAGTCGAACACTTTCCATGAAAATAACGATAAAGCAGAGACAAACTTGCAACATCTCTTCTGTGAGATAGAGGTTGCAGCGAAGAGAAAAGGACATCTCCCACCAGGCCACGAAGTCTATTTTGAACTCCATAAAGGCATGACAAGTCTTTTCTAGCAGCTCCTGCCCATATGTGGCAACAGTATTCCATCCTTGGACATATCTGGCTCTTATATAGATAGAGAATTGCATCAGCAGTGAGATATCTACTGGATCGATAGAAGGATCCCACCATTTTTCCAGCGGTCTTGGCAACAGATTTGATATACGTATTCCATTTAAGATCAGGAGTAAAGGTCAAGCCCAGAAGCCTGTCAAAACTTGAGGCCTCCCCAAGACGAGAGCAATTCATTTTAATTGATGCCAGATGGAGATCAGAACGTTGATGATGTAAAGATAGAAGCTTGGTTTTAGATGCATTAAAAGTAACCAGCCACTCCTTACCCCATTGTACAACGTGATCAAGATCAGAGGAGAGAGAATCGGAGAGAACTTGGTCGTTTACTGTCTTAGATGTGCTACCATAGATGGTAGTGTCGTCAGCAAAAATGTCTACAAATGATGTAAGGATGTGATTTGGAAGATCATTAATGTAGATCAGGAAAAGAGTTGGGCTCAGGATGGACCCCTGAGGGACTCCAGCATTTATACTGTGAGCTTCTGATTTTTGCCCATCAACTACTACTCTTATGAACCTATCAGAGAGAAATGATTTAATAATTGAGAAGACATTTCCAGCTATACCATAGCTGGAAATCTTGTGTAGTAAACCTTTATTCCATACCCTATCAAAGGCCTTTGATATGTCAAGAGGAATTGCCCTAGAAAGGTTGCCTCTGTCGAGAGATTCGCTAATCCTATGAGATATAACTGTAAGCACATCTGCTGTAGCTCTAGCAGAACGGAAACCATATTGTGTGTCACTAAGAAGGTTATTTTTGCTGAGATGGTTGACCACTTCTGTATTTAACACAGATTCCAGCAACTTACTCATGACGCACAGGAGACTTATTGGCCTGTACTGAGAGGGGGATAAACGATCACCTGAATTCTTAAATACAGGGCATACTGATGAGATTTTCCAGGGTGATGGGAAGCAATTTTTCTTAAGACAACGTTTAAACAGTTTTGTAAGTATGGTGCTAGTTCTGGTTGAAGTTTTTTGAGTACTATAATTTGAATACCGCCAGGGCCGGTTGCTTTACTGGAATCAAGGTTTTTGATTAGCTTGGAAACATCACATACAGATATTTGTATATCACATAATGTGTTTTCTGATACAGGGAGGAAATATTGGGGGTTGGCAGCCTTGATCGCAAAGGGTAGAATTGGCTGCAAAGTTTTTGGCAAAGAGTTTGACTTTGTCTGATGCTGACGAGATTAATTCAGGTCCATTGATGATAGTTGGGATAGAGCACAGGCTTCTGTTCAGTATTCTGTTTGCAACTTGCCAAAACTAGTGGGAACCAAGCCGCTGCTCAGCTACTTTGGACTTGACGAACTGAGCATACAACTCTCTTGCGTTCTTTATTACTTTCTTACAATAGTTGCTGGCAGTCCTGAAAGCGGCTTTAGTTTCCATTCATCTATTACGTTATTTTCATTTTTATTTTTTGTTTTCTTGTTATTGTTGTTGTTGTTCCTTTTCATTTTTATTGTCTGTTTTCTTGTTATTGTTGTTGTTTGTTTTCATTTTTATTTTCTGTTTTCTTGTTATTGTTGTTGTTGTTGTTGTTGATCGTTTCATTTTTATTTTCTGTTTTCTTGTTATTGTTGTTGTTTTTTCATTTTTATTTTCTGTTTTCTTGTTATTGTTGATGTTTGTTTTCATTTTTATTTTCTGTTTTCTTGTTTTTGCTGTTGTTTGTTTTCACTTTTATTTTCTGTTTTCTTGTTATTGTTGTTTGTTTTCATTTTTATTTTCTGTTTTCTTTTTAATGTTGTTGTTGTTCCTTTTCATTTTTATTTTCTGTTTTCTTGTTATTATTGTTGTTTGTTTTCATTTTATTTTCCGTTTTCTTGTTAGTGTTGTTGTTTGTTTTCATTTTTATTTTCTGTTTTCTTGTTTTTGTTGTTTTTTGTTTTCATTTTTATTTTCTGTTTTCTTGTTATTGTTGTTTGTTTTCATTTTTATTTTCTGTTTTCTAGTTATTGTTGTTGTTTGTTTTCATTTTTATTTTCTGTTTTCTTGTTATTGTTGTTTGTTTTCATTTTTATTTTCTGTTTTCTTGTTATTGTTGTTTGTTTTCGTTTTTATTTTCTGTTTTCTTGTTATTGTAGTTTGTTTTCGTTTTTATTTTCTGTTTTCTTGTTATTGTTGTTGTTTGTTTTCATTTTTATTTTCTGTTTTATTTTTATTGTTGTTGTTTGTTTTCATTTTTATTTTCTGTTTTCTTGTTATTGTTGTTTTTTTTTGCATTTTTATTTTCTGTTTTCTTGTTATTGTTGTTTTTTCTCATTTTTATTTTCTGTTTACTTGTTATTGTTGTTTTTTTCCATTTTTATTTTCTGTTTTCTTGTTATTGTTGTTGTTTGTTTTCGCTTTTATTTTCTGTTTTCTTGTTTTTGTTGTTGTTTGTTTTCGCTTTTATTTTCTGTTTTCTTGTTTTTGTTGTTGTTTGTTTTCATTTTTATTTTCTGTTTTCTTGTTATTGTTGTTGTTTGTTTTCGCTTTTATTTTCTGTTTTCTTGTTTTTGTTGTTGTTTGTTTTCGCTTTTATTTTCTGTTTTCTTGTTTTTGTTGTTGTTTGTTTTCATTTTTATTTTCTGTTTTCTTGTTTTTGTTGTTGTTTGTTTTCGCTTTCATTTTCTGTTTTCTTGTTTTTGTTGTTGTTTGTTTTCGCTTTTATTTTCTGTTTTCTTGTTTTTGTTGTTGTTTGTTTTCATTTTTATTTTCTGTTTTCTTGTTTTTGTTGTTGTTTGTTTTCGCTTTTATTTTCTGTTTTCTTGTTATTGTTGTTTGTTTTCATTTTTATTTTCTGTTTTCTTGTTTTTGTTGTTAGTTTTCATTTTTATTTTCTGTTTACTTGCTATTGTTTTTTTTCATTTTTTTCTGTTTTCTTGTAATTGTTGTTGTTTGTTTTCATTTTTATTTTCTGTTTTCTAGTAAATGTTGTTGTTTGTTTTCATTTTTATTTTCTGTTTTCTTGTTATTGTTGTGGTTTGTTTTCATTTTTATTTTCTGTTTTCTTGTTTTTGTTGTTGTTTGTTTTCGCTTTTATTTTCTGTTTTCTTGTTATTGTTGTTTGTTTTCATTTTTATTTTCTGTTTTCTTGTTATTGTTGTTTGTTTTCATTTTTATTTTCTGTTTTCTTGTTATTGTTGTTGTTAGTCGTTTTCATTTTTATTTTCTGTTTTTTTAATTGTTGTTGTTTGTTTTCATTTTTATTTTCTGTTTTCTTGTTATTGTTGTTATTTGTTTTCATTTTTATTTTCTGTTTTCTTGTTATTGTTGTTGTTTGTTTTCATTTTTATTTTCTGTTTTCTTGTTATTGTTGTTGTTTGTTTTCATTTTTATTTTCTGTTTTCTTGTTATTGTTGTTGTTTGTTTTCATTTTTATTTTCTGTTTTCTTGTTATTGTTGTTGTTTGTTTTCATTTTTATTTTCTGTTTTCTTGTTATTGTTGTTGTTTGTTTTCATTTTTATTTTCTGTTTTCTTTTTATTGTTGTTGTTTGTTTTCATTTTTATTGTCTGTTTTCTTTTTCTGCTGTTGTTTGTTTTCGCTTTTATTTTCTATTTTCTTGTTATTGTTGTTGTTTGTTTTCATTTTTATTTTCCATTTTCTTGTTATTGTTGTTTTTTGTTTTCATTTTTATTTTCTGTTTTGTTGTTATGATTGTTGTTTTTTCATTATTATTTTTTGTTTTCTTTTTATTGCTGTTGTTTGTTTTAATTTTTATTTTCTGTTTTCTTGTTTTTGTTGTTGTTTGTTTTCGTTTTTATTTTCTGTTTTGTTGTTATTGTTGTTGTTTGTTTTCATTTTTATTTTCCATTTTCTTGTTATTGTTGTTGTTTGTTTTCATTTTTATTTTCTGTTTTGTTGTTATGATTGTTGTTTTTTCATTATTATTTTTTGTTTTCTTTTTATTGCTGTTGTTTGTTTTAATTTTTATTTTCTGTTTTCTTGTTTTTGTTGTTGTTTGTTTTCGTTTTTATTTTCTGTTTTGTTGTTATTGTTGTTGCTTGTTTTCATTTTTTTTTTCCGTTTTCTTGTTATTGTTGTTGCTTGTTTTCGTTTTTATTTTCTGTTTTGTTGTTATGATTGTTGTTTTTTCATTATTATTTTTTGTTTTCTTTTTATTGCTGTTGTTTGTTTTAATTTTTATTTTCTGTTTTCTTGTTATTGTTGTTTGTTTTCATTTTTATTTTCTGTTTTCTTGTTATTGTTGTTGTTAGTCGTTTTCATTTTTATTTTCTGTTTTTTTAATTGTTGTTGTTTGTTTTCATTTTTATTTTCTGTTTTCTTGTTATTGTTGTTATTTGTTTTCATTTTTATTTTCTGTTTTATTGTTATTGTTGTTGTTTGTTTTCATTTTTATTTTCTGTTTTCTTGTTATTGTTGTTGGTTGTTTTCATTTTTATTTTCTGTTTTCTTGTTATTGTTGTTGTTTGTTTTCATTTTTATTTTCTGTTTTCTTGTTATTGTTGTTGTTTGTTTTCATTTTTATTTCCTGTTTTCTTTTTATTGTTGTTGTTTGTTTTCATTTTTATTTTCTGTTTTCTTTTTATTGTTGTTGTTTGTTTTCATTTTTATTTTCTGTTTTCTTGTTATTGTTGTTGTTTGTTTTCATTTTTATTTTCTGTTTTCTTTTTATTGTTGTTGTTTGTTTTCATTTTTATTGTCTGTTTTCTTTTTCTGCTGTTGTTTGTTTTCGCTTTTATTTTCTATTTTCTTGTTATTGTTGTTGTTTGTTTTCATTTTTATTTTCCATTTTCTTGTTATTGTTGTTTTTTGTTTTCATTTGTATTTTCTGTTTTGTTGTTATGATTGTTGTTTTTTCATTATTATTTTTTGTTTTCTTTTTATTGCTGTTGTTTGTTTTAATTTTTATTTTCTGTTTTCTTGTTTTTGTTGTTGTTTGTTTTCGTTTTTATTTTCTGTTTTGTTGTTATTGTTGTTGTTTGTTTTCATTTTTATTTTCCATTTTCTTGTTATTGTTGTTGTTTGTTTTCATTTTTATTTTCCGTTTTGTTGTTATGATTGTTGTTTTTTCATTATTATTTTTTGTTTTCTTTTTATTGCTGTTGTTTGTTTTCATTTTTATTTTCTGTTTTCTTGTTTTTGTTGTTGTTTGTTTTCGATTTTATTTTCTGTTTTGTTGTTATTGTTGTTGCTTGTTTTCATTTTTATTTTCCGTTTTCTTGTTATTGTTGTTGCTTGTTTTCGTTTTTATTTTCTGTTTTGTTGTTATGATTGTTGTTTTTTCATTATTATTTTTTGTTTTCTTTTTATTGCTGTTGTTTGTTTTAATTTTTATTTTCTGTTTTCTTGTTATTGTTGTTTGTTTTCATTTTTATTTTCTGTTTTCTTGTTATTGTTGTTGTTAGTCGTTTTCATTTTTATTTTCTGTTTTTTTAATTGTTGTTGTTTGTTTTCATTTTTATTTTCTGTTTTCTTGTTATTGTTGTTATTTGTTTTCATTTTTATTTTCTGTTTTATTGTTATTGTTGTTGTTTGTTTTCATTTTTATTTTCTGTTTTCTTGTTATTGTTGTTGTTTGTTTTCATTTTTATTTTCTGTTTTCTTGTTATTGTTGTTGTTTGTTTTCATTTTTATTTTCTGTTTTCTTGTTATTGTTGTTGTTTGTTTTCATTTTTATTTCCTGTTTTCTTTTTATTGTTGTTGTTTGTTTTCATTTTTATTTTCTGTTTTCTTTTTATTGTTGTTGTTTGTTTTCATTTTTATTTTCTGTTTTCTTGTTATTGTTGTTGTTTGTTTTCATTTTTATTTCCTGTTTTCTTGTTATTGTTGTTGTTTGTTTTCATTTTTATTTTCTGTTTTCTTGTTATTGTTGTTGTTTGTTTTCATTTTATTTTCCGTTTTCTTGTTAGTGTTGTTGTTTGTTTTCATTTTTATTTTCTGTTTTCTTGTTTTTGTTGTTTTTTGTTTTCATTTTTATTTTCTGTTTTCTTGTTATTGTTGTTTGTTTTCATTTTTATTTTCTGTTTTCTAGTTATTGTTGTTGTTTGTTTTCATTTTTATTTTCTGTTTTCTTGTTATTGTTGTTTGTTTTCATTTTTATTTTCTGTTTTCTTGTTATTGTTGTTTGTTTTCGTTTTTATTTTCTGTTTTCTTGTTATTGTAGTTTGTTTTCGTTTTTATTTTCTGTTTTCTTGTTATTGTTGTTGTTTGTTTTCATTTTTATTTTCTGTTTTATTTTTATTGTTGTTGTTTGTTTTCATTTTTATTTTCTGTTTTCTTGTTATTGTTGTTTTTTTTTGCATTTTTATTTTCTGTTTTCTTGTTATTGTTGTTTTTTCTCATTTTTATTTTCTGTTTACTTGTTATTGTTGTTTTTTTCCATTTTTATTTTCTGTTTTCTTGTTATTGTTGTTGTTTGTTTTCGCTTTTATTTTCTGTTTTCTTGTTTTTGTTGTTGTTTGTTTTCGCTTTTATTTTCTGTTTTCTTGTTTTTGTTGTTGTTTGTTTTCATTTTTATTTTCTGTTTTCTTGTTTTTGTTGTTGTTTGTTTTCGCTTTTATTTTCTGTTTTCTTGTTTTTTTTGTTGTTTGTTTTCGCTTTTATTTTCTGTTTTCTTGTTTTTGTTGTTGTTTGTTTTCATTTTTATTTTCTGTTTTCTTGTTTTTGTTGTTGTTTGTTTTCGCTTTTATTTTCTGTTTTCTTGTTTTTGTTGTTGTTTGTTTTCGCTTTTATTTTCTGTTTTCTTGTTTTTGTTGTTGTTTGTTTTCATTTTTATTTTCTGTTTTCTTGTTTTTGTTGTTGTTTGTTTTCGCTTTTATTTTCTGTTTTCTTGTTATTGTTGTTTGTTTTCATTTTTATTTTCTGTTTTCTTGTTTTTGTTGTTAGTTTTCATTTTTATTTTCTGTTTACTTGCTATTGTTTTTTTTCATTTTTTTCTGTTTTCTTTTAATTGTTGTTGTTTGTTTTCATTTTTATTTTCTGTTTTCTAGTAAATGTTGTTGTTTGTTTTCATTTTTATTTTCTGTTTTCTTGTTATTGTTGTTGTTTGTTTTCATTTTTATTTTCTGTTTTCTTGTTTTTGTTGTTGTTTGTTTTCGCTTTTATTTTCTGTTTTCTTGTTTTTGTTGTTGTTTGTTTTCGCTTTTATTTTCTGTTTTCTTGTTATTGTTGTTGTTTGTTTTCATTTTTATTTTCTGTTTTCTTGTTTTTGTTGTTGTTTGTTTTCGCTTTTATTTTCTGTTTTCTTGTTTTTGTTGTTGTTTGTTTTCGCTTTTATTTTCTGTTTTCTTGTTTTTGTTGTTGTTTGTTTTCATTTTTATTTTCTGTTTTCTTGTTTTTGTTGTTGTTTGTTTTCGCTTTTATTTTCTGTTTTCTTGTTATTGTTGTTTGTTTTCATTTTTATTTTCTGTTTTCTTGTTTTTGTTGTTAGTTTTCATTTTTATTTTCTGTTTACTTGCTATTGTTTTTTTTCATTTTTTTCTGTTTTCTTGTAATTGTTGTTGTTTGTTTTCATTTTTATTTTCTGTTTTCTAGTAAATGTTGTTGTTTGTTTTCATTTTTATTTTCTGTTTTCTTGTTATTGTTGTTGTTTGTTTTCATTTTTATTTTCTGTTTACTTGTTTTTGTTGTTGTTTGTTTTCGCTTTTTTTTTCTGTTTTCTTGTTATTGTTGTTTGTTTTCATTTTTATTTTCTGTTTTCTTGTTATTGTTGTTTGTTTTCATTTTTATTTTCTGTTTTCTTGTTATTGTTGTTGTTAGTCGTTTTCATTTTTATTTTCTGTTTTTTTAATTGTTGTTGTTTGTTTTCATTTTTATTTTCTGTTTTCTTGTTATTGTTGTTATTTGTTTTCATTTTTATTTTCTGTTTTCTTGTTATTGTTGTTGTTTGTTTTCATTTTTATTTTCTGTTTTCTTGTTATTGTTGTTGTTTGTTTTCATTTTTATTTTCTGTTTTCTTGTTATTGTTGTTGTTTGTTTTCATTTTTATTTTCTGTTTTCTTGTTATTGTTGTTGTTTGTTTTCATTTTTATTTTCTGTTTTCTTGTTATTGTTGTTGTTTGTTTTCATTTTTATTTTCTGTTTTCTTTTTATTGTTGTTGTTTGTTTTCATTTTTATTGTCTGTTTTCTTTTTCTGCTGTTGTTTGTTTTCGCTTTTATTTTCTATTTTCTTGTTATTGTTGTTGTTTGTTTTCATTTTTATTTTCCATTTTCTTGTTATTGTTGTTTTTTGTTTTCATTTTTATTTTCTGTTTTGTTGTTATGATTGTTGTTTTTTCATTATTATTTTTTGTTTTCTTTTTATTGCTGTTGTTTGTTTTAATTTTTATTTTCTGTTTTCTTGTTTTTGTTGTTGTTTGTTTTCGTTTTTATTTTCTGTTTTGTTGTTATTGTTGTTGTTTGTTTTCATTTTTATTTTCCATTTTCTTGTTATTGTTGTTGTTTGTTTTCATTTTTATTTTCTGTTTTGTTGTTATGATTGTTGTTTTTTCATTATTATTTTTTGTTTTCTTTTTATTGCTGTTGTTTGTTTTAATTTTTATTTTCTGTTTTCTTGTTTTTGTTGTTGTTTGTTTTCATTTTTATTTTCTGTTTTGTTGTTATTGTTGTTGCTTGTTTTCATTTTTTTTTCCGTTTTCTTGTTATTGTTGTTGCTTGTTTTCGTTTTTATTTTCTGTTTTGTTGTTATGATTGTTGTTTTTTCATTATTATTTTTTGTTTTCTTTTTATTGCTGTTGTTTGTTTTAATTTTTATTTTCTGTTTTCTTGTTATTGTTGTTTGTTTTCATTTTTATTTTCTGTTTTCTTGTTATTGTTGTTGTTAGTCGTTTTCATTTTTATTTTCTGTTTTTTTAATTGTTGTTGTTTGTTTTCATTTTTATTTTCTGTTTTCTTGTTATTGTTGTTATTTGTTTTCATTTTTATTTTCTGTTTTATTGTTATTGTTGTTGTTTGTTTTCATTTTTATTTTCTGTTTTCTTGTTATTGTTGTTGTTTGTTTTCATTTTTGTTTTCTGTTTTCTTGTTATTGTTGTTGTTTGTTTTCATTTTTATTTTCTGTTTTCTTGTTATTGTTGTTGTTTGTTTTCATTTTTATTTCCTGTTTTCTTTTTATTGTTGTTGTTTGTTTTCATTTTTATTTTCTGTTTTCTTTTTATTGTTGTTGTTTGTTTTCATTTTTATTTTCTGTTTTCTTGTTATTGTTGTTGTTTGTTTTCATTTTTATTTTCTGTTTTCTTTTTATTGTTGTTGTTTGTTTTAATTTTTATTGTCTGTTTTCTTTTTCTGCTGTTGTTTGTTTTCGCTTTTATTTTCTATTTTCTTGTTATTGTTGTTGTTTGTTTTCATTTTTATTTTCCATTTTCTTGTTATTGTTGTTTTTTGTTTTCATTTGTATTTTCTGTTTTGTTGTTATGATTGTTGTTTTTTCATTATTATTTTTTGTTTTCTTTTTATTGCTGTTGTTTGTTTTAATTTTTATTTTCTGTTTTCTTGTTTTTGTTGTTGTTTGTTTTCGTTTTTATTTTCTGTTTTGTTGTTATTGTTGTTAGTCGTTTTCATTTTTATTTTCCATTTTCTTGTTATTGTTGTTGTTTGTTTTCATTTTTATTTTCTGTTTTGTTGTTATGATTGTTGTTTTTTCATTATTATTTTTTGTTTTCTTTTTATTGCTGTTGTTTGTTTTAATTTTTATTTTCTGTTTTCTTGTTATTGTTGTTTTTTCTCATTTTTATTTTCTGTTTACTTGTTATTGTTGTTTTTTTCCATTTTTATTTTCTGTTTTCTTGTTATTGTTGTTGTTTGTTTTCGCTTTTATTTTCTGTTTTCTTGTTTTTGTTGTTGTTTGTTTTCGCTTTTATTTTCTGTTTTCTTGTTTTTGTTGTTGTTTGTTTTCATTTTTATTTTCTGTTTTCTTGTTTTTGTTGTTGTTTGTTTTCGCTTTTATTTTCTGTTTTCTTGTTTTTGTTGTTGTTTGTTTTCGCTTTTATTTTCTGTTTTCTTGTTTTTGTTGTTGTTTGTTTTCATTTTTATTTTCTGTTTTCTTGTTTTTGTTGTTGTTTGTTTTCGCTTTTATTTTCTGTTTTCTTGTTATTGTTGTTTGTTTTCATTTTTATTTTCTGTTTTCTTGTTTTTGTTGTTAGTTTTCATTTTTATTTTCTGTTTACTTGCTATTGTTTTTTTTCATTTTTTTCTGTTTTCTTGTAATTGTTGTTGTTTGTTTTCATTTTTATTTTCTGTTTTCTAGTAAATGTTGTTGTTTGTTTTCATTTTTATTTTCTGTTTTCTTGTTATTGTTGTTGTTTGTTTTCATTTTTATTTTCTGTTTTCTTGTTTTTGTTGTTGTTTGTTTTCGCTTTTATTTTCTGTTTTCTTGTTATTGTTGTTTGTTTTCATTTTTATTTTCTGTTTTCTTGTTATTGTTGTTTGTTTTCATTTTTATTTTCTGTTTTCTTTTTATTGTTGTTGTTAGTCGTTTTCATTTTTATTTTCTGTTTTTTTAATTGTTGTTGTTTGTTTTCATTTTTATTTTCTGTTTTCTTGTTATTGTTGTTATTTGTTTTCATTTTTATTTTCTGTTTTCTTGTTATTGTTGTTGTTTGTTTTCATTTTTATTTTCTGTTTTCTTGTTATTGTTGTTGTTTGTTTTCATTTTTATTTTCTGTTTTCTTGTTATTGTTGTTGTTTGTTTTCATTTTTATTTTCTGTTTTCTTGTTATTGTTGTTGTTTGTTTTCATTTTTATTTTCTGTTTTCTTGTTATTGTTGTTGTTTGTTTTCATTTTTATTTTCTGTTTTCTTTTTATTGTTGTTGTTTGTTTTCATTTTTATTGTCTGTTTTCTTTTTCTGCTGTTGTTTGTTTTCGCTTTTATTTTCTATTTTCTTGTTATTGTTGTTGTTTGTTTTCATTTTTATTTTCCATTTTCTTGTTATTGTTGTTTTTTGTTTTCATTTTTATTTTCTGTTTTGTTGTTATGATTGTTGTTTTTTCATTATTATTTTTTGTTTTCTTTTTATTGCTGTTGTTTGTTTTAATTTTTATTTTCTGTTTTCTTGTTTTTGTTGTTGTTTGTTTTCGTTTTTATTTTCTGTTTTGTTGTTATTGTTGTTGTTTGTTTTCATTTTTATTTTCCATTTTCTTGTTATTGTTGTTGTTTGTTTTCATTTTTATTTTCTGTTTTGTTGTTATGATTGTTGTTTTTTCATTATTATTTTTTGTTTTCTTTTTATTGCTGTTGTTTGTTTTAATTTTTATTTTCTGTTTTCTTGTTTTTGTTGTTGTTTGTTTTCGTTTTTATTTTCTGTTTTGTTGTTATTGTTGTTGCTTGTTTTCATTTTTTTTTCCGTTTTCTTGTTATTGTTGTTGCTTGTTTTCGTTTTTATTTTCTGTTTTGTTGTTATGATTGTTGTTTTTTCATTATTATTTTTTGTTTTCTTTTTATTGCTGTTGTTTGTTTTAATTTTTATTTTCTGTTTTCTTGTTATTGTTGTTTGTTTTCATTTTTATTTTCTGTTTTCTTGTTATTGTTGTTGTTAGTCGTTTTCATTTTTATTTTCTGTTTTTTTAATTGTTGTTGTTTGTTTTCATTTTTATTTTCTGTTTTCTTGTTATTGTTGTTATTTGTTTTCATTTTTATTTTCTGTTTTATTGTTATTGTTGTTGTTTGTTTTCATTTTTATTTTCTGTTTTCTTGTTATTGTTGTTGTTTGTTTTCATTTTTATTTTCTGTTTTGTTGTTATTGTTGTTGTTTGTTTTCATTTTTATTTTCTGTTTTCTTGTTATTGTTGTTGTTTGTTTTCATTTTTATTTTCTGTTTTCTTGTTATTGTTGTTGTTTGTTTTCATTTTTATTTCCTGTTTTCTTGTTATTGTTGTTGTTTGTTTTCATTTTTATTTTCTGTTTTCTTTTTATTGTTGTTGTTTGTTTTCATTTTTATTGTCTGTTTTCTTTTTCTGCTGTTGTTTGTTTTCGCTTTTATTTTCTATTTTCTTGTTATTGTTGTTGTTTGTTTTCATTTTTATTTTCCATTTTCTTGTTATTGTTGTTTTTTGTTTTCATTTGTATTTTCTGTTTTGTTGTTATGATTGTTGTTTTTTCATTATTATTTTTTGTTTTCTTTTTATTGCTGTTGTTTGTTTTAATTTTTATTTTCTGTTTTCTTGTTTTTGTTGTTGTTTGTTTTCGTTTTTATTTTCTGTTTTGTTGTTATTGTTGTTGTTTGTTTTCATTTTTATTTTCCATTTTCTTGTTATTGTTGTTGTTTGTTTTCATTTTTATTTTCTGTTTTGTTGTTATGATTGTTGTTTTTTCATTATTATTTTTTGTTTTCTTTTTATTGCTGTTGTTTGTTTTAATTTTTATTTTCTGTTTTCTTGTTTTTGTTGTTGTTTGTTTTCGATTTTATTTTCTGTTTTGTTGTTATTGTTGTTGCTTGTTTTCATTTTTATTTTCCGTTTTCTTGTTATTGTTGTTGCTTGTTTTCGTTTTTATTTTCTGTTTTGTTGTTATGATTGTTGTTTTTTCATTATTATTTTTTGTTTTCTTTTTATTGCTGTTGTTTGTTTTAATTTTTATTTTCTGTTTTCTTGTTATTGTTGTTTGTTTTCATTTTTATTTTCTGTTTTCTTGTTATTGTTGTTGTTAGTCGTTTTCATTTTTATTTTCTGTTTTTTTAATTGTTGTTGTTTGTTTTCATTTTTATTTTCTGTTTTCTTGTTATTGTTGTTATTTGTTTTCATTTTTATTTTCTGTTTTATTGTTATTGTTGTTGTTTGTTTTCATTTTTATTTTCTGTTTTCTTGTTATTGTTGTTGTTTGTTTTCATTTTTATTTTCTGTTTTCTTGTTATTGTTGTTGTTTGTTTTCATTTTTATTTTCTGTTTTCTTGTTATTGTTGTTGTTTGTTTTCATTTTTATTTCCTGTTTTCTTTTTATTGTTGTTGTTTGTTTTCATTTTTATTTTCTGTTTTCTTTTTATTGTTGTTGTTTGTTTTCATTTTTATTTTCTGTTTTCTTGTTATTGTTGTTGTTTGTTTTCATTTTTATTTCCTGTTTTCTTGTTATTGTTGTTGTTTGTTTTCATTTTTATTTTCTGTTTTCTTGTTATTGTTGTTGTTTGTTTTCATTTTTATTTTCTGTTTTCTTGTTATTGTTGTTGTTTGTTTTCATTTTTATTTTCTGTTTTCTTTTTATTGTTGTTGTTTGTTTTCATTTTTATTGTCTGTTTTCTTTTTCTGCTGTTGTTTGTTTTCGCTTTTATTTTCTATTTTCTTGTTATTGTTGTTGTTTGTTTTCATTTTTATTTTCCATTTTCTTGTTATTGTTGTTGTTTGTTTTCATTTTTATTTTCTGTTTTGTTGTTATGATTGTTGTTTTTTCATTATTATTTTTTGTTTTCTTTTTATTGCTGTTGTTTGTTTTAATTTTTATTTTCTGTTTTCTTGTTTTTGTTGTTGTTTGTTTTCGTTTTTATTTTCTGTTTAGTTGTTATTGTTGTTGCTTGTTTTCATTTTTATTTTCCGTTTTCTTGTTATTGTTGTTGCTTGTTTTCGTTTTTATTTTCTGTTTTGTTGTTATGATTGTTGTTTTTTCATTATTATTTTTTGTTTTCTTTTTATTGCTGTTGTTTGTTTTTATTTTTATTTTCTGTTTTCTTGTTTTTGTTGTTGTTTGTTTTTAATTTTATTTTCTGTTTTCCTGTTATTGTTGTTTGTTTTCATTTTTATTTTCTGTTTTCTAGTTATTGTTGTTGTTTGTTTTCATTTTTATTTTCTGTTTTCTTGTTATTGTTGTTTGTTTCCATTTTTATTTTCTGTTTTCTTGTTATTGTTGTTGCTTGTTTTCATTTTTATTTTCTGTTTTCTAGTTATTGTTGTTGTTTGTTTTTAATTGTATTTTCTGTTTTCTTGTTATTGTTGTTTGTTTTCATTTTTATTTTCTGTTTTCTAGTTATTGTTGTTGTTTGTTTTAATTTTTATTTTCTGTTTTCTTGTTATTGTTGTTTGTTTCCATTTTTATTTTCTGTTTTCTTGTTATTGTTGTTGTTTGTTTTCATTTTTATTTTCTGTTTTCTTGTTATTGTTGTTAGTTTTCATTTTTATTTTCTGTTTTCTTGTTATTGTTGTTGTTTGTTTTCATTTTTATTTCCTGTTTTCTTGTTATTGTTGTTGTTTGTTTTCATTTTTATTTTCTGTTTTCTTGTTATTGTTGTTGTTTGTTTTCATTTTTATTTTCTGTTTTCTTGTTATTGTTGTTGTTTGTTTTCATTTTTATTTTCTGTTTTCTTTTTATTGTTGTTGTTTGTTTTCATTTTTATTTTCTGTTTTCTTGTTTTTTTTGTTGTTTGTTTTCATTTTTATTTTCTGTTTTCTTGTTATTGTTGTTGTTTGTTTTCATTTTTATTTCCTGTTTTCTTTTTATTGTTGTTGTTTGTTTTCATTTTTATTTTCTGTTTTCTTTTTATTGTTGTTGTTTGTTTTCATTTTTATTTTCTGTTTTCTTGTTATTGTTGTTGTTTGTTTTCATTTTTATTTCCTGTTTTCTTGTTATTGTTGTTGTTTTTTTTCATTTTTATTTTCTGTTTTCTTGTTATTGTTGTTGTTTGTTTTCATTTTTGTTTTCTGTTTTCTTGTTATTGTTGTTGTTTGTTTTCATTTTTATTTTCTGTTTTCTTTTTATTGTTGTTGTTTGTTTTCATTTTTATTGTCTGTTTTCTTTTTCTGCTGTTGTTTGTTTTCGCTTTTATTTTCTATTTTCTTGTTATTGTTGTTGTTTGTTTTCATTTTTATTTTCCATTTTCTTGTTATTGTTGTTTTTTGTTTTCATTTGTATTTTCTGTTTTGTTGTTATAATTGTTGTTTTTTCATTATTATTTTTTGTTTTCTTTTTATTGCTGTTGTTTGTTTTAATTTTTATTTTCTGTTTTCTTGTTTTTGTTGTTGTTTGTTTTCGTTTTTATTTTCTGTTTTGTTGTTATTGTTGTTGTTTGTTTTCATTTTTATTTTCCATTTTCTTGTTATTGTTGTTGTTTGTTTTCATTTTTATTTTCTGTTTTGTTGTTATGATTGTTGTTTTTTCATTATTATTTTTTGTTTTCTTTTTATTGCTGTTGTTTGTTTTAATTTTTATTTTCTGTTTTCTTGTTTTTGTTGTTGTTTGTTTTCGCTTTTATTTTCTGTTTTGTTGTTATTGTTGTTGCTTGTTTTCATTTTTATTTTCTGTTTTCTTGTTTTTGTTGTTGTTTGTTTTCGCTTTTATTTTCTGTTTTCTTGTTTTTGTTGTTGTTTGTTTTCGCTTTTATTTTCTGTTTTCTTGTTTTTGTTGTTGTTTGTTTTCATTTTTATTTTCTGTTTTCTTGTTTTTGTTGTTGTTTGTTTTCGCTTTTATTTTCTGTTTTCTTGTTTTTGTTGTTGTTTGTTTTCGCTTTTATTTTCTGTTTTCTTGTTTTTGTTGTTGTTTGTTTTCATTTTTATTTTCTGTTTTCTTGTTTTTGTTGTTGTTTGTTTTCGCTTTTATTTTCTGTTTTCTTGTTATTGTTGTTTGTTTTCATTTTTATTTTCTGTTTTCTTGTTTTTGTTGTTAGTTTTCATTTTTATTTTCTGTTTACTTGCTATTGTTTTTTTTCATTTTTTTCTGTTTTCTTGTAATTGTTGTTGTTTGTTTTCATTTTTATTTTCTGTTTTCTAGTAAATGTTGTTGTTTGTTTTCATTTTTATTTTCTGTTTTCTTGTTATTGTTGTTGTTTGTTTTCATTTTTATTTTCTGTTTTCTTGTTTTTGTTGTTGTTTGTTTTCGCTTTTATTTTCTGTTTTCTTGTTATTGTTGTTTGTTTTCATTTTTATTTTCTGTTTTCTTGTTATTGTTGTTTGTTTTCATTTTTATTTTCTGTTTTCTTGTTATTGTTGTTGTTAGTCGTTTTCATTTTTATTTTCTGTTTTTTTAATTGTTGTTGTTTGTTTTCATTTTTATTTTCTGTTTTCTTGTTATTGTTGTTATTTGTTTTCATTTTTATTTTCTGTTTTCTTGTTATTGTTGTTGTTTGTTTTCATTTTTATTTTCTGTTTTCTTGTTATTGTTGTTGTTTGTTTTCATTTTTATTTTCTGTTTTCTTGTTATTGTTGTTGTTTGTTTTCATTTTTATTTTCTGTTTTCTTGTTATTGTTGTTGTTTGTTTTCATTTTTATTTTCCATTTTCTTGTTATTGTTGTTGTTTGTTTTCATTTTTATTTTCTGTTTTCTTTTTATTGTTGTTGTTTGTTTTCATTTTTATTGTCTGTTTTCTTTTTCTGCTGTTGTTTGTTTTCGCTTTTATTTTCTATTTTCTTGTTATTGTTGTTGTTTGTTTTCATTTTTATTTTCCATTTTCTTGTTATTGTTGTTTTTTGTTTTCATTTTTATTTTCTGTTTTGTTGTTATGATTGTTGTTTTTTCATTATTATTTTTTGTTTTCTTTTTATTGCTGTTGTTTGTTTTAATTTTTATTTTCTGTTTTCTTGTTTTTGTTGTTGTTTGTTTTCGTTTTTATTTTCTGTTTTGTTGTTATTGTTGTTGTTTGTTTTCATTTTTATTTTCCATTTTCTTGTTATTGTTGTTGTTTGTTTTCATTTTTATTTTCTGTTTTGTTGTTATGATTGTTGTTTTTTCATTATTATTTTTTGTTTTCTTTTTATTGCTGTTGTTTGTTTTAATTTTTATTTTCTGTTTTCTTGTTTTTGTTGTTGTTTGTTTTCGTTTTTATTTTCTGGTTTGTTGTTATTGTTGTTGCTTGTTTTCATTTTTTTTTCCGTTTTCTTGTTATTGTTGTTGCTTGTTTTCGTTTTTATTTTCTGTTTTGTTGTTATGATTGTTGTTTTTTCATTATTATTTTTTGTTTTCTTTTTATTGCTGTTGTTTGTTTTCATTTTTATTTTCTGTTTTCTTGTTATTGTTGTTTGTTTTCATTTTTATTTTCTGTTTTCTTGTTATTGTTGTTGTTAGTCGTTTTCATTTTTATTTTCTGTTTTTTTAATTGTTGTTGTTTGTTTTCATTTTTATTTCCTGTTTTCTTGTTATTGTTGTTATTTGTTTTCATTTTTATTTTCTGTTTTATTGTTATTGTTGTTGTTTGTTTTCATTTTTATTTTCTGTTTTCTTGTTATTGTTGTTGTTTGTTTTCATTTTTATTTTCTGTTTTGTTGTTATTGTTGTTGTTTGTTTTCATTTTTATTTTCTGTTTTCTTGTTATTGTTGTTGTTTGTTTTCATTTTTATTTCCTGTTTTCTTTTTATTGTTGTTGTTTGTTTTCATTTTTATTTTCTGTTTTCTTTTTATTGTTGTTGTTTGTTTTCATTTTTATTTCCTGTTTTCTTGTTATTGTTGTTGTTTGTTTTCATTTTTATTTTCTGTTTTCTTTTTATTGTTGTTGTTTGTTTTCATTTTTATTGTCTGTTTTCTTTTTCTGCTGTTGTTTGTTTTCGCTTTTATTTTCTATTTTCTTGTTATTGTTGTTGTTTGTTTTCATTTTTATTTTCCATTTTCTTGTTATTGTTGTTTTTTGTTTTCATTTGTATTTTCTGTTTTGTTGTTATGATTGTTGTTTTTTCATTATTATTTTTTGTTTTCTTTTTATTGCTGTTGTTTGTTTTAATTTTTATTTTCTGTTTTCTTGTTTTTGTTGTTGTTTGTTTTCGTTTTTATTTTCTGTTTTGTTGTTATTTTTGTTGTTGGTTTTCATTTTTATTTTCCATTTTCTTGTTATTGTTGTTGTTTGTTTTCATTTTTATTTTCTGTTTTGTTGTTATGATTGTTGTTTTTTCATTATTATTTTTTGTTTTCTTTTTATTGCTGTTGTTTGTTTTAATTTTTATTTTCTGTTTTCTTGTTTTTGTTGTTGTTTGTTTTCGATTTTATTTTCTGTTTTGTTGTTATTGTTGTTGCTTGTTTTCATTTTTATTTTCTGTTTTCTTGTTTTTGTTGTTGTTTGTTTTCGCTTTTATTTTCTGTTTTCTTGTTTTTGTTGTTGTTTGTTTTCGCTTTTATTTTCTGTTTTCTTGTTTTTGTTGTTGTTTGTTTTCATTTTTATTTTCTGTTTTCTTGTTTTTGTTGTTGTTTGTTTTCGCTTTTATTTTCTGTTTTCTTGTTTTTGTTGTTGTTTGTTTTCGCTTTTATTTTCTGTTTTCTTGTTTTTGTTGTTGTTTGTTTTCATTTTTATTTTCTGTTTTCTTGTTTTTGTTGTTGTTTGTTTTCGCTTTTATTTTCTGTTTTCTTGTTATTGTTGTTTGTTTTCATTTTTATTTTCTGTTTTCTTGTTTTTGTTGTTAGTTTTCATTTTTATTTTCTGTTTACTTGCTATTGTTTTTTTTCATTTTTTTCTGTTTTCTTGTAATTGTTGTTGTTTGTTTTCATTTTTATTTTCTGTTTTCTAGTAAATGTTGTTGTTTGTTTTCATTTTTATTTTCTGTTTTCTTGTTATTGTTGTTGTTTGTTTTCATTTTTATTTTCTGTTTTCTTGTTTTTGTTGTTGTTTGTTTTCGCTTTTATTTTCTGTTTTCTTGTTATTGTTGTTTGTTTTCATTTTTATTTTCTGTTTTCTTGTTATTGTTGTTTGTTTTCATTTTTATTTTCTGTTTTCTTGTTATTGTTGTTGTTAGTCGTTTTCATTTTTATTTTCTGTTTTTTTAATTGTTGTTGTTTGTTTTCATTTTTATTTTCTGTTTTCTTGTTATTGTTGTTATTTGTTTTCATTTTTATTTTCTGTTTTCTTGTTATTGTTGTTGTTTGTTTTCATTTTTATTTTCTGTTTTCTTGTTATTGTTGTTGTTTGTTTTCATTTTTATTTTCTGTTTTCTTGTTATTGTTGTTGTTTGTTTTCATTTTTATTTTCTGTTTTCTTGTTATTGTTGTTGTTTGTTTTCATTTTTATTTTCCATTTTCTTGTTATTGTTGTTGTTTGTTTTCATTTTTATTTTCTGTTTTCTTTTTATTGTTGTTGTTTGTTTTCATTTTTATTGTCTGTTTTCTTTTTCTGCTGTTGTTTGTTTTCGCTTTTATTTTCTATTTTCTTGTTATTGTTGTTGTTTGTTTTCATTTTTATGTTCCATTTTCTTGTTATTGTTGTTTTTTGTTTTCATTTTTATTTTCTGTTTTGTTGTTATGATTGTTGTTTTTTCATTATTATTTTTTGTTTTCTTTTTATTGCTGTTGTTTGTTTTAATTTTTATTTTCTGTTTTCTTGTTTTTGTTGTTGTTTGTTTTCGTTTTTATTTTCTGTTTTGTTGTTATTGTTGTTGTTTGTTTTCATTTTTATTTTCCATTTTCTTGTTATTGTTGTTGTTTGTTTTCATTTTTATTTTCTGTTTTGTTGTTATGATTGTTGTTTTTTCATTATTATTTTTTGTTTTCTTTTTATTGCTGTTGTTTGTTTTAATTTTTATTTTCTGTTTTCTTGTTTTTGTTGTTGTTTGTTTTCGTTTTTATTTTCTGGTTTGTTGTTATTGTTGTTGCTTGTTTTCATTTTTTTTTCCGTTTTCTTGTTATTGTTGTTGCTTGTTTTCGTTTTTATTTTCTGTTTTGTTGTTATGATTGTTGTTTTTTCATTATTATTTTTTGTTTTCTTTTTATTGCTGTTGTTTGTTTTCATTTTTATTTTCTGTTTTCTTGTTATTGTTGTTTGTTTTCATTTTTATTTTCTGTTTTCTTGTTATTGTTGTTGTTAGTCGTTTTCATTTTTATTTTCTGTTTTTTTAATTGTTGTTGTTTGTTTTCATTTTTATTTTCTGTTTTCTTGTTATTGTTGTTATTTGTTTTCATTTTTATTTTCTGTTTTATTGTTATTGTTGTTGTTTGTTTTCATTTTTATTTTCTGTTTTCTTGTTATTGTTGTTGTTTGTTTTCATTTTTATTTTCTGTTTTGTTGTTATTGTTGTTGTTTGTTTTCATTTTTATTTTCTGTTTTCTTGTTATTGTTGTTGTTTGTTTTCATTTTTATTTCCTGTTTTCTTTTTATTGTTGTTGTTTGTTTTCATTTTTATTTTCTGTTTTCTTTTTATTGTTGTTGTTTGTTTTCATTTTTATTTCCTGTTTTCTTGTTATTGTTGTTGTTTGTTTTCATTTTTATTTTCTGTTTTCTTTTTATTGTTGTTGTTTGTTTTCATTTTTATTGTCTGTTTTCTTTTTCTGCTGTTGTTTGTTTTCGCTTTTATTTTCTATTTTCTTGTTATTGTTGTTGTTTGTTTTCATTTTTATTTTCCATTTTCTTGTTATTGTTGTTTTTTGTTTTCATTTGTATTTTCTGTTTTGTTGTTATGATTGTTGTTTTTTCATTATTATTTTTTGTTTTCTTTTTATTGCTGTTGTTTGTTTTAATTTTTATTTTCTGTTTTCTTGTTTTTGTTGTTGTTTGTTTTCGTTTTTATTTTCTGTTTTGTTGTTATTGTTGTTGTTTGTTTTCATTTTTATTTTCCATTTTCTTGTTATTGTTGTTGTTTGTTTTCATTTTTATTTTCTGTTTTGTTGTTATGATTGTTGTTTTTTCATTATTATTTTTTGTTTTCTTTTTATTGCTGTTGTTTGTTTTAATTTTTATTTTCTGTTTTCTTGTTTTTGTTGTTGTTTGTTTTCGATTTTATTTTCTGTTTTGTTGTTATTGTTGTTGCTTGTTTTCATTTTTATTTTCCGTTTTCTTGTTATTGTTGTTGCTTGTTTTCGTTTTTATTTTCTGTTTTGTTGTTATGATTGTTGTTTTTTCATTATTATTTTTTGTTTTCTTTTTATTGCTGTTGTTTGTTTTAATTTTTATTTTCTGTTTTCTTGTTATTGTTGTTTGTTTTCATTTTTATTTTCTGTTTTCTTGTTATTGTTGTTGTTAGTCGTTTTCATTTTTATTTTCTGTTTTTTTAATTGTTGTTGTTTGTTTTCATTTTTATTTTCTGTTTTCTTGTTATTGTTGTTATTTGTTTTCATTTTTATTTTCTGTTTTATTGTTATTGTTGTTGTTTGTTTTCATTTTTATTTTCTGTTTTCTTGTTATTGTTGTTGTTTGTTTTCATTTTTATTTTCTGTTTTCTTGTTATTGTTGTTGTTTGTTTTCATTTTTATTTTCTGTTTTCTTGTTATTGTTGTTGTTTGTTTTCATTTTTATTTTCTGTTTTCTTTTTATTGTTGTTGTTTGTTTTCATTTTTATTTTCTGTTTTCTTTTTATTGTTGTTGTTTGTTTTCATTTTTATTTTCTGTTTTCTTGTTATTGTTGTTGTTTGTTTTCATTTTTATTTCCTGTTTTCTTGTTATTGTTGTTGTTTGTTTTCATTTTTATTTTCTGTTTTCTTGTTATTGTTGTTGTTTGTTTTCATTTTTATTTTCTGTTTTCTTGTTATTGTTGTTGTTTGTTTTCATTTTTATTTTCTGTTTTCTTTTTATTGTTGTTGTTTGTTTTCATTTTTATTGTCTGTTTTCTTTTTCTGCTGTTGTTTGTTTTCGCTTTTATTTTCTATTTTCTTGTTATTGTTGTTGTTTGTTTTCATTTTTTTTTTCCATTTTCTTGTTATTGTTGTTGTTTGTTTTCATTTTTATTTTCTGTTTTGTTGTTATGATTGTTGTTTTTTCATTATTATTTTTTGTTTTCTTTTTATTGCTGTTGTTTGTTTTAATTTTTATTTTCTGTTTTCTTGTTTTTGTTGTTGTTTGTTTTCGTTTTTATTTTCTGTTTTGTTGTTATTGTTGTTGCTTGTTTTCATTTTTATTTTCCGTTTTCTTGTTATTGTTGTTGCTTGTTTTCGTTTTTATTTTCTGTTTTGTTGTTATGATTGTTGTTTTTTCATTATTATTTTTTGTTTTCTTTTTATTGCTGTTGTTTGTTTTTATTTTTATTTTCTGTTTTCTTGTTTTTGTTGTTGTTTGTTTTTAATTTTATTTTCTGTTTTCCTGTTATTGTTGTTTGTTTTCATTTTTATTTTCTGTTTTCTAGTTATTGTTGTTGTTTGTTTTCATTTTTATTTTCTGTTTTCTTGTTATTGTTGTTTGTTTCCATTTTTATTTTCTGTTTTCTTGTTATTGTTGTTGCTTGTTTTCATTTTTATTTTCTGTTTTCTAGTTATTGTTGTTGTTTGTTTTTAATTTTATTTTCTGTTTTCTTGTTATTGTTGTTTGTTTTCATTTTTATTTTCTGTTTTCTAGTTATTGTTGTTGTTTGTTTTCATTTTTATTTTTTGTTTTCTTGTTATTGTTGTTTGTTTCCATTTTTATTTTCTGTTTTCTTGTTATTGTTGTTGTTTGTTTTCATTTTTATTTTCTGTTTTCTTGTTATTGTTGTTAGTTTTCATTTTTATTTTCTGTTTTCTTGTTATTGTTGTTGTTAGTTTTCATTTTTATTTCCTGTTTTCTTGTTATTGTTGTTGTTTGTTTTCATTTTTATTTTCTGTTTTCTTGTTATTGTTGTTGTTTGTTTTCATTTTTATTTTCTGTTTTCTTGTTATTGTTGTTGTTTGTTTTCATTTTTATTTTCTGTTTTCTTTTTATTGTTGTTGTTTGTTTTCATTTTTATTTTCTGTTTTCTTGTTATTTTTGTTGTTTGTTTTCATTTTTATTTTCTGTTTTCTTGTTATTGTTGTTGTTCGTTTTCATTTTTATTTCCTGTTTTCTTTTTATTGTTGTTGTTTGTTTTCATTTTTATTTTCTGTTTTCTTTTTATTGTTGTTGTTTGTTTTCATTTTTATTTTCTGTTTTCTTGTTATTGTTGTTGTTTGTTTTCATTTTTATTTCCTGTTTTCTTGTTATTGTTGTTGTTTGTTTTCATTTTTATTTTCTGTTTTCTTGTTATTGTTGTTGTTTGTTTTCATTTTTGTTTTCTGTTTTCTTGTTATTGTTGTTGTTTGTTTTCATTTTTATTTTCTGTTTTCTTTTTATTGTTGTTGTTTGTTTTCATTTTTATTGTCTGTTTTCTTTTTCTGCTGTTGTTTGTTTTCGCTTTTATTTTCTATTTTCTTGTTATTGTTGTTGTTGGTTTTCATTTTTATTTTCCATTTTCTTGTTATTGCTGTTGTTTGTTTTCATTTTTATTTTCTGTTTTGTTGTTATGATTGTTGTTTTTTCATTATTATTTTTTGTTTTCTTTTTATTGCTGTTGTTTGTTTTAATTTTTATTTTCTGTTTTCTTGTTTTTGTTGTTGTTTGTTTTCGTTTTTATTTTCTGTTTTGTTGTTATTGTTGTTGCTTGTTTTCATTTTTATTTTCCGTTTTCTTGTTATTGTTGTTGCTTGTTTTCGTTTTTATTTTCTGTTTTGTTGTTATGATTGTTGTTTTTTCATTATTATTTTTTGTTTTCTTTTTATTGCTGTTGTTTGTTTTAATTTTTATTTTCTGTTTTCTTGTTTTTGTTGTTGTTTGTTTTTAATTTTATTTTCTGTTTTCCTGTTATTGTTGTTTGTTTTCATTTTTATTTTCTGTTTTCTAGTTATTGTTGTTGTTTGTTTTCATTTTTATTTTCTGTTTTCTTGTTATTGTTGTTTGTTTTCATTTTTATTTTCTGTTTTCTTGTTATTGTTGCGGTTTGTTTTCATTTTTATTTTCTGTTTTCTAGTTATTGTTGTTGTTTGTTTTTAATTTTATTTTCTGTTTTCTTGTTATTGTTGTTTGTTTTCATTTTTATTTTCTGTTTTCTAGTTATTGTTGTTGTTTGTTTTCATTTTTATTTTCTGTTTTCTTGTTATTGTTGTTTGTTTCCATTTTTATTTTCTGTTTTCTTGTTATTGTTGTTTGTTTTCATTTTTATTTTCTGTTTTCTTGTTATTGTTGTTAGTTTTCATTTTTATTTTCTGTTTTCTTGTTATTGTTGTTGTTTGTTTTCATTTTTATTTTCTGTTTTCTTGTTTTTGTTGTTGTTTGTTTTCATTTTTATTTTCTGTTTTCTTGTTTTTGTTGTTGTTTGTTTTCATTTTTATTTTCTGTTTTCTTGTTTTTGTTGTTGTTTGTTTTCATTTTTATTTTCTGTTTTCTTGTTTTTGTTGTTGTTTGTTTTCATTTTTATTTTCTGTTTTCTTGTTATTGTTGTTTTTTTTCATTTTTATTTTCTTTTTTTTTGTTATTGTTGTTTTTTTTCATTTTTATTTTCTGTTTTCTTGTTATTGTTGTTTGTTTTTATTTTAATTTTCTGTTTTCTTGTTATTGTTGTTGTTTGTTTTCATTTTTATTTTCTGTTTTCTTTTTATTGTTGTTGTTTGTTTTCATTTTTATTTTCTGTTTTCTTGTTTTTGTTGATGTTTGTTTTTAATGTTATTTCCTGTTTTCTTGCTATTGATTTTTTTCATTTTTTTCTGTTTTCTTGTTATTGTTGTTGTTTGTTTTCATTTTTATTTTCTGTTTTCTTGTTATTGTTGTTGTGTGTTTTCATTTTTATTTTCTGTTTTCTTGTTATTGTTGTTAGTTTTCATTGTTATTTTCTGTTTTCTTGTTATTGTTGTTGTTTGTTTTCATTTTTATTTTCTGTTTTCTTGTTATTGTTGTTTTTTTTCATTTTTATTTTCTGTTTTCTTGTTATTGTTGTTGTTTGTTTTTATTTTTATTTTCTGTTTTCTTGTTATTGTTGTTGTTTGTTTTCATTTTTATTTTCTGTTTTCTTTTTATTGTTGTTGTTTGTTTTCATTTTTATTTTTTGTTTTCTTGTTATTGTTGTTGTTTGTTTTCATTTTTATTTTCTGTTTTCTAGTTATTGTTGTTGTTTGTTTTCGTTTTTATTTTCTGTTTTGTTTTATTGTTGTTGTTTTTTCATTTTTATTTTCTGTTTTCTTGTTTTTGTTGTTGTTTGTTTTCGTTTTTATTTTTTGTTTTCTTGTTATTGTTGTTGTTTGTTTTCATTTTTATTTTCTGTTTTCTTGTTAATATTGTTGGTTGTTTTCATTTTTATTTTCTGTTTTCTTTTTATTGTTGTTGTTTGTTTTCATTTTTATTGTCTGTTTTCTTGTTTCTGTTGTTGTTTGTTTTCATTTTTATTTTCTGTTTTCTTTTTATTGTTGTTGTTTGTTTTCATTTTTATTTTCTGTTTTCTTGTTATTGTTGTTTTTGTGTTTTCATTTTTGTTTTCTGGTTTCTTTTTATTGTTGTTGTTAGTTTTTATTTTCTGTTTTCTTGTTATTGTTGTTGTTTTTCCTTTTCATTTTATTTTCTGTTTTCTTGTTATTGTTGTTGTTGTTTGTTTCCACTTTTATTTTCTGTTTTCTTATTGTTGTTTTTGTTCATTTTCATTTTTATTTTCTGTTTTCTTTTTGTTTTTGTTGTTTGTTTCCACTTTTATTTTCTGTTTTCTTTTTATTTTTTTTGTTTGTTTTCATTTTTATTTTCGGTTTTCTTTTTATTGTTGTTGTTTGTTTTCATTTTTATTTTCTGTTTTCTTGTTATTGTTGTTTTTGTGTTTTCATTTTTGTTTTCTGGTTTCTTTTTATTGTTGTTGTTAGTTTTTATTTTCTGTTTTCTTGTTATTGTTGTTGTTTTTCCTTTTCATTTTATTTTCTGTTTTCTTGTTATTGTTGTTGTTGTTTGTTTCCACTTTTATTTTCTGTTTTCTTATTGTTCTTTTTGTTCATTTTCATTTTTATTTTCTGTTTTCTTTTTGTTTTTGTTGTTTGTTTTCATTTTTATTTTCTGTTTTCTTTTTATTTTTTTTGTTTGTTTTCATTTTTATTTTCGGTTTTCTTTTTATTTTTTATTGTTTGTTTTCATTTTTATTTTCGGTTTTCTTTTTATTTTTGTTGTTGTTTATCCCATTCTTTGTCTCTTGTTTAGTTTTTTTTGATTTCTTTGCTTCTTCTGTTTCTTTATTTTTCGTCTACTTCTCTCTCTTCTTTTTCTTTATTTCTTTTCAACCGTTTTCTACTGATGTTATTTTTTCTTCTTTTTACTTTCTTTTACTTTCTTTCTGTTTTAATAGAGCGTCAAGGTCACTTGAGGATAAGGATAAATGAGTGTCAAATTATCGGTGCGATAACACATGATGATGATAGGCAGTGGACGAAATTGGGTGGATTTTAAAATGGCCAGTTGGAAAGCGAGCTCGCGATATAGAGAATACAGCCCCACAATCAGGTGGTTCTAAATAATAAACTTTGTTCATGGAAATTTTGTTTAGTTTTAGGCACAGAATATAGAGAGTATGGAAAATTGTTAACAGTGGTTGTAGCTAGACGAGTGTTTGCTGTGAATATTTTACGGGGTCATAGATTGAAGATTAGTTGAATACTTGCCATAGAAATTAGGACAGAGCAGAGATAGAGGTTGTAATAAAGAGAAAAGGGCACCACCTATTATTTCAAAGTCGGTGTTTAACCACACACACACACACACACACACACACACACACACACACACAGACTTATATATATATATATATATATATATATATATATATATATATATATATATATATATATATATATACAGGGTGCCCACAAAGTCTGGCTACATAATCTACAGGATGCTTCCACAAAGTCTGGCTACATAATGTAGCCAGACTTTGTGGAGACCCTGTATATATATATATATATATATATATATATATATATATATATATATATATATATATATATATATATATATATATAAATATATATATATATATATATTTAAATGAATATATTTCCTTTCAAATATAGATACAAGGTTTTACCACTGAAAATCTAAATGCACACACACACACACACACACATATATATATATATATATATATATATATATATATATATATATATAACACGAAGAAAGAAAAAAAAGAACATATTTCGGTCGACACAGGTTTGACTTTCACCTTAGAACGTTCGTGCGGATTTTCGTCATCAAGATTTTTTTTTTTAATATATTTACTCAATTCTTTTAAATGTTTTTATTGATATTTAGAGCTAAAAGGGATATGGAATGTGAAGAAAATCAAAATAATAATTATAATAGTAGGAATACTTGGTACAATACCCAAAAACTTTGAAATTGGAATCAATGGAATGACTGAAAAAACACAACGAACAAAAATATTAATCTGAAATATAAAGAATGAAATACTGAATGTGGAAACTAACACACAGGACCAACAAGTGCCGGCCAGATAAACTGCTGCAAAGGCAAAACATGAAACACTACTTGCAACCAATAACACTGAAACCACATATCTATAAATTCTCTAACCCAATCCTACCCCCATTGTCACGTCACTGCGCTCCCCCAAAGAGCGAGACCAAATTACCAAGTAGAGTCAAGGAGGAAGAAAAGACCGATGAACTGACTAGACCTCAGCCGGATAAGTGCAAAGAGAACTGGGACATTGGGGAGGCTTATTGCCACTCAAATTCCAACAAAGACCAATGGCTGCTGCCAACGAGAAATCAATGGCAAGCAGCTGTTGTGATAATGCAAATTTATTTGCAAATGTTATCGAAAGAGGTGGAGAGACTTGTTTCACTCAGCTTCCACCGGCTGCTTGAAAGCTCCTTTTGAGCCGCTGCCGCCGCCGCCAACAACAACAACAACAACAACAACAACAACGACAACAACAACAACAACAACGACGGCGACGACGACGACGACGACGACAACAACAACAACAACAACAACAAGTTATATTATTTATTAACAACCAAGATTGATTTTTTTAGAGAGTGTAATTACGACATTTTAAAATAAAACTATTTAAACTAAAATTTGGATTTCTGTTATTATTTAAAAATTAATAATACTAAAAAACGAATCAAATTATTTACTCGCGACCTAAGCTTCTCAAAATGAGACAAACTAGATTGCTATTATTATTTAAAACATAACAATGATAACTTAGGTGATAAATGAAAAATTTAGAACGCTTATCTCTCGTGTTGGCGGTCAGTGAAGAAGAAATCTAAGAAAATATTGCCCTCCAAAATGTATCCTACTAACCAATAAATATTTTTATTTTTTTTATACTTTTTGTTAAAATATCTTTTCCCCTGTATCTGGTGAGCACCAATCGATCGAAAACTGTTTTTTCTAAAGCTTATCAAAATCTATAAAAACCCGTTATTTCTGAACAACTTTTGGTTTTATTAGAAAGATAAAACCCTGAAGTTTATTATGTTAAAAGCACAATAATATAATATTTTTATATAATTTTAAATAGAATTTTAAGTTTTAATCTAAAAAAAAAAAACGCGTTTAATCAAATTTTCGCAGAATATAAACAAAACATTTTTTATCATGAACTATTACATTTTACTTACCGCTGCCATTTTGGATTTTAGGTATGGGAACCCAGTCGCGTCTAAATATTTATTTAAGCATTTTCATGATTTTTTTTAATATAACTAGACAGACAAATACATTTTTAAAAACTAATTGAATTAAATTATAATTACAAACGCCATTTAAGGTAAAGTATGTTATTTTTAGCTTTATAATTTTTTCCTTCATAATAATTGATCAATCAAGCTTTAAATTCTTCCTAATACTTGTTAAAAGTAAAGAAAAACTGCTTTTTTACATCATAATTTTTTGGCATTATATTTTTCAAGTTTATATATCATTTTTCCTTTCTTCTGTTCAATTAGTAATAAATAATGACCACACTCTTTTTCCGTAAACTAGATCATACTGCATTTTCCCTTATTCTTTATTGCATGAACCAAGTTGACAAAGACTTTCATTAGAATTTGGTAGCCCTTTAAAGGACCTTTTTTGGTAAACTTCTGGGGGGTGTAACTTGGGATGTCACAACCATCATCTACGCAAATCCATGCCTTTATAGTAACTTTCAAAAAGGGAGATAACATAATTTTGTACCTATTTACTATGCCTCCCCACGGGACAGAGTTAGACACCAGGGTCGTTTTTTAACGTGGAGAAAAGGTACAAAAATAAAAATTGTCTCAGTCGTGAAGGATTTCTCCTCCACCGAAAGAGAACAAGAAATAGAAGTGCAGCATCTGAAGAACAGATACTACACTTTGATCTTGTCCCGAAGGCCAAGATATAACATATTTTTGTAAACCGTAACAGGCGATCGTATCTTGAGAAAATCTTACGTAAAACGACACTTACTTATAATTTTCACACTTTGTTTTTATAATTATTATTATTTTTGGTATCGATTTTTTAAAGCAATTTTTAGTACTGGTACATGGACAGTTTACTCATTCTAAAATTAAATTTTGAATTAAGCTTTAAAGATTTAAAAATATGCATATTTCAGCGTTTTCGTAAAAAAATATTTTTTTATCCTCATCTGAAAGATAATGATTATTGATAACATATTCGATGAATCTCACACTTCAAAACGCAAAAGATAAAAATAATTACACATTCAAATTTCGGATTTCAATCTTCGATATCGAAGGCAGCCTGTAAAATTATTTTTGTTTTTGTTTTTCTACACTCATTCACCCGCCTACCACAAAATGAGTGTGTGCTTAATGGATCGCTTGGACGTTAAGGGGTCGAACAAGGGACAAATGAGGAAGGGGGGTATGAAGCTCCCAAATATATACAACGAATATGAAAAAAAAGTTACACATATAAAGTGCATTCTTTTCTTTTTTTTTTACAAGATAGCCACTTATAAAGGCCCGGAAGTCATTCGGGGATAATGGTTATTGTGTGTACAGTACGTTAGTATTGGAGGTTTGATAAAGTGTCTTACTTAAGGGGGCGGTTCATCAGGAATTTGTTTACATTGGACTTGAAGACATCCAGATTGTAGTCAGATTGGAAGCAGGCAATCGGAACAGAATTCCACAGGGGTGCAGTTCTAAGAAAGAAGCTTTATTCATGGAATCTACGTTTTGATTTTGGCACAGATAAGGAGTGGGGAAAATTTTTGACAGTGGTTTCAGCTAGACGGGTGTTTCTCGTGAAAGATTGGCGAGGGGGGACCAGTGATTGGAGCTCAGACGAGCACCTGCCATGGTAGTAACGATAAAACAAAGACAAGCTCGCAACGTCTCTCCTATGGCAGAGAGGTTGCAGGGAAGAAAAAAGGGCATCACCACTAGACCAGGAAGCCTATTTTGTATTCTGTCAAGGCCGGATAGGCTGTTTTAGCAGCTCCTGCCCAGATGTGGCAGGAGTACTCCATCCTTGGACGTACTTGGCTTTTATACAAATAGAGAATTGCATCAGCGGTGAGATATCTTCTGGAGCGGTAGAAGAATCCTACCATTTTTCCAGCGACCTTGGCAACTGACTTGATGTATGTGTTCCATTTCAGGTCAGGAGTAAAGGTCAAGCTCAGAAGCTTATCAAAACATGGAGCCTCCCCTAGACGAGAACCACCCATTTCAATTGATGCCAGATGTGGATCAGAGCGTTGATGATATAAATATAGGAGCTTGGTTTTAGATGCATTAAAAGTAACCAGCCACCTCCTCCCCCACTGTACCATGCACTCAAAATCAGAGGAGAGAGAATCAGAGAGAACTTTGTCATTTACAGCCTTTGATGTGTTGCCATAGGTGGTCGCGTCATCAGCATAGATGTCACCGAATGATTTAAGTATGTGTTTTGGGAGATCATTGATGTATATCAGGAAGAGAGTTGGGCCCAGAATGGACCCCTGAGGGACTCCAGCATTAATATTGAGGGCCTCTGATTTTTGTCCATCAATCACTACTCTTATGAGCCTATTGGAGAGAAATGATTTAATGATCGAGAAAACATTTCCAGTTATACCGTAGCTAGAAATCTTGTGAAGCTACTGTGGATTTAACGGACTGAGCATATATTTCTCTTGCATTTTTTATTACTCTTTTGCAGTGGTTACTGGCAGTCCTGAAGGCAGCTTTAGTCTCAGGGCATCTATAACGTTGGTAGCTATGGAAAAAGTGATTTCTGTCTGCGATGGCAGCAACACATTCTGGGGAGAACCATGGCTGGCTGTTAGGTTTTTGTTTGAATTTTTTGGATGGTATGAATCAGTATATGCCTACAATTAGCCATTCGGTCAGGTCTGATACCATGGAGGAAACATCCTTTTTAAACATGGAATGCAGGGGTAGATCAGCTATAAATGTACGGAAGCTATCCCAATCAGCCGTAGAGTATCGATATAGTGTACGGTGGAGAGGTATATCTGAAGACTTATTGCATTTCGTTACAACATACAACAGAATGGTCGGAAGATCCAACAGGAGACAGAACGGAACTTGAACATAGCTCAGGGAAAGTTGTGAGAAAAAGGTCTAGAAGGCTAGCATACTGACCGGAAGTATCGGGCACTCGGGTGGGTTCGTGAACAATCTGGGTGAGGTCATAGGCAATGGCAAAATCATGACAGAACGGAGGTTCTGTCATCATCTGTCTTGTTAGAGTGAGTCAGCCATTCCACATTGTAGACATTGAAGTCACCACAAATGTGGATGTTAGCTGAAGGGTGAGCAGACAGGATGTGGTCAATTTTCTCAGATATGCTCTTAAAGATAGTAACTTCACGGTTGTGGGGGCAGTAGGGAGCAAATATAAATGTAGTGGTGTAAGCAAGTGCAACCCGGAAGCACATATAAGGTAAATTAGGGTCTTCTCTGGATATATCCCTCCCACACGGAAAGCCATATTTAATGTAGACACATATTCCATGTCCATGGCGATCTTTGGGGTCAGATTAAGATGTTAAGTTAGAGTATCCTTTAATTGTGAATTCGTCAAGGGAAATGATCGGCACTATGCCAGGTTTGCTTAGGAAGAATACGTCTGGTTTCGTCTCCTATAATTGGGTTTCAACCTCTGGAAGGTTGGAACGTAGACTCCTGATGTTGGAGAAGGAGACATGGTAGTAGGGGTTTACGTTGGAGGATAGTGTTCTAGGTTTACGCGTGTTATTTTTCAGGAGATATTTCATGTTGAGGATTGGAATTTGTGGAACAGGTCGACAGATTTGGTTAGAGCAGGACAGAGAGGGAAAGTAAGAGAGAAACAGAGAGGAATTTTTTTTGTAGCCATGATAAGGTAAAGCCGTAACAGTTACCCTCTAGTATGGCATCGAGAGGCCCCACTAGAAACTACTGCATGGTCCAGAGTCCATTCACCAGATGGCAATACAGCAGCCCCAGTATTTTGCACCCGCTGATAGGACAGCCTCCTTAGTGGCTTCCTTGGTGATTAATCCAAGGTTCGAGCCCCTGACTATCAGGCGGATAAGGTCAGCCCAGATGAAACGTTTACCTTTAGCACCCTTACTGGTGACATTATTAATCGGTGAAAATTTTATATTGATTAGATGATTATCTGATTTTTGGTAGATTTTTAAAGACAGACTCTGTTACGAAAATGAAAACACCCCATAAATTTGGCAGTCATTACCTATATCGATCTGTTGGTTATTAAAAAATTAAACATGTATACCACTAACTAAAAAAGATAATATAATTATTAAAATATGAAATAATTATCACACGTTTGTTTTATAAAGAGTTTTGTTTAAATAGTGTTATTAAAAGTTTTTATAAAAAAAAAAAACGGGAGCTACGTTAAAAACATAAATCTTGCCGGCGAAAAAAAAAACCCCTCGAACAGTTCGATCTATGTTTATTTACAGAATATCGTATGCGAAGGTCAAAGTTTTTTTCTTCTTTTATGAAAACCAGGGGCTACAACGACGTTAGGTTTTTGCAGTTTATGTATCGAGGTGTCAACATCTTTCTACATATAGCGCCTGGTATTCCCCAATGGTCGTCGATTTGGCACTACCAAGGCTCAACATTGCTTAACTTCAGTGATCTAACGAGAACCGGTGTATCAACGTTATTATGATGTCCATTAGCATATAAGGCTTCCAAAGTAACCCCCATCCTAAAGAAAGAAGGGAAAGACTGGGAGGGTGAACCTTATAGAACTGCACAGAACTTAAAACCCATCGGAAAATTCACAGGGACCAGGTCATTACAGGAATAGTCTAATCTTTGTTGATTTTCGGGGCCCGGAAGCGATGCAAGGAAGTGCCGACGTCCTACAGGTTTAAAAGCGCCTGGTTTTCGGAAATAGTCACCCATTTAGTACTGACCAGAATTAAAGTTGTTTAACTTCGGGATGAACCACGAGAACCGGTGTGTCAAAGTGATTATGCCATATAAACATTGGAATCTTTTAATAGTAATAGAATGATCAGATTTAAACAACTTAAACATGTCTAAGCACTTTCTTGAATGGTTTCTTGTATTTTAGTTACCTGCAATAAGTTTTATGCAAATCTATATAGTTCAAACCCATACAAAAACGAAATTTCTTTATCAATAATAGGAAACATATATTTTGAGATAATGCCGAACATCAAAGTTTTTGGTAAAACCTGAATCGAAATAAACACGGATCATTGAGTTTTGGAAAAAAAAGTTTATGGAGATTGTGCTCCAAAACTACAAGTGGATTCAGAGATTCAGATATGAAAAAAAAAACGACTTTGAAAGCAACCCTTGTTTAGAAAAGAGCAAGAACATGGCGAAAACATGGAAGCTGTTCAAAATTTACTTGAAAAGAAATCAGCGAGTAATTGTTAATCAGATAGATCCCTAAACCTTTTTTTATAGATCGACGAATTCAAATCTTTAGGATAATTTTGTACTGAGAAAGCTTTAAGAATGATAAATGTCCCCCAAAAAGTTGTGGCCTAATAAACAGAATGTTCAAATCTTTACAAAATCGAATTGACATTTTTATTGAAAATAATCACCGGAAACTTGGATGTACAATTTATAACTTTGAATCAAAA